>NC_137863.1:48716964-48731964 GCF_963924005.1 Protomyctophum bolini
TAAAGGTTAGAAGTGGCATGTGTCAGCAGTAGCCAAGTTAGTGCTGCACACGATCTAGTAATATCGTATCATGGCCATTCATAAATGGAGGTTGCTCATTTAGTGTGCCAAAGGAAAAAGCTTACAGCACCTGGTATTCCCAGGCGGTCTCCCATCCAAGTACTAACCAGGCCCGACCCTGCTTAGCTTCCGAGATCGGACGAGATCGGGCGTGTTCAGGGTGGTATGGCCGTAAGCAACAGCAGTTGTGGCCGGTCGGTCTATTATAGCTGACAGCGGCCCCGCGCCGCGCGCACACACAAGGAAGGGAGAAGTACAATGCCCTGCTGTGGTGTTTATTCTAGTTGGGCTGGCCTGCTAAAGGTTAGAAGTGGCATGTGTCAGCAGCAGCCATGTTAGAGCTGCACACGATCTAGTAATATCGTTTCATGGCCATTCATAAATGGAGGTTGCTCATTTAGTGTGCCAAAGTAAAAAGCTTACAGCACCTGGTATTCCCAGGCGGTCTCCCATCCAAGTACTAACCAGGCCCGACCCTGCTTAGCTTCCGAGATCGGACGAGATCGGGCGTGTTCAGGGTGGTATGGCCGTAAGCAACAGCAGTTGTGGCCGGTCGGTCTATTATAGCTGACAGCGGCCCCGCGCCGCGCGCACACAAGGAAGGGAGAAGTACAATGCCCTGCTGTGGTGTTTATTCTAGTTGGGCTGGCCTGCTAAAGGTTAGAAGTGGCATGTGTCAGCAGCAGCCATGTTAGAGCTGCACACGATCTAGTAATATCGTATCATGGCCATTCATAAATGGAGGTTGCTCATTTAGTGTGCCAAAGTAAAAAGCTTACAGCACCTGGTATTCCCAGGCGGTCTCCCATCCAAGTACTAACCAGGCCCGACCCTGCTTAGCTTCCGAGATCGGACGAGATCGGGCGTGTTCAGGGTGGTATGGCCGTAAGCAACAGCAGTTGTGGCCGGTCGGTCTATTATAGCTGACAGCGGCCCCGCGCCGCGCACACAAGGAAGGGAGAAGTACAATGCCCTGCTGTGGTGTTTATTCTAGTTGGGCTGGCCTGCTAAAGGTTAGAAGTGGCATGTGTCAGCAGTAGCCAAGTTAGTGCTGCACACGATCTAGTAATATCGTATCATGGCCATTCATAAATGGAGGTTGCTCATTTAGTGTGCCAAAGGAAAAAGCTTACAGCACCTGGTATTCCCAGGCGGTCTCCCATCCAAGTACTAACCAGGCCCGACCCTGCTTAGCTTCCGAGATCGGACGAGATCGGGCGTGTTCAGGGTGGTATGGCCGTAAGCAACAGCAGTTGTGGCCGGTCGGTCTATTATAGCTGACAGCGGCCCCGCGCCGCGCGCACACACAAGGAAGGGAGAAGTACAATGCCCTGCTGTGGTGTTTATTCTAGTTGGGCTGGCCTGCTAAAGGTTAGAAGTGGCATGTGTCAGCAGCAGCCATGTTAGAGCTGCACACGATCTAGTAATATCGTATCATGGCCATTCATAAATGGAGGTTGCTCATTTAGTGTGCCAAAGTAAAAAGCTTACAGCACCTGGTATTCCCAGGCGGTCTCCCATCCAAGTACTAACCAGGCCCGACCCTGCTTAGCTTCCGAGATCGGACGAGATCGGGCGTGTTCAGGGTGGTATGGCCGTAAGCAACAGCAGTTGTGGCCGGTCGGTCTATTATAGCTGACAGCGGCTCCCGCGCCGCGCGCACACAAGGAAGGGAGAAGTACAATGCCCTGCTGTGGTGTTTATTCTAGTTGGGCTGGCCTGCTAAAGGTTAGAAGTGGCATGTGTCAGCAGCAGCCATGTTAGAGCTGCACACGATCTAGTAATATCGTATCATGGCCATTCATAAATGGAGGTTGCTCATTTAGTGTGCCAAAGGAAATAGCTTACAGCACCTGGTATTCCCAGGCGGTCTCCCATCCAAGTACTAACCAGGCCCGACCCTGCTTAGCTTCCGAGATCGGACGAGATCGGGCGTGTTCAGGGTGGTATGGCCGTAAGCAACAGCAGCTGTGGCCGGTCGGTCTATTATAGCTGACAGCGGCCCCGCGCCGCGCACACACAAGGAAGGGAGAAGTACAATGCCCTGCTGTGGTGTTTATTCTAGTTGGGCTGGCCTGCTAAAGGTTAGAAGTGGCATGTGTCAGCAGCAGCCATGTTAGAGCTGCACACGATCTAGTAATATCGTATCATGGCCATTCATAAATGGAGGTTGCTCATTTAGTGTGGCAAAGGAAAAAGCTTACAGCACCTGGTATTCCCAGGCGGTCTCCCATCCAAGTACTAACCAGGCCCGACCCTGCTTAGCTTCCGAGATCGGACGAGATCGGGCATGTTCAGGGTGGTATGGCCGTAAGCAACAGCAGCTGTGGCCGGTCGGTCTATTATAGCTGACAGCGGCCCCGCGCCGCGCACACAAGGAAGGGAGAAGTACAATGCCCTGCTGTGGTGTTTATTCTAGTTGGGCTGGCCTGCTAAAGGTTAGAAGTGGCATGTGTCAGCAGTAGCCAAGTTAGTGCTGCACACGATCTAGTAATATCGTATCATGGCCATTCATAAATGGAGGTTGCTCATTTAGTGTGCCAAAGGAAAAATCTTACAGCACCTGGTATTCCCAGGCGGTCTCCCATCCAAGTACTAACCAGGCCCGACCCTGCTTAGCTTCCGAGATCGGACGAGATCGGGCGTGTTCAGGGTGGTATGGCCGTAAGCAACAGCAGTTGTGGCCGGTCGGTCTATTATAGCTGACAGCGGCCCCGCGCCGCGCACACAAGGAAGGGAGAAGTACAATGCCCTGCTGTGGTGTTTATTCTAGTTGGGCTGGCCTGCTAAAGGTTAGAAGTGGCATGTGTCAGCAGCAGCCATGTTAGAGCTGCACACGATCTAGTAATATCGTATCATGGCCATTCATAAATGGAGGTTGCTCATTTAGTGTGCCAAAGTAAAAAGCTTACAGCACCTGGTATTCCCAGGCGGTCTCCCATCCAAGTACTAACCAGGCCCGACCCTGCTTAGCTTCCGAGATCGGGCGTGTTCAGGGTGGTATGGCCGTAAGCAACAGCAGTTGTGGCCGGTCGGTCTATTATAGCTGACAGCGGCCCCGCGCCGCGCACACAAGGAAGGGAGAAGTACAATGCCCTGCTGTGGTGTTTATTCTAGTTGGGCTGGCCTGCTAAAGGTTAGAAGTGGCATGTGTCAGCAGTAGCCAAGTTAGTGCTGCACACGATCTAGTAATATCGTATCATGGCCATTCATAAATGGAGGTTGCTCATTTAGTGTGCCAAAGGAAAAAGCTTACAGCACCTGGTATTCCCAGGCGGTCTCCCATCCAAGTACTAACCAGGCCCGACCCTGCTTAGCTTCCGAGATCGGACGAGATCGGGCGTGTTCAGGGTGGTATGGCCGTAAGCAACAGCAGTTGTGGCCGGTCGGTCTATTATAGCTGACAGCGGCCCCGCGCCGCGCGCGCACACAAGGAAGGGAGAAGTACAATGCCCTGCTGTGGTGTTTATTCTAGTTGGGCTGGCCTGCTAAAGGTTAGAAGTGGCATGTGTCAGCAGCAGCCATGTTAGAGCTGCACACGATCTAGTAATATCGTATCATGGCCATTCATAAATGGAGGTTGCTCATTTAGTGTGCCAAAGTAAAAAGCTTACAGCACCTGGTATTCCCAGGCGGTCTCCCATCCAAGTACTAACCAGGCCCGACCCTGCTTAGCTTCCGAGATCGGACGAGATCGGGCGTGTTCAGGGTGGTATGGCCGTAAGCAACAGCAGTTGTGGCCGGTCGGTCTATTATAGCTGACAGCGGCCCCGCGCCGCGCGCACACAAGGAAGGGAGAAGTACAATGCCCTGCTGTGGTGTTTATTCTAGTTGGGCTGGCCTGCTAAAGGTTAGAAGTGGCATGTGTCAGCAGCAGCCATGTTAGAGCTGCACACGATCTAGTAATATCGTATCATGGCCATTCATAAATGGAGGTTGCTCATTTAGTGTGCCAAAGGAAAAAGCTTACAGCACCTGGTATTCCCAGGCGGTCTCCCATCCAAGTACTAACCAGGCCCGACCCTGCTTAGCTTCCGAGATCGGACGAGACCGGGCGTGTTCAGGGTGGTATGGCCGTAAGCAACAGCAGCTGTGGCCGGTCGGTCTATTATAGCTGACAGCGGCCCCGCGCCGCGCGCACACAAGGAAGGGAGAAGTACAATGCCCTGCTGTGGTGTTTATTCTAGTTGGGCTGGCCTGCTAAAGGTTAGAAGTGGCATGTGTCAGCAGCAGCCATGTTAGAGCTGCACACGATCTAGTAATATCGTATCATGGCCATTCATAAATGGAGGTTGCTCATTTAGTGTGCCAAAGTAAAAAGCTTACAGCACCTGGTATTCCCAGGCGGTCTCCCATCCAAGTACTAACCAGGCCCGACCCTGCTTAGCTTCCGAGATCGGACGAGATCGGGCGTGTTCAGGGTGGTATGGCCGTAAGCAACAGCAGTTGTGGCCGGTCGGTCTATTATAGCTGACAGCGGCCCCGCGCCGCGCGCACACAAGGAAGGGAGAAGTACAATGCCCTGCTGTGGTGTTTATTCTAGTTGGGCTGGCCTGCTAAAGGTTAGAAGTGGCATGTGTCAGCAGTAGCCAAGTTAGTGCTGCACACGATCTAGTAATATCGTATCATGGCCATTCATAAATGGAGGTTGCTCATTTAGTGTGCCAAAGTAAAAAGCTTACAGCACCTGGTATTCCCAGGCGGTCTCCCATCCAAGTACTAACCAGGCCCGACCCTGCTTAGCTTCCGAGATCGGACGAGATCGGGCGTGTTCAGGGTGGTATGGCCGTAAGCAACAGCAGTTGTGGCCGGTCGGTCTATTATAGCTGACAGCGGCCCCGCGCCGCGCGCACACAAGGAAGGGAGAAGTACAATGCCCTGCTGTGGTGTTTATTCTAGTTGGGCTGGCCTGCTAAAGGTTAGAAGTGGCATGTGTCAGCAGCAGCCATGTTAGAGCTGCACACGATCTAGTAATATCGTATCATGGCCATTCATAAATGGAGGTTGCTCATTTAGTGTGCCAAAGGAAAAAGCTTACAGCACCTGGTATTCCCAGGCGGTCTCCCATCCAAGTACTAACCAGGCCCGACCCTGCTTAGCTTCCGAGATCGGACGAGATCGGGCGTGTTCAGGGTGGTATGGCCGTAAGCAACAGCAGCTGTGGCCGGTCGGTCTATTATAGCTGACAGCGGCCCCGCGCCGCGCGCACACAAGGAAGGGAGAAGTACAATGCCCTGCTGTGGTGTTTATTCTAGTTGGGCTGGCCTGCTAAAGGTTAGAAGTGGCATGTGTCAGCAGCAGCCATGTTAGAGCTGCACACGATCTAGTAATATCGTATCATGGCCATTCATAAATGGAGGTTGCTCATTTAGTGTGCCAAAGTAAAAAGCTTACAGCACCTGGTATTCCCAGGCGGTCTCCCATCCAAGTACTAACCAGGCCCGACCCTGCTTAGCTTCCGAGATCGGACGAGATCGGGCGTGTTCAGGGTGGTATGGCCGTAAGCAACAGCAGTTGTGGCCGGTCGGTCTATTATAGCTGACAGCGGCCCCGCGCCGCGCGCACACAAGGAAGGGAGAAGTACAATGCCCTGCTGTGGTGTTTATTCTAGTTGGGCTGGCCTGCTAAAGGTTAGAAGTGGCATGTGTCAGCAGTAGCCAAGTTAGTGCTGCACACGATCTAGTAATATCGTATCATGGCCATTCATAAATGGAGGTTGCTCATTTAGTGTGGCAAAGGAAAAAGCTTACAGCACCTGGTATTCCCAGGCGGTCTCCCATCCAAGTACTAACCAGGCCCGACCCTGCTTAGCTTCCGAGATCGGACGAGATCGGGCGTGTTCAGGGTGGTATGGCCGTAAGCAACAGAAGCTGTGGCCGGTCGGTCTATTATAGCTGACAGCGGCCCCGCGCCGCGCACACAAGGAAGGGAGAAGTACAATGCCCTGCTGTGGTGTTTATTCTAGTTGGGCTGGCCTGCTAAAGGTTAGAAGTGGCATGTGTCAGCAGTAGCCAAGTTAGTGCTGCACACGATCTAGTAATATCGTATCATGGCCATTCATAAATGGAGGTTGCTCATTTAGTGTGCCAAAGGAAAAAGCTTACAGCACCTGGTATTCCCAGGCGGTCTCCCATCCAAGTACTAACCAGGCCCGACCCTGCTTAGCTTCCGAGATCGGACGAGATCGGGCGTGTTCAGGGTGGTATGGCCGTAAGCAACAGCAGTTGTGGCCGGTCGGTCTATTATAGCTGACAGCGGCCCCGCGCCGCGCACACAGGGAAGGGAGAAGTACAATGCCCTGCTGTGGTGTTTATTCTAGTTGGGCTGGCCTGCTAAAGGTTAGAAGTGGCATGTGTCAGCAGCAGCCATGTTAGAGCTGCACACGATCTAGTAATATCGTATCATGGCCATTCATAAATGGAGGTTGCTCATTTAGTGTGCCAAAGTAAAAAGCTTACAGCACCTGGTATTCCCAGGCGGTCTCCCATCCAAGTACTAACCAGGCCCGACCCTGCTTAGCTTCCGAGATCGGACGAGATCGGGCGTGTTCAGGGTGGTATGGCCGTAAGCAACAGCAGTTGTGGCCGGTCGGTCTATTATAGCTGACAGCGGCCCCGCGCCGCGCGCACACAAGGAAGGGAGAAGTACAATGCCCTGCTGTGGTGTTTATTCTAGTTGGGCTGGCCTGCTAAAGGTTAGAAGTGGCATGTGTCAGCAGCAGCCATGTTAGAGCTGCACACGATCTAGTAATATCGTATCATGGACATTCATAAATGGAGGTTGCTCATTTAGTGTGCCAAAGGAAAAAGCTTACAGCACCTGGTATTCCCAGGCGGTCTCCCATCCAAGTACTAACCAGGCCCGACCCTGCTTAGCTTCCGAGATCGGACGAGATCGGGCGTGTTCAGGGTGGTATGGCCGTAAGCAACAGCAGATGTGGCCGGTCGGTCTATTATAGCTGACAGCGGCCCCGCGCCGCGCACACACAAGGAAGGGAGAAGTACAATGCCCTGCTGTGGTGTTTATTCTAGTTGGCCTGGCCTGCTAAAGGTTAGAAGTGGCATGTGTCAGCAGCAGCCATGTTAGTGCTGCACACGATCTAGTAATATCGTATCATGGCCATTCATAAATGGAGGTTGCTCATTTAGTGTGCCAAAGGAAAAAGCTTACAGCACCTGGTATTCCCAGGCGGTCTCCCATCCAAGTACTAACCAGGCCCGACCCTGCTTAGCTTCCGAGATCGGGCGTGTTCAGGGTGGTATGGCCGTAAGCAACAGCAGTTGTGGCCGGTCGGTCTATTATAGCTGACAGCGGCCCCGCGCCGCGCACACAAGGAAGGGAGAAGTACAATGCCCTGCTGTGGTGTTTATTCTAGTTGGGCTGGCCTGCTAAAGGTTAGAAGTGGCATGTGTCAGCAGTAGCCAAGTTAGTGCTGCACACAATCTAGTAATATCGTATCATGGCCATTCATAAATGGAGGTTGCTCATTTAGTGTGCCAAAGGAAAAAGCTTACAGCACCTGGTATTCCCAGGCGGTCTCCCATCCAAGTACTAACCAGGCCCGACCCTGCTTAGCTTCCGAGATCGGACGAGATCGGGCGTGTTCAGGGTGGTATGGCCGTAAGCAACAGCAGCTGTGGCCGGTCGGTCTATTATAGCTGACAGCGGCCCCGCGCCGCGCACACAAGGAAGGGAGAAGTACAATGCCCTGCTGTGGTGTTTATTCTATTTGGCCTGGCCTGCTAAAGGTTAGAAGTGGCATGTGTCAGCAGTAGCCAAGTTAGTGCTGCACACGATCTAGTAATATCGTATCATGGCCATTCATAAATGGAGGTTGCTCATTTAGTGTGCCAAAGGAAAAAGCTTACAGCACCTGGTATTCCCAGGCGGTCTCCCATCCAAGTACTAACCAGGCCCGACCCTGCTTAGCTTCCGAGATCGGACGAGATCGGGCGTGTTCAGGGTGGTATGGCCGTAAGCAACAGCAGTTGTGGCCGGTCGGTCTATTATAGCTGACAGCGGCCCCGCACCGCGCACACAAGGAAGGGAGAAGTACAATGCCCTGCTGTGGTGTTTATTCTAGTTGGGCTGGCCTGCTAAAGGTTAGAAGTGGCATGTGTCAGCAGCAGCCATGTTAGTGCTGCACACGATCTAGTAATATCGTATCATGGCCATTCATAAATGGAGGTTGCTCATTTAGTGTGCCAAAGGAAAAAGCTTACAGCACCTGGTATTCCCAGGCGGTCTCCCATCCAAGTACTAACCAGGCCCGACCCTGCTTAGCTTCCGAGATCGGGCGTGTTCAGGGTGGTATGGCCGTAAGCAACAGCAGTTGTGGCCGGTCGGTCTATTATAGCTGACAGCGGCCCCGCGCCGCGCACACAAGGAAGGGAGAAGTACAATGCCCTGCTGTGGTGTTTATTCTAGTTGGGCTGGCCTGCTAAAGGTTAGAAGTGGCATGTGTCAGCAGTAGCCAAGTTAGTGCTGCACACAATCTAGTAATATCGTATCATGGCCATTCATAAATGGAGGTTGCTCATTTAGTGTGCCAAAGGAAAAAGCTTACAGCACCTGGTATTCCCAGGCGGTCTCCCATCCAAGTACTAACCAGGCCCGACCCTGCTTAGCTTCCGAGATCGGACGAGATCGGGCGTGTTCAGGGTGGTATGGCCGTAAGCAGCAGCAGTTGTGGCCGGTCGGTCTATTATAGCTGACAGCGGCCCCGCGCCGCGCACACAAGGAAGGGAGAAGTACAATGCCCTGCTGTGGTGTTTATTCTAGTTGGCCTGGCCTGCTAAAGGTTAGAAGTGGCATGTGTCAGCAGTAGCCAAGTTAGTGCTGCACACGATCTAGTAATATCGTATCATGGCCATTCATAAATGGAGGTTGCTCATTTAGTGTGCCAAAGGAAAAAGCTTACAGCACCTGGTATTCCCAGGCGGTCTCCCATCCAAGTACTAACCAGGCCCGACCCTGCTCAGCTTCCGAGATCGGACGAGATCGGGCGTGTTCAGGGTGGTATGGCCGTAAGCAACAGCAGTTGTGGCCGGTCGGTCTATTATAGCTGACAGCGGCCCGGCGCCGCGCGCACACAAGGAAGGGAGAAGTACAATGCCCTGCTGTGGTGTTTATTCTAGTTGGGCTGGCCTGCTAAAGGTTAGAAGTGGCATGTGTCAGCAGCAGCCATGTTAGAGCTGCACACGATCTAGTAATATCGTATCATGGCCATTCATAAATGGAGGTTGCTCATTTAGTGTGCCAAAGGAAAAAGCTTACAGCACCTGGTATTCCCAGGCGGTCTCCCATCCAAGTACTAACCAGGCCCGACCCTGCTTAGCTTCCGAGATCGGACGAGATCGGGCGTGTTCAGGGTGGTATGGCCGTAAGCAACAGCCGCTGTGGCCGGTCGGTCTATTATAGCTGACAGCGGCCCCGCGCCGCGCACACACAAGGAAGGGAGAAGTACAATGCCCTGCTGTGGTGTTTATTCTATTTGGGCTGGCCTGCTAAAGGTTAGAAGTGGCATGTGTCAGCAGCAGCCATGTTAGAGCTGCACACGATCTAGTAATATCGTATCATGGACATTCATAAATGGAGGTTGCTCATTTAGTGTGCCAAAGGAAAAAGCTTACAGCACCTGGTATTCCCAGGCGGTCTCCCATCCAAGTACTAACCAGGCCCGACCCTGCTTAGCTTCCGAGATCGGACGAGATCGGGCGTGTTCAGGGTGGTATGGCCGTAAGCAACAGCAGCTGTGGCCGGTCGGTCTATTATAGCTGACAGCGGCCCCGCGCCGCGCACACACAAGGAAGGGAGAAGTACAATGCCCTGCTGTGGTGTTTATTCTAGTTGGGCTGGCCTGCTAAAGGTTAGAAGTGGCATGTGTCAGCAGCAGCCATGTTAGAGCTGCACACGATCTAGTAATATCGTATCATGGCCATTCATAAATGGAGGTTGCTCATTTAGTGTGCCAAAGTAAAAAGCTTACAGCACCTGGTATTCCCAGGCGGTCTCCCATCCAAGTACTAACCAGGCCCGACCCTGCTTAGCTTCCGAGATCGGACGAGATCGGGCGTGTTCAGGGTGGTATGGCCGTAAGCAACAGCAGCTGTGGCCGGTCGGTCTATTATAGCTGACAGCGGCCCCGCGCCGCGCACACAAGGAAGGGAGAAGTACAATGCCCTGCTGTGGTGTTTATTCTAGTTGGGCTGGCCTGCTAAAGGTTAGAAGTGGCATGTGTCAGCAGTAGCCAAGTTAGTGCTGCACACGATCTAGTAATATCGTATCATGGCCATTCATAAATGGAGGTTGCTCATTTAGTGTGCCAAAGGAAAAAGCTTACAGCACCTGGTATTCCCAGGCGGTCTCCCATCCAAGTACTAACCAGGCCCGACCCTGCTTAGCTTCCGAGATCGGACGAGATCGGGCGTGTTCAGGGTGGTATGGCCGTAAGCAACAGCAGTTGTGGCCGGTCGGTCTATTATAGCTGACAGCGGCCCCGCGCCGCGCGCGCACACAAGGAAGGGAGAAGTACAATGCCCTGCTGTGGTGTTTATTCTAGTTGGGCTGGCCTGCTAAAGGTTAGAAGTGGCATGTGTCAGCAGCAGCCATGTTAGAGCTGCACACGATCTAGTAATATCGTATCATGGCCATTCATAAATGGAGGTTGCTCATTTAGTGTGCCAAAGTAAAAAGCTTACAGCACCTGGTATTCCCAGGCGGTCTCCCATCCAAGTACTAACCAGGCCCGACCCTGCTTAGCTTCCGAGATCGGACGAGATCGGGCGTGTTCAGGGTGGTATGGCCGTAAGCAACAGCAGTTGTGGCCGGTCGGTCTATTATAGCTGACAGCGGCCCCGCGCCGCGCGCACACAAGGAAGGGAGAAGTACAATGCCCTGCTGTGGTGTTTATTCTAGTTGGGCTGGCCTGCTAAAGGTTAGAAGTGGCATGTGTCAGCAGCAGCCATGTTAGAGCTGCACACGATCTAGTAATATCGTATCATGGCCATTCATAAATGGAGGTTGCTCATTTAGTGTGCCAAAGGAAAAAGCTTACAGCACCTGGTATTCCCAGGCGGTCTCCCATCCAAGTACTAACCAGGCCCGACCCTGCTTAGCTTCCGAGATCGGACGAGATCGGGCGTGTTCAGGGTGGTATGGCGGTAAGCAACAGCAGCTGTGGCCGGTCGGTCTATTATAGCTGACAGCGGCCCCGCGCCGCGCGCACACAAGGAAGGGAGAAGTACAATGCCCTGCTGTGGTGTTTATTCTAGTTGGGCTGGCCTGCTAAAGGTTAGAAGTGGCATGTGTCAGCAGCAGCCATGTTAGAGCTGCACACGATCTAGTAATATCGTATCATGGCCATTCATAAATGGAGGTTGCTCATTTAGTGTGCCAAAGTAAAAAGCTTACAGCACCTGGTATTCCCAGGCGGTCTCCCATCCAAGTACTAACCAGGCCCGACCCTGCTTAGCTTCCGAGATCGGACGAGATCGGGCGTGTTCAGGGTGGTATGGCCGTAAGCAACAGCAGTTGTGGCCGGTCGGTCTATTATAGCTGACAGCGGCCCCGCGCCGCGCGCACACAAGGAAGGGAGAAGTACAATGCCCTGCTGTGGTGTTTATTCTAGTTGGGCTGGCCTGCTAAAGGTTAGAAGTGGCATGTGTCAGCAGTAGCCAAGTTAGTGCTGCACACGATCTAGTAATATCGTATCATGGCCATTCATAAATGGAGGTTGCTCATTTAGTGTGCCAAAGTAAAAAGCTTACAGCACCTGGTATTCCCAGGCGGTCTCCCATCCAAGTACTAACCAGGCCCGACCCTGCTTAGCTTCCGAGATCGGACGAGATCGGGCGTGTTCAGGGTGGTATGGCCGTAAGCAACAGCAGTTGTGGCCGGTCGGTCTATTATAGCTGACAGCGGCCCCGCGCCGCGCGCACACAAGGAAGGGAGAAGTACAATGCCCTGCTGTGGTGTTTATTCTAGTTGGGCTGGCCTGCTAAAGGTTAGAAGTGGCATGTGTCAGCAGCAGCCATGTTAGAGCTGCACACGATCTAGTAATATCGTATCATGGCCATTCATAAATGGAGGTTGCTCATTTAGTGTGCCAAAGGAAAAAGCTTACAGCACCTGGTATTCCCAGGCGGTCTCCCATCCAAGTACTAACCAGGCCCGACCCTGCTTAGCTTCCGAGATCGGACGAGATCGGGCGTGTTCAGGGTGGTATGGCCGTAAGCAACAGCAGCTGTGGCCGGTCGGTCTATTATAGCTGACAGCGGCCCCGCGCCGCGCGCACACAAGGAAGGGAGAAGTACAATGCCCTGCTGTGGTGTTTATTCTAGTTGGGCTGGCCTGCTAAAGGTTAGAAGTGGCATGTGTCAGCAGCAGCCATGTTAGAGCTGCACACGATCTAGTAATATCGTATCATGGCCATTCATAAATGGAGGTTGCTCATTTAGTGTGCCAAAGTAAAAAGCTTACAGCAGCTGGTATTCCCAGGCGGTCTCCCATCCAAGTACTAACCAGGCCCGACCCTGCTTAGCTTCCGAGATCGGACGAGATCGGGCGTGTTCAGGGTGGTATGGCCGTAAGCAACAGCAGTTGTGGCCGGTCGGTCTATTATAGCTGACAGCGGCCCCGCGCCGCGCGCACACAAGGAAGGGAGAAGTACAATGCCCTGCTGTGGTGTTTATTCTAGTTGGGCTGGCCTGCTAAAGGTTAGAAGTGGCATGTGTCAGCAGTAGCCAAGTTAGTGCTGCACACGATCTAGTAATATCGTATCATGGCCATTCATAAATGGAGGTTGCTCATTTAGTGTGGCAAAGGAAAAAGCTTACAGCACCTGGTATTCCCAGGCGGTCTCCCATCCAAGTACTAACCAGGCCCGACCCTGCTTAGCTTCCGAGATCGGACGAGATCGGGCGTGTTCAGGGTGGTATGGCCGTAAGCAACAGAAGCTGTGGCCGGTCGGTCTATTATAGCTGACAGCGGCCCCGCGCCGCGCACACAAGGAAGGGAGAAGTACAATGCCCTGCTGTGGTGTTTATTCTAGTTGGGCTGGCCTGCTAAAGGTTAGAAGTGGCATGTGTCAGCAGTAGCCAAGTTAGTGCTGCACACGATCTAGTAATATCGTATCATGGCCATTCATAAATGGAGGTTGCTCATTTAGTGTGCCAAAGGAAAAAGCTTACAGCACCTGGTATTCCCAGGCGGTCTCCCATCCAAGTACTAACCAGGCCCGACCCTGCTTAGCTTCCGAGATCGGACGAGATCGGGCGTGTTCAGGGTGGTATGGCCGTAAGCAACAGCAGTTGTGGCCGGTCGGTCTATTATAGCTGACAGCGGCCCCGCGCCGCGCACACAAGGAAGGGAGAAGTACAATGCCCTGCTGTGGTGTTTATTCTAGTTGGGCTGGCCTGCTAAAGGTTAGAAGTGGCATGTGTCAGCAGTAGCCAAGTTAGTGCTGCACACAATCTAGTAATATCGTATCATGGCCATTCATAAATGGAGGTTGCTCATTTAGTGTGCCAAAGGAAAAAGCTTACAGCACCTGGTATTCCCAGGCGGTCTCCCATCCAAGTACTAACCAGGCCCGACCCTGCTTAGCTTCCGAGATCGGACGAGATCGGGCGTGTTCAGGGTGGTATGGCCGTAAGCAACAGCAGCTGTGGCCGGTCGGTCTATTATAGCTGACAGCGGCCCCGCGCCGCGCACACAAGGAAGGGAGAAGTACAATGCCCTGCTGTGGTGTTTATTCTAGTTGGCCTGGCCTGCTAAAGGTTAGAAGTGGCATGTGTCAGCAGTAGCCAAGTTAGTGCTGCACACGATCTAGTAATATCGTATCATGGCCATTCATAAATGGAGGTTGCTCATTTAGTGTGCCAAAGGAAAAAGCTTACAGCACCTGGTATTCCCAGGCGGTCTCCCATCCAAGTA
Organism: Protomyctophum bolini; assembly: GCF_963924005.1. Lineage (NCBI taxonomy): Eukaryota > Metazoa > Chordata > Actinopteri > Myctophiformes > Myctophidae > Protomyctophum > Protomyctophum bolini. The sequence continues at coordinate 48,730,960 of NC_137863.1, forward strand.
CTAACCAGGCCCGACCCTGCTTAGCTTCCGAGATCGGACGAGATCGGGCGTGTTCAGGGTGGTATGGCCGTAAGCAACAGCAGTTGTGGCCGGTCGGTCTATTATAGCTGACAGCGGCCCCGCACCGCGCACACACAAGGAAGGGAGAAGTACAATGCCCTGCTGTGGTGTTTATTCTAGTTGGGCTGGCCTGCTAAAGGTTAGAAGTGGCATGTGTCAGCAGCAGCCATGTTAGTGCTGCACACGATCTAGTAATATCGTATCATGGCCATTCATAAATGGAGGTTGCTCATTTAGTGTGCCAAAGGAAAAAGCTTACAGCACCTGGTATTCCCAGGCGGTCTCCCATCCAAGTACTAACCAGGCCCGACCCTGCTTAGCTTCCGAGATCGGGCGTGTTCAGGGTGGTATGGCCGTAAGCAACAGCAGTTGTGGCCGGTCGGTCTATTATAGCTGACAGCGGCCCCGCGCCGCGCACACAAGGAAGGGAGAAGTACAATGCCCTGCTGTGGTGTTTATTCTAGTTGGGCTGGCCTGCTAAAGGTTAGAAGTGGCATGTGTCAGCAGTAGCCAAGTTAGTGCTGCACACAATCTAGTAATATCGTATCATGGCCATTCATAAATGGAGGTTGCTCATTTAGTGTGCCAAAGGAAAAAGCTTACAGCACCTGGTATTCCCAGGCGGTCTCCCATCCAAGTACTAACCAGGCCCGACCCTGCTTAGCTTCCGAGATCGGACGAGATCGGGCGTGTTCAGGGTGGTATGGCCGTAAGCAACAGCAGCTGTGGCCGGTCGGTCTATTATAGCTGACAGCGGCCCCGCGCCGCGCACAAGGAAGGGAGAAGTACAATGCCCTGCTGTGGTGTTTATTCTAGTTGGCCTGGCCTGCTAAAGGTTAGAAGTGGCATGTGTCAGCAGTAGCCAAGTTAGTGCTGCACACGATCTAGTAATATCGTATCATGGCCATTCATAAATGGAGGTTGCTCATTTAGTGTGCCAAAGGA
>NC_137863.1:48739464-48851964 GCF_963924005.1 Protomyctophum bolini
GCCATCTATAAATGCACCATTTACTATTTTACGTGTTCTGTTCTGTTCTGTGTGTTTTGCGTCAACCATTGATTTTGGTTTTCATGCTTTTAAAATAATTTGAATGCATGCAATGGAAAGAAATTGGGAATCAAATGTGTACAGAGACAAATGGAGTCTCACAAGGGAAATACCAGTGATTTATGTATTTGACTGTTTGTTATTCCTGTGCCTTATGGTAGTTTGCGACATCAATGAAAATGCACAACAGTAAAACTAATCATGTCTCCAACCCCTTATCTGTTATGATATATTTTTGTCAGGTGAAACCATAGAGAAAAAAAAGGATAGAGACCGAACCGGAGCGTTAGCCCCCCCGCTATTAATTTCAATAGAAGTTGCTCAGTGGCGTTTTGAAGCACCCGGAAGACTGCCAGAAGTATTGTTATAACTCAATGGCTCGAGCGAGCGGAAGTTTAGCCTAGCCTAGCCACGGACCTCAAATTTGAGGTGCGGGCTTACGCACGTGATGTCATCAATGTCCGTCCACCTCTATGAAAGTACTGCAATTCCACATTTCGCCAGTAGGTAGTGGCAGCTTCAACATTGGATAGCCTTACTAGGGGCTTGGGTGAACATGAGTCATACTGAGGACCTAGTCCTGATTGCTGCCACACAAGCTACTGTCATGTATTGGTTACTCAGGTCACATGACCAGGAAACAGGTAACAGGAAGCAGCAGGTAACAGAAATCTTTAGAGACACCCAATGTTATGTAACGTAATGTTATGATTGAGACTGGCCGGCTGAGAGGAGTGTTCGTTACTAAATAAAGAAACCAGCGCTTCTTTCACCTGACAAATATCACTATGTGATCATTTCTTGTTGGATTATGTTTGATCCCAAAGACACCAGTGCCTATAATGCATCTATAAGCTAGATGTTTACACCCTCAGTGACCAACTCTCAGCTGTGACTATATTTTCTATGCACTTTTTTTGAACGAGACATTAATATCTTAATACTGTTTGACTTTGTTGTTGCTACTCTTCCCTCAGTGTGTTCGAGTGTATTCCAATGGTTAATTACTTTGGGGGATATGTTAGCTTCTTCTAGTATCAGAAAGTTATCATCAAAACAAGCATAAAGTTGTGTTGAGGGGCATTTTCCTTTATCTCAAAGCAAAACATGAAATCCTGTTGTGTCTCTCTGATCACAAAGAGCCAGTCACTTGATGATACTAGTAACGCAGAAGCTGTCAGAAGCGCTTCCAATCATTTGTCTTGTTCCTCTAGACAAATTGCTGCTCTCTCTTTTGCTCCACTGTGACAACTACAGCATGGAACAAAATGTCAGTCTATGACAAACAGTTACCTCTGCTGGTGTGGTGAACCTCGCCTATATACAGTAATGCACTGTAATACTTGACAGTGTTTGGAGAAATACAATATAATCCTGCATGCTACACGATGTAGCTTAGTGTTGCTAATAATAAAAAGCCGTTCAGAGGACTTGCATTAAGTGGTGCTCAGTCATAAAAGACTGACATTAAATGTAATTTTGTGTAGGCATGCAAATTCTTGACTGTAGCTGAATCGTTTCAATAAAAGGTAAAACAGGGCAGAGTATACTGCCCTCTACTTTGTGTCTGCATGGTTTCGTACGGTATTGTTTTGTGTGCTCAAGGACAAGTTATCCAGAACGTTCAGAGCTGATGAGAACTGTTTCGGTCCAGGGAATTATAGTCCCGAAAGAAGGAATAGGAAAAAAAAGACAATTTGAAAATGCCTGTGAATGGCTGTCATTCAGAAGACATGTGTCAGAAATGTGCTTTCTGCCTGATTGACAGAAGGAACGAACGGAGCACGTTTACAGCCTCAGAAAAAAAGAAAAAGAAAACTGGTGGAACGACAATAGGGCTGTTAAAGTCGAATTCCATGCTAGAAGGCTTTCTTACATTGCGTTGCAGTTGTTAGGTCCGCACCAAAGAGGTAGAGGTGTTATTTTGTGCAAAAGTGCATTATTGGCTATTTCCCCTATGTCACGGGTTGCTCCTATAGGCTCGATATTTAACAACAAACTAGGAGCTACCCTGACCTAAAAGACGTGGATGAACGTATGTGCGTGTGAGCGTGCATATGTCAAACTAAAACAAAAACGGCACCGGCCCCCGCATCACCAACACCCCGGTCCACTCACCTGTTGTCCACGGCCAGCTCTGGCGTTGGCCCACAGCCGAAGCGAGGTGCTGGATCGGTAGGTGTTCAGGTGCGGGGATAACAACCCGCGTCGTTACTATCTTAATAGCTTCCGTTGGTTTGCTTCTTTTTTTGTTCCCCGTAGGGTATTTTCTAGTTTTATGGATTAGTCGTGGCTCAGCGCCGACACAGGAGGACAACAAGGGACGGTCAGTAACAACGTTCCAACTACGCGAAGCTCCACTATACACCCAACCCACTGTAACACTATAGACCTACTTAGGACAGCGCTATCCCTCCGTGGCCTATCGTCTAGTTCAGTGCAGCTGGCCGGTGGCCTTCGTATGTGTCGGTCGGTACCACTGAGTCGCGTCCTCCTAACTGTTGCCTCACGCCCTAGACACCGTGCTGTCCAAACATTTCCTCCGTCTCCCGTCCCGTTGTGATGACGTCTATTTTATGACGTCGTACTTCCAGTGGCCGGCCTCCAATGTTGTGACGTAGAGGCGGTGCCAACATAATAAAACAAATAAACAAACCATGTGTGCATGAGGTGGGATGATATGACTGATGTGTATATATATATGTGAAACCCTCTGCTGCCCCAGAGCACAATATCCTAACATCTCCCCCCATAAAAAAAAGAAAATTCTACTTTTCTTTATCCTGCACGTATACTCTACATCTTCTTATTCTCTTCAACTCCCCTAGCACTTTTTCAGCCCGCTGCCCTAGACAGTGTGTCAGCAATGACATTATCCTTCCCTGCTACATGCTGTATGCGCAGATTGTATTGCTGCAGGACCAGACCCCATCTAAAGAGCCTCTGGTTCTTGGTCTTAAACTTCTCAATGAAAACCAGAGGGTTGTGGTCAGTATACACTACAACCTCCCCACAACCATTGGTCACATAGATCTCAAAATGCTGCAACCCCAACACCAATGCCAACCCTTCCTTTTCTATAGTTGAATAGAACTTTTGGTGTCGGTTCAGTTTTTTCGAATAGTAAGCGACTGGTCTATCCATACCATCACAGTCCTCCTGCATGAGCACCCCTCCGATTCCCACATCACATGCATCTACCGCCAGTTTAAATGGTTTCCCAAAATCAGGTGCCGCTAACACAGGCTGACAGGTTAAGATGGCCTTTACCTGCTCGAATGCTATCTGACACTTCTCGTTCCAACTAAATTTCACAGTTTTCTTCAAGAGATTCGTGAGGGGTTCTGTAGTTGCCGCAAAATTAGGAACAAACTTCCTATAGAAACCGCACATTCCCAATACTCTCATGAGCTGCTTTTTTGTCTGAGGTACAGGCAGATCATTAATGGCGTGTACCTTAGCGGTACGTGGGCGGACCTGACCACGACCTACCACGTGCCCTAAATACGTCACCTGAGCCTTGCCAATCTCGCTTTTTGCTAAGTTAATGACTAGGTTGGCTTCTGTCAACCGGGCAAAGAACTCTCTTATCTGCGCTACATGTTCGTCCCACGTATCATGGTACAAAACCACATCGTCAATATAGGTTACACAGTTCCTCAGTCCTCTGGTGACCTGGCTCATCAGACGCTGAAAGCAGGCCGGAGCATTTCTCAACCCAAACGGCAGGACCCGAAATTGATACAGTCCATCGGGAGTCACAAATGCTGAGATCTCTCTGGCCCGTTCTGTCAACGGCACCTGCCAATATCCTTTCAACAAGTCAAACTTAGATACGTATGTAGCTGAGCCAATTCTATCAATGCAGTCCTCAATTCTGGGAAGCGGAAATGAGTCTGCCTTAGACACTGCATTTACCTTGCGAAAATCCACACACATCCTAATACTCCCATCCGGTTTTGGCACGAGTACCACCGGCGAGCTCCACTCACTACTGCTAGGTTCAATAATATCATGCTCTAGCATGTATTTTATTTCTTCCCTAACTGCAGCCATCTTCGTAGGATTTAACCTATAGGGATGCTGCTTGACAGGCAAGGCATCCCCTATTTCTATATCATGTTTAACCCCCGAGGTCAACCCCGGAGTGTCAGTAAACACCTCCGGAAACTGCTGTATCAGAGCATACACGTCCTCCCCCTGACTTGGTTGTAGATGCTCCACCAACGGACCCCACTTATCCATCACCTCACTGTTTAGCAACCGGATTCCCACTGGCTCCAAACTCTCTGCCCCACCTTCCTCCTCTGGGTCACTCGTTCCTATGGTAATAGCCGCCACTGGCTTCTCCTCCCGACCATGATACCGCTTCACCATATTTATGTGACACAACCTTTTCTTCTTACGTCTATCCGGAGTGTTAATGACATAATTCACCTCGCTGATCTTCTCACCAATTACATAGGGTCCACTAAACCGCGCCTGCAGGGGATCTCCCCTAATAGGTAACAGTACCAACACCCTGTCCCCCACAGTAAAACTGCGCCTCTGAGCTGTCTGGTCATATGTAGCCTTCATTTTTTCTTGGGCACCCTTCAAATGCTCTCCCGCAATCCCACAGGCTGCCCTCAGTCTGGACTTAAACTCTGAAACATAATCCAAGATGTTCACCTCGGCCTCCTGCCCAAGAAACTTCTCTTTTACCAACTTCAACGGTCCCCTTACCTCATGACCAAACACCAATTCAAACGGACTAAAGCCTGTTGACTCGTTTACCGCATCCCTTGCTGCAAATAGCAAAAAAGGGATACCTCTGTCCCAGTCACCTGGGTCTTCCACACAATAGGTCCTAATCATAGTTTTCAAGGTCTGATGGTGCCTCTCCAGGGCTCCCTGAGACTCCGGGTGGTAGATCGATGACTTCAGCTGTTTTATACCTAACTGGTGCATTACCTCCTGAAACACTCCTGACATGAAGTTCGAACCCTGATCCGATTGGACCTCCCGTGCAATGCCATACTGGGTAAAGAACTTTAATAGTGCATCCAACACTGTTCTTGCCTTAATATTCCTCAGGGGGATTCCCTCAGGATATCTCGTTGCCACATCCATGATTGTGAGCAGATACTGATGCCCCCTTTTCGTTTTTGGCAGGGGCCCTACACAGTCTATCAACACTCTAGTAAAAGGCTCCTCAAAGGCCGGAATCGGAATGAGTGGTGCCTTGGGAATAACCTGGTTTGGTTTCCCCCCCATCTGACAAGCGTGACACGTTTTACAAAACCAGACTATGTCCTTATGCATTTTTGGCCAATAGAAATGTTGTTGCACCTTGGCTTGGGTTTTCCTAATTCCTAAATGTCCCGCTGTCGGAACCTCGTGAGCCAATTTAAGGATGTCCTCTCGATAACCCGGTGGGAGCACCACCTGATACACTACCTTCCAGTCCTGATTAGCTGGACACTCCCTAGCCCTCCATTTTCTCATGAGTACACCATTGTTCACATAAAATCCCCCCGCTTCATTCTCCATTTCCTCCTGTGACATCGCACCCTCAGACAGCTTCTTAGTGTCTGGGTCCTCCTGCTGGGCCTTCACTAAATCCCTATGTGTAAAGGTCTTAATGGAGCCTTCCACATTTGCAAAAAACACCTTTGCCACACTACGCTGAGCCTCTCCTGCTTCCTCTTCTCCCTCACTTTCTGTTGTCTGTTTCGCCTGTGCTCGTGTCACAACACAAGCGGGAAATATTCCTGGGAATCTATCCTGTAACTCCTCAGTCTCCCTCGACACCGCTGGTGTTGTAGTGATTGTAGGGTTGGCAAAAACCTTGTCCCCAGCCAGGTCGTTACCCAATATAAAATCTACTCCCGGCACTGGCAAACTGGCAACCATTCCCACAGACACCAGCCCACTCACCACTTTTGATTTTAACATCACTTGGTGGATAGGTACAGATGTATATTCCCCTCCCACCCCTTTAATCAGCGCATATGTCTTGAGAAACGTTCCGTCATTCTCTCCAACATTTTCTATTAACAGCGACTGACTGGCTCCTGTGTCTCGCAACACTACTATGGAGCTCTCCTTTCCATCAACTATGACTGACCCTTCTGAAATGAACTCCTTGTACATTTCCATAGTCCTCTCCAACTCAGAATTCCTCGAAACCACCCCCACTGGTCTCGCTCCCCCTTCTCTTGCCACATCATTTTGCAATTTGTAACATTCAGCCTTTATATGTCCTCTTTTCCTACAATAATGACATGTTGGTCCAGCCGGCATACCCGAAGGTGCTCCTGGCCTGTCTCCCCTCCCCCTCCCCCCTCCCCTGGAACCTGAAAATCCCCCTTCATCCTGTACCTCTTGATAGAATGTCTTTGCCCCAGCAAAATTTGTCCTATGCGACAATTCATATTCATCTGCCAATATTGCAGCTTTATGCAAATTGTCTACTTTGTGATCCTCCAAATGTGTTTTAATCTCTGCGGGCATACTATTTTTAAATTCCTCGGTTAGGATGAGCTGCCTCAGTTTATCATACTCTTGATTCACATTTTGGGCTCGACACCACCTATCAAATGCCATCTCGTTTTGTCTGGCAAATTCTAAATGTGACTCCCCCCCTTTCCTCTGCAAACCCCGAAATTTCTGGCGATATGATTCAGGGACTAATTCATAAGCACCCAAAACAATCCTTTTCACCGTCTGATAATCAGCTGATTTTTCCTCATCTAGAGCTGCATACACCTCTTGAGCTCTTCCTGTCAATGCACTTTGTGCCAACAGCGCCCAACATTCTGGGGGCCACTTTAAGCTACTTGCCACTTTCTCAAATGACAAAAAGAATACATCCACTTCTTGTTCATTAAACTTGGGCACGAGACATATATTACGCCCCACCTCAAATACTCTCTCATTTCGTCCAGCAGCGTGCTCCAATTTCTTGATTTCCAATTCGACCCTCAGTTTTTCTCTCTCTAAAGCAATACGAGCAAGCTCACGCTCCGTCTCTTCTCTTTCCTTGATTTTTAATTGTTCCAGCGCCACTTTTTGTAATTCTACTGCTGACAATTGTTGTCGAGTGGCATTATCAAGCGGCTCTCCCCCCACTCGTTGCACCAATATCTCCACCATTTCCCCCTTCTTCATCTCCGGTGCTAACGTCACTGCTAAATAATCAGCCACTAGCCGCAACTCCTCTTTCTTCAGGTTATACCACTCACTGAGTTTGCGCATTTTTCCCAAAAACGTCTCTGGTGTAAATTCTGCCATGTTTTCCTTTAAACTGTTAACACTTAACACTTAAACTATTTTCCAAACAACTAGATATAAAGGTTCAGTATAGACGAGCCCCCATTCTGTCACGGGTTGCTCCTATAGGCTCGATATTTAACAACAAACTAGGAGCTACCCTGACCTAAAAGACGTGGATGAACGTATGTGCGTGTGAGCGTGCATATGTCAAACTAAAACAAAAACGGCACCGGCCCCCGCATCACCAACACCCCGGTCCACTCACCTGTTGTCCACGGCCAGCTCTGGCGTTGGCCCACAGCCGAAGCGAGGTGCTGGATCGGTAGGTGTTCAGGTGCGGGGATAACAACCCGCGTCGTTACTATCTTAATAGCTTCCGTTGGTTTGCTTCTTTTTTTGTTCCCCGTAGGGTATTTTCTAGTTTTATGGATTAGTCGTGGCTCAGCGCCGACACAGGAGGACAACAAGGGACGGTCAGTAACAACGTTCCAACTACGCGAAGCTCCACTATACACCCAACCCACTGTAACACTATAGACCTACTTAGGACAGCGCTATCCCTCCGTGGCCTATCGTCTAGTTCAGTGCAGCTGGCCGGTGGCCTTCGTATGTGTCGGTCGGTACCACTGAGTCGCGTCCTCCTAACTGTTGCCTCACGCCCTAGACACCGTGCTGTCCAAACATTTCCTCCGTCTCCCGTCCCGTTGTGATGACGTCTATTTTATGACGTCGTACTTCCAGTGGCCGGCCTCCAATGTTGTGACGTAGAGGCGGTGCCAACATAATAAAACAAATAAACAAACCATGTGTGCATGAGGTGGGATGATATGACTGATGTGTATATATATATGTGAAACCCTCTGCTGCCCCAGAGCACAATATCCTAACACCTACCATAAGCCCTCAATGAATTGAATTGAATTGAATTGCATTGAATTTAACGGGGCTATGGGGTGTTGTGCTAATTCGCTTATTTCCATCGCTCAAAAATCATTGTTTTGTATTTATCCTCTCTTCATAATGTGAATAGTATCCCAAGCGGTACACTTTACTATACTTATTTCGATGGAAATAAGCGAATTAGCACAAAAACCCAACCCACATTGAGGGCTTATGGTAGGGGAAATAGCACTTTTGCACAAAATAACACCTGGACCTCTTTGGTGGGGACGTAACAACTACAAATAAAGGTAAGAAAGCCTTCTAGCATGGAATTCTCCTTTAACACTCTTACCTGCCATAATGGAAGTCTCCGTCCTATCAAATAATTACGCTCCACACCCCGGACGGAGATTAATCAAAAGACGGAATTTCATTACCAAGCGCACCAGTCTACAGCCTGGGAGCGTCGATTGGGCAACATTCAATGTTATTTCCAGGTTGGGACGTCATCCAAAGTGGTCCCCCTCCATTTAGTGGATGGGAGGAAAAATCTTAAAACGTGAATAACTCTTGATCTAAATCAATGCTTCCAATTCTAACCAAAGATTGAGTTTTTGACGGCCCATCGCGGCCCAGCCGCTTGTCGCGTTAGAAGTAATCATACTTCCTGTTGTTGTCGATCCCCACGGGGGTGTTTTGGCTACATTTAGCTACTTCTAGCTACTTCCAAAATGGTGCGGAGCAACCTTGAAATTGGCTCTGAAGCTGCAAATCACTGGGCGCACGCATGCACGCACGCACACACACACACACACACACACACACACACACACACACACACACACACACACAGTGTGGTGTAAGATCAGACATTCACATGGCATTGCGGGTGCCTTGTGAATTGAAAATGAAGTGACAAAGCAAATGAGCCATGATCACATTGGGGGAGGGAGACAAACTGTGAAGGTCACCACAAACGGCAAAGAGGTTAGTCTTTCATTTGTTGTGCCATTTTCTATTATTTAGGTTGTGTCTGTACTGAAAACCTTCCCGGATCCCAGGAGAGTTTATAACTGCCTGTGTGTGGGCCTCCTTTAACCTAGTATAACTGCAAACCCTTCTCACATGTTATTGTGCGTGTGTGCGTGCGTGCATGTATTTCACATGCAGTCTTATAGTCATGCCTGCACTCTTGCTTTTACATTTGTGTTTTATAGGAAAATAATCATGCTTTTTGGCACATGCCAACAACCCAAAACAAAATCGATAACAACTTCCATTTGGGAGTTGCATCTGCCAACGCAGTCCTCTTGTATCCCAATAATACACCCCTATGCACACACACACACACACACACACACACACACACACACACACACACACACACACACACACACACACACACACACTCACTTATTCATGCATAATTCTACTACAATATGATAACTCCGTCAATAAAGGAGTAGGCCTAAACTGTTTGCATGGACAAAGCAATGTTTTGTGCTTGTGTGTGCGTGCGTACGTGCGTGTGTGCCCACGCATTCATGCCTTGATAATTGACATGCATTCATTGTGCATGATGTGCATGGTGTGTGTGTGTGTGTGTGTGTGTGTGTGTGTGTGTGTGTGTGTGTGTGTGTGTGTGTGTGGCACAATGCAGCACAGTGCTATTTATACTGTACTGTATAGCCACATCTTAAAGGTGATATAGGCAGGTTTTCAGCCAAAAATCAAAATATTTATCTATCTATATTTGTGGCCTTATTCCCTCTATCTTCCCCTATATTTTGATGCTGAGCTGCTGCCCTGTAGACATACACTCTCCCTTTGTCTCCCTCTATGTGTTCCACTGTTGTTTATGTGTCGGGACGTCAGGAAGTGTGTTGGGAGGAGGGTCTGTGTGGGGGGTGACGCGGAGTCTTAGCCAATCACAGCGCGAGGGTGTGACTGTGTGTTCGACCCAGCAGTATTATAATGAAAACGCAATGCGATTTCATTGCAAGTATAATATTATCCCCATATCTTAGTTTCACCATTGTTCATGTGAAATAGTATGTTTATGATGTAATATGTAAGCCTGTTGAAATTATGAGAATCGCTATGTATAGCGCATGGTTGGGTGGTCCGGCCGGCTTGAAGCTTGCATTCAACCCGTGCTCGCCAACGGTGACAAGCCGTCGCTGATCATCATAGCGACTTTTCTTCATGGCAATGAATAACCGTGGACAAAGTAGTTCACATGAACGATGCTGTAGTGGCTGGGGCATTTGAGGGGCAATATGTTTTATATGCACGATTACAAATGAAAGATAATTGAATTGAGAGCCAGTGAGTCTGCTCCACTACTTCCTACTTCCTCATTTGCGGGACTCGTCGTGTCAGTCTTGTGATATTGTGATTACGCTACAGTTACCCTTAAAAAAACATGTCAACTCAATGTCATTGTTGTAACTATGATATCGATAGAAATTCATATTTTTTTTATGTCATATTTAGCCATACGAGCGCAATATCCATAGCGTCCCTCCCAGCAGCAACAACAACCCCATAGCCTGAAGTGACCTGGCTCAGCCAATAGAATGACGGGGGGAGGGGGGTGGAGCTAGATTTTAATTTGTTTGGAAACACTCGATCAATTCTGTGTACAAACACTGGAAACTTGTCTACAATACCTTTAAACATACAATCAGGGACAGCAAATGCCATTGGATAACTCCTCTTCCTCCTTCTACTGGTTTGACAATGTGGAATTACAATAGAACTGACATACAATTCACAACCATTATTATTGTTGTATTATTACTGTTATTATGGATCACACCTCAGTTCTGGGGAAACAATTATGCCTAACCCTAAACTGGACAGTATAGTCCACCAGTGACATCATCAATGGGGAATCGTGATTCCCCAATGCATAAATGCCATTGTTCTCACGATAATACAAATCTAAATATTAAACTTTTTTTGGTAAATAAAATCTGCCTAATGATGATGTCACTGGTGGATGGGTTTTTGAGGACCATCAATTATATGAAGATAGGTTGAAAAGTGGTGAAGTGGGGCTATCCACTGAGTTGAGAATCAAATTGTGGTAAATTTGATTCAGTGGAGATGCTCTCAAGTTCATAAATTAACCACTTGAGAATTAGACCCTAGTGTTTCTATGTTGACATTGATCCATGAAGGAAAGCAAAACAAAGCCAATCAGTGTGGACTTTCTGTCGTCTAAGTGGAGGACTATAGGCTACCCATTGGTTCAATCTGCAACCCCCCCTTATGCCTAGTCTTTGTCTGGCAAGGAAATTATCCTGCCCCCATACCTCCATATCTCTCTCGCGGGTCTGAAGATGCATAATTTTCTCACAACAAGGGTTCCCATGATAGCGCTCTGCTTTGAGTAGCAATTAATGCCCTTTCTTGCTCAGTGGATTGTCAAATGCATTCATCTGAGGCTTGACGATGGGGGAAGCTGGAGAAAACATTAGGAAGGGAGGAGAGGATGGGACTGGAAAGGAAAGACGGGGTGAAAGACCAAAATGGGCGAGAAGAAAAAGAGGAAGCGGGAAGTTGATTAGTTGACTCTACTGTTACAAACAAGTCCACACACTGACCTCTGGTTGTCACTAACTAATATTACTCCAGAATGACTGCCCATCGTTCACCACAATAACATTACTTTCTCTATAACACAATGTATGTTTGTCTACATATTGTATCATTTAGAATTCCACATTTAAAAACATAAACATTTAATACAAACTATGGAGTCGTTCTTCATGAATATTGATCGTTTCGGCTCATTTACATGGAAAAACAAGCCAACGGTTATCTAATTAGGATTTTCAGGAAACTTGACTTAGATTAACAATGTACCAAGATCAAAGAAAACGTATTTACAAATGGAGTGTTAGGAGTGTGCACAGGAAGCTACAGCAGGGCCACCCAGGGGATGTGTGGAGTATAGAGGGAGGAAAACAGGCTTCCACTGACTGAACGTCACTGCATGTCTGTGTGTAACTGTGGAGAGAAACTTCAGGGTTCCTTTATCTCAGGATATGAGCGAGTGAGTGATGTGTGTGTGTGTGTGTGTGTGTGTGTGTGTGTGTGTGTGTGTGTGTGTGTGTGTGAGTGAGTGAGTGGTGAGTGAAGACCAACACACACCGTCTGCGAACGCCGCGCGTTAATACAGCCGCCTCAGTTATCTTCAATGAACCTATCCCACACCGGCGGCATCCGACGCCTGTGACGCGTCGCTGCGCACCTGCTTCACAGACGGTGTGCGTTGGGCTTGAGTGTCTGCCATGTATTTTGATGTGCCAACACAGTAAGAGCCTCTAGTCTCATTACATTATTTTGTTATCAGGTTTTTAATTGTTTATTCTCTATTTTAGTTAGTTAGTTTTGTGTTACCCATTGATTGTATGTGTTGATTTATGTATGCTGCTTTAGCGTGTATTGTTATATTTGTTCCTCCTGCATACGCAAAGCACTTTATAACTTTGTTTGGAAAAGTTAATTATTTAATCATGATCATTATCATTCTCCTTTGAAACGGAGGGTAAATAAAAGCAACAGAGGAATTCACATGTTGCAAATGATACATATACAGTATGTTTGTACATAATGTTAACTCATTCAGAGATCCAGTGCAGATATCTAGGGACATGCAGCTCAGTTATTACATTTTTACGACTCACAGTCTGTGAGTCTGTCTGTCTGGAGCTAATCTCACAAGCAATTGTGAATATCACACCTTAATTATCCTCCCGGCATCATTGCAGATTTCAGTTTGTCTTCAATCACGGCTATGCCTTCCGGTGAGTCTATGCAACTGCTAAGGGAAACTTGACACATGCAAATTAAATTCTAATGACCTGATAGACTGAGGCTAAAGTTATTGAAGTAACCCAATAACCAATAACGAGGGGAAATAATTACTCAACTTTTAGAATTTATATTTCTAGTATAGTCTACTAGTTTAATGAGTCACTGCACCAAAGAAAATAGTCCAGTGCATTAGGGAAATTATAGCCTATACGTTCTCCTCAGACATTCATATTTTGCTATAGTGTATAAGCTCTAGTCTGTACTCTGTATCCGGTTATTTGAGAGAGGATTGGAATTTTGCGGGCCCATTGATTTTATCATGACCGTCCCGCTGCCGCCGTTGCAGCCCTCTACTGTACAGGTTCGCAAAATGTTCACAATGATGTTCACAACTTTGTCCTACTAGTCGCCCTAATATGCCCCTTCTATTCCTTTTGACCGTCTACTCTATACCAAATCTCTTGAAAGTCGATCTACACAGGAGCTATATGTTCGCCTAGAATAGTGACACTAGAGTTGTGCGGCTGGTCCCTTTGTGTACTGTGGATGATACATCTGAGAGAAACAGGGAGCTAAAGGAGCTTTCTCTTTACTTTGTGGTCACATTGCTCTCTGCACCATCTCCATTCCACCCTCCCTGAGGTGTAATCTTGGAAAGAACCAGCTGTTTCTCAACACATCGACTCTGAGGAGCAACGAGGGGCCTTCCAAATGGCCTTCTTCCATTACCTTAGGCTGCCTGTTTGTCCAGTTCCACCCTGGTAGCCAATAACATTTCCTTGCTTTGCGTCTGTTCTAGCTTGTTGCTCCTCTATTAAGCAATGGTAAGAAAATGAATGGCAATGAGCAGACATTTCAACTACTCAGCCCCGCTTAACTCATAAGGACAAGGCTGTTAAAGTGTCAAATGCTAGGAGCAAAAGGCAGTCGTACAAGACCGTGGTCCTGGGAGGGAGCTAATTTAGAGAAACACACAACGCCACTCCCAAAGTAATATAAATGCGTAATTTCAACTATCCCTGGGCCTTGTGCCACTATAAATCAGTTTAGCAGCACTGGCGCAGAGACACCATTTAATTATTATACAGAAGAGGGGAGTGTGGATCATCATTGGGGTTGAGATTAGGGTTGGGATCCTTTAGGACGGTCCGATTCCTTAACGGTTCCCTTTAACGATTCCTATATAATAATACAAAAAATATATATATAAATCTAGAGTTGTTCCGATACTGGTATCGTTTACTCGGGCCGAGACCACCCTCAAGTACTTGTAACCGTCCCGATACTTTGACCTGAGTACCAAAACATTAAAGATGGAGTGCCACAATTTTTGTATTTTTCCAGTTTTTCATGTGTCTATGAGGTGACAGTACTTCATTAGACACCCTGGAGTTGTTTTTATGTGCGGTTATCTAATTAGGATTTTCAGGAAACTTGACTTAGATTAACAATGTACCAAGATCAAAGAAAACGTATTTACAAATGGAGTGTTAGGAGTGTGCACAGGAAGCTACAGCAGGGCCACCCAGGGGATGTGTGGAGTATAGAGGGAGGAAAACAGGCTTCCACTGACTGAACGTCACTGCATGTCTGTGTGTAACTGTGGAGAGAAACTTCAGGGTTCCTTTATCTCAGGATATGAGCGAGTGAGTGAGTGTGTGTGTGTGTGTGTGTGTGTGTGTGTGTGTGTGTGTGTGTGTGTGTGTGTGAGTGAGTGAGTGGTGAGTGAAGACCAACACACACCGTCTGCGAACGCCGCGCGTCAATACAGCCGCCTCAGTTATCTTCAATGAACCTATCCCACACCGGCGGCATCCGACGCCTGTGACGCGTCGCTGCGCACCTGCTTCACAGACGGTGTGCGTTGGGCTTGAGTGTCTGCCATGTATTTTGATGTGCCAACACAGTAAGAGCCTCTAGTCTCATTACATTATTTTGTTATCAGGTTTTTAATTGTTTATTCTCTATTTTAGTTAGTTAGTTTTGTGTTACCCATTGATTGTATGTGTTGATTTATGTATGCTGCTTTAGCGTGTATTGTTATATTTGTTCCTCCTGCATACGCAAAGCACTTTATAACTTTGTTTGGAAAAGTTAATTATTTAATCATGATCATTATCATTCTCCTTTGAAACGGAGGGTAAATAAAAGCAACAGAGGAATTCACATGTTGCAAATGATACATATACAGTATGTTTGTACATAATGTTAACTCATTCAGAGATCCAGTGCAGATATCTAGGGACATGCAGCTCAGTTATTACATTTTTACGACTCACAGTCTGTGAGTCTGTCTGTCTGGAGCTAATCTCACAAGCAATTGTGAATATCACACCTTAATTATCCTCCCGGCATCATTGCAGATTTCAGTTTGTCTTCAATCACGGCTATGCCTTCCGGTGAGTCTATGCAACTGCTAAGGGAAACTTGACACATGCAAATTAAATTCTAATGACCTGATAGACTGAGGCTAAAGTTATTGAAGTAACCCAATAACCAATAACGAGGGGAAATAATTACTCAACTTTTAGAATTTATATTTCTAGTATAGTCTACTAGTTTAATGAGTCACTGCACCAAAGAAAATAGTCCAGTGCATTAGGGAAATTATAGCCTATACGTTCTCCTCAGACATTCATATTTTGCTATAGTGTATAAGCTCTAGTCTGTACTCTGTATCCGGTTATTTGAGAGAGGATTGGAATTTTGCGGGCCCATTGATTTTATCATGACCGTCCCGCTGCCGCCGTTGCAGCCCTCTACTGTACAGGTTCGCAAAATGTTCACAATGATGTTCACAACTTTGTCCTACTAGTCGCCCTAATATGCCCCTTCTATTCCTTTTGACCGTCTACTCTATACCAAATCTCTTGAAAGTCGATCTACACAGGAGCTATATGTTCGCCTAGAATAGTGACACTAGAGTTGTGCGGCTGGTCCCTTTGTGTACTGTGGATGATACATCTGAGAGAAACAGGGAGCTAAAGGAGCTTTCTCTTTACTTTGTGGTCACATTGCTCTCTGCACCATCTCCATTCCACCCTCCCTGAGGTGTAATCTTGGAAAGAACCAGCTGTTTCTCAACACATCGACTCTGAGGAGCAACGAGGGGCCTTCCAAATGGCCTTCTTCCATTACCTTAGGCTGCCTGTTTGTCCAGTTCCACCCTGGTAGCCAATAACATTTCCTTGCTTTGCGTCTGTTCTAGCTTGTTGCTCCTCTATTAAGCAATGGTAAGAAAATGAATGGCAATGAGCAGACATTTCAACTACTCAGCCCCGCTTAACTCATAAGGACAAGGCTGTTAAAGTGTCAAATGCTAGGAGCAAAAGGCAGTCGTACAAGACCGTGGTCCTGGGAGGGAGCTAATTTAGAGAAACACACAACGCCACTCCCAAAGTAATATAAATGCGTAATTTCAACTATCCCTGGGCCTTGTGCCACTATAAATCAGTTTAGCAGCACTGGCGCAGAGACACCATTTAATTATTATACAGAAGAGGGGAGTGTGGATCATCATTGGGGTTGAGATTAGGGTTGGGATCCTTTAGGACGGTCCGATTCCTTAACGGTTCCCTTTAACGATTCCTATATAATAATACAAAAAAAATATATATAAATCTAGAGTTGTTCCGATACTGGTATCGTTTACTCGGGCCGAGACCACCCTCAAGTACTTGTAACCGTCCCGATACTTTGACCTGAGTACCAAAACATTAAAGATGGAGTGCCACAATTTTTGTATTTTTCCAGTTTTTCATGTGTCTATGAGGTGACAGTACTTCATTAGACACCCTGGAGTTGTTTTTATGTGCAAATAATACTTTGTATTTAGGGTTTCTTCCTGGAGGCTGAACCCTT
Source organism: Protomyctophum bolini (assembly GCF_963924005.1). NCBI lineage: Eukaryota > Metazoa > Chordata > Actinopteri > Myctophiformes > Myctophidae > Protomyctophum > Protomyctophum bolini. Next base: position 48,756,352 of record NC_137863.1, read on the forward strand.
GACAGTCAAACGGGCCAATGAAATAAACAGTAATATAGTGACACCACACTATCAGCCCCTCCCCTAACCCCTCCCCCTTTATCATACAACTACAGCTGTGGGTGCGGCTTCAGTTCAGGTGGATCACCACCCATCACCACCAGGCAATCCAGGCATACTTAATGAACTGGTGGGCGTGTCCACATAAAAGCATGATTTTAACAAATACTGTACACTTTTTGGAAAACAAGTTCTTCCCCCTTATATTGTAATAATACCTGATGATCATGTTTTAGGGTGGAAAAAACTACAAGCATAAATGACAACTGACAAGTGTAGATCGGAGATCCATCTGCATCTATGAGAAAAAGGGGGTAAAATAAGTGGTTAATCAACAAAAATAAAGTACTTGTATCGATATCGGCAAGTACAAAAAATGAAGTACTTGTACTCTTACTCGGTCTGAAAAAATCGGGACAACTCTATGAAATCACACACGTGTGAAGTGAGGGGCGCTCTTATCATCTTACAACATAATGTTTGTTTAAGCAACGGGTGCTAATGTTTGTTTTAATCCTCAACACAAACACAAAATGTCTCTTTATTGTCTATGGCGTTTTCTTAATCAAGCATTGTTGAAAAACAAACATTAAAGCTGTATAGCTATAGGAGCCCCTCAAAAAAATGTATGCAGTATTGCATACATTGTAGTGTTTCTCAAAGTGAGGTTTAGGGACCCTCTGGGTTACTTGGCAGGGTTTCCGAATGGACCGGTCTGTAACCGAGTATACCAATGGAACCGAATGGACCTTTTGAACTAGACATGATCGCAAAATCACATCCTGATCCGCTCCCTGTTTATTTATTTTCACGGAAATGGCTTTAGGCTGGCTTGGTTTTTAACTTAGGAACACACAGTCCAAATGGAATATTGTTTTTCTCCTCTGAACACAGCACACGGCAGCGATATTGGTCCTTTGAGCTTAATTACACACGCATCAACGTGTAGACCAACAGCAGGTATAATCTCAGGCTGATCTCATTAATTACCTTTCAATGTTACAAGAAGGCGTGTTGTTCTACCTGGTCGTTTCGCAAATAGTGCACTCCAAAAACAGGAGCACATTCCCGAAGCACATTTACGAACACATCCAGAGGCTTGACAGTGGATCAACTTTAAACACAAATGTGGGGCTCTTTAAATTCTTTAAATTCTGCACCTGCGTTTGCCTGCTGTGACATTTATAGACATTTTAAATGCCCAAACACCAAGCGCCGCCTCCACCACTACCCGTCCAGCCCAGCCCTGGCATGTTAAACCATGGCAGGGACAAGACTAATCCATCACCACCAGTGCCCTCTATTCCCCACCAGGCTGAAGCACCAGATGCTAACGGGAATCCATATTTCTCATTTCCATGCAGGCAGTGGAAGGGACCACCTGTTGCGGCGAGCAGCTGGAGGTACATTAAACATCTGTGACACGTTGCCTCCTTAATATGCGCCTGGCTTCTGTACAATCAAAAGTAGCCTACAGTACATGCTGCCCAGAGAGCGGGCGGGGCGTCAGGCACGGAGCCAGGACAGACAGCGAGAGAGGTGCACACACAATGCATGCAGAATGTGTGTTCACGTGCCCTTGAAAACATACACACATGAACACACACACACACACACACACACACACACACACACACACACACACACACACACACACACCAGTGGTGGAAAAAGTAGGCCTATGTAGTGCCCCTGTAAAGGGAGCAATGTGTAAATACAAATAAACACAAGACGATGTGCTTCTCCTCCAACGCAAACGGCACTGGAGAGGAAACGCGCCAGATCCCAGAACGGAAACACTGTGACAGACCAAATCAATCGATCCCAAACACCATAGTCGATCCTAGAACCATCGATCTATGTGATATTGCAAGCAACACAACAATAAATTCCAATCTACTACATACTTAACCTGACGCTGCCAGATCCAAAAAGCTTGCTACACAAATTTGTTTCACAGCTTATTTGGATCTGGGATCGCGGAAGCAAATTCGATGACGGGGCTGTTCCTTTTTTTCAAGATACATGGTAGATGATTGGATGGGAGCGTCTGTCTATCACCGTGTGGGCGTGCAAACACAACCAATCATATCGACGTGTCTATATACCGTCACATCCGCATCCCGCCTTTAGCTCACGCTGATTGGTTCGGTACGAAGCAGATCTGACTCAGGGCTCAACTCCGTCAGAGATCCCAGATGAGTGTTGTGTTGGGGAATATGTTTCCGCAATACCGCCCTCATCTGGCAGCGTCAGGTTACTACATACTCCCCTTCAAAATAAATGTCGTCCCCGACATCAGAACAGCAATAATGCAGCATCAACATTTTTTTTTTTTTTTTCCTTTTTTTTTTTACAGTTTTCTTTTTTTTCTTCCACATGACAATAACTCAATGCTGTAATAACTTGACCTTTCGACCATCTCCGTAACTGGCTTAATCAAAAGTCCATGAATGTACGAAAAGACACTCAGTTGTTTCAACAACAGTTCACGAGTAGTGTGTGTGTGTGTGTGTGTAAGAGTATTCGACTTGATTCAAAGCCCACGAATGTGAGGTGCATATGTTGTATATGGCTTGTAATATGTAGTGAGTGTGTGCATGTCACGTTGTAGTACTCGACTTATTTCAAAGTTCAGGAGCGTAGTGTATGTGTTTGTGGATGTATGTGGCACTCAGCTTATTTCAAAGTCCAGGAGTGTAGTGTGGAGGTGTATGTGTGGCATTGGGGAAAAGGGGGGATTGGTAACCTTCATTCAGCATCCAGGAACGGTAGACTGGTAGACAAAGGGCTGTCCTGCAGGTATCCACACACCTGCTGCCTGCATGGGTCCATAAAGCTGGGGCACTGGAGGGTACCAGTACATGATGTCGCCTGGAGTTCCAGTAGTATAACAGGCTGGTTGGCCGAGCTGGTCATACGTGAAGACTCTCGTAGCTCGTCTCTCTCTTACTGGTCGCTGATGGTGCGCCTCACTGTTGTCACTTGAAGCAGGTGAGGGTGGTGCTGACAGTCTTTCCTCCATGATAGGCTCTTCTTCACCGTGTATTTCCTCTTGATCTGATGTCTCCTCTTCATCCAGCACGTCTCCTATTTCCTGAGCCTCCTGCTGCGGGGGCATGTCTTGCCGCTGATGCTCAGCATCGTTAACATACTCTCTGTCTGTATCCACAGGTTGCCTCACAGGCAAAGGCTGATCCATTGGCCTGTAGTAGTATCCAAAATCATCGTCGTCACTCACATCATCCTCTTGATCTGTGACTTTCTCGCCTTTACTGGTCTGAGCCGTAGCTTTCCTCTTTGATTTGGCAGGTTGTAGCTGAATCTCTAGAGGCAAGTTATCACATGGCAACAGGAGGTTGCGGTGCAAAATCCTACTTCCTCTTCCATTCCCTTGTTCAGGTACAACTTCATATATGGGCATATCTTTTCCCACCTGACGGATGACTTTGTGGATACTGTCTTCCCAGTGATTTCGCAATTTTCCAGGTCCTCCTCTGGGTGTCATATTCCTTACGAGGACTCTGTCTCCCTTGCGCAATACAGAACTCCTCACCTTGTTGTCATAATTCCGCTTGTTCCTTCCTGCAGTTTTCTGTGCATTTGCAGACGTGATGTCATATGCCTCCTGCATCTGTGCTTTCCATTTTCTCATGTATTCTTTGTGATCTGCAGTCCCTGTCTCAGGAGTCAAGCCAAACAGCAAGTCCACAGGCAATCTTGGAGATCTCCCAAATAGCAAATAGAATGGAGAAAAGCCTGTAACTTCACTTCGGGTGCTGTTGTATGCAAACATGAGTTTGTTCAGTGACTCTTTCCAGTTGGACTTCTGCCTCTCGGTGAGCGTTTTCAGCATTTGCAGGAGAGTCCTGTTCATCCTCTCAACCTGCCCGTTACCTTCAGGGTGATACGGTGTTGTTCTCGAGCCCATCACTCCACAATTCTTCTTTAGCTGTGCCATCAACTGGTTCTCAAATTCGCCTCCCATGTCATGGTGGATCCGCTGGGCAAATCCAAATTTCAGGGCATAATCATTGAATATCTTGTCAGCAACACATTTAGCAGATTTCGTTGTTGTGGCATATGCTTGGGCAAAGCGGGTGTAATGATCAACTATCAACAAAATGTATTCATAGCCACCTTTACATTTGTCTAGATGCAGAAAGTCGATAGATACTAACTCAAATGGCTGTTTTGAGACAATGGAGGTGAGAGGTGCTCTTGTTTCTCTACAGGGCTTCTTCTGTTTAAGACATGCACAACATCGAGACATATAGGTTTCTACCTCTCGCTGCATATGTGGCCAGAAGAAGCGATCCCGCACAAGTGATGTTGTGCGCTCCATACCCTGATGTCCCATGTCGTCATGGAGTTGTCTCAGGACTGTGGTCTTGTACTTTTCCGGTAGAACCAGTTGTGTTCTGGTAGCAGTCTTTCGATGTAGTATGCCATCTCCATCCAAACTGAGTTTATCCCACTCTCTAAGTAGTCGTTTGCTCTGTGCACTGAATGATTTGAGCTCCTGTCCCACAGGTCTTTGATCAGACTGTCTGCAGTCCAACACAGGTCCAATATTCGGGTCGTCCTTCTGTGCCTGACAGATGTCCACTCTTGCGAAGGGTGTAGGTGTCTCCTCTTCTGTTGTTTCACACCCTAGGGCCATCATGCACCATGCTGTTTCAGAGTCTTTTGTTTCTATGGCTTGCACTGTAGCTTGTACTGAGAGGGAGGACATTTCCTCTGTACAATTCTCCATAATTTCCTCGATGTCACAGGGCATCCTGGACAGGCCATCGGCGTCACCGTTCTCTCTGCCTGGACGATATTTGATAGTTAGATGGAAATCTGCAAGTTCAGCAACCCACCTGCTTCCTGTGGCGTTCAGCTTGGCTGTGGACAACACGTAGGTAAGTGGATTGTTGTCTGTGTACACAACACAAGATGAGTTCATCAAATAGTCTCTAAAACGGTCTGTCACCGACCACTTCAAGGCTAGAAACTCTAGTTTACCCGAATGAAGGTGGTAATTCTTCTCCGCTTTGGTCAGTGTGCGAGATGCATATGCTATTACACGTAGCTTTCCCTCCTGTTCTTGATACAACACTGCACCTAGGCCCTGGTTTGAGGCGTCGGTGTGCAAGATGAATGACTTGTCGAAGTCCGGGAACCCGAGGATAGGGGGCTCAACTAGATGATCAATCAATATCTCCAATATCTGTTGGTGCTCATCAGTCCAGGTGATTGGTTTATTTGAAGGCGTCCCTCTGTTCTTCACTTTTCCTCTCGTTGTCCTTGTTTTGCTGTTTTTCTGTTTATCTGCTCCAGGTTCCGCTTCAAGCAGAGCATACAGGGGTCCAGCAATACGGGAGAAGTCTCTGATGTACTGGCGGTAGTAACTTAGCAGACCCATTACTGCCCTACACTCACCCACTGTTTTTGGTCTCTTCTCCTTTAATGCTCTCACGGCGAGTGTATCAGCAGGATCCATTTTACTGCCGTCAGCAGACACAATTCGCCCCAAGTAACGGACCTCACGCTTGAATAGTTCACATTTACTGGGCTTTAACTTGATTCCGTGCTGCCGGAGTCGCTGTAGTACTGCTCTCACATCCTGTACATGGTTCTGGAACGATTTACTAAAGCACAAGGTGTCATCTAAGTATGGAATGCATATTTCATCTCTCAAGCCCTCCAGACACTCTTCCATGCAACGCTGGAACGCCGCTGGAGCGTTCATCAGGCCAAAGGGGATTCGAATCCATTCATAAAGACCCCAGGGAGTCACGAAGGCTGTCACATGTCTGCTCTCTTTGGCCATGAAGCCCTGATGATATGCTTTCCCTTGATCTAGAAGTGAGAACCACAAGTTTCCTCCTAGGCCATCCATGATGTCTTGCACTCTGGGAATAGGCTGTCTGTCAGGGAGAGTTTTCCTGTTCACTTCACGGAAGTCGATACACAACCGTAAACTCCCGTCTTTCTTTCGAACACAGACGACTGGTGATGCATATGGTGAATTGGACTTCTGGACCCAGCCCTGTGCGATGAGATCGTGTACATAGCCTTTCATCTCCCTGTACAGCGGCTTGGGCACAGACATGTAGGTCTTTGCAACGGGTTCAGTGTCTTTCAGGGAAATGCTGAGTTGCAGTCTTTCAATCTGTCCGATATCATCATCTGTTTTAGAAAATGAGGCAGACTCCTCTCTCAACATCTGGTGAACTATTTCTCTCTCAGGCTCGGTAAGGTGACTCAGACTGACAGGCGGGTTCCATAGGTCAGCCGCTTTGTTCTCTTCAACCCTGATGTGACTTATACTAACTGGAGGTGGAGGGCGGGACCCCTCTAGGATGGAAGCGGGGTGCACAGTCTGAATGTTCTGAACAGTTCCAATCACAGTTCTTCCTGTTAACACTATGTCATGGGCTGTGGGGTTCTGCACACTTACAGTGATAGAGGGTCTGTTGTCTTTACTCACCCTGACAAGTGTGTCACAAATTTCCAGTCCCTCGGTCCAGCGGGGGTTGACATCGGGCTCAAAGATGAGTGTGGTATCTTCATGTGGCGGATACATTTGTACGTGACACTCAACTTTGACAGACATGTGTTTAGGTATGTTGATCCATTCCTTCTTTGTCTTCACAGTATATTCACTTCTCTGCTCAACACTTACTTGCTGTACAAAGGCTTGAGCTTGCTCTGGTGCAAGGTTGGTGAATGCTGTCCTCACTGTGTGGCTCAGGTGTTCAGGAGTATTGGACTGTTTCAATTCACTGTCTATAATGAGCTCAATGACATTGGACCCAATGATTGGTCGACCAAGCTTGTTACCCTTCATTACAAGAGTGGGAACAGTAACGGTAGTGGTAGGTGCCCCCCCTGAAGCTAAACTGAAAGTTACCTCCACCCAGCCTACATATGGCATGTTCTCCCCATTAGCTGCAACAATATCTAAAGGGTTTGCCCTGTCCAAAATCTCAGAAATGTCTCTTAGTCTTGTGCATGGCAGATGTTCTTCTTTCCATAGCTCATCAATGATTGTCACTTGAGAACCTGAGTCCCACAGAGCCTGAACCTCTTGGCCTTGAATGTGACAGTCGATCAGATACTTTTTACCCACTAGTGGAGCTACTTGGCCCTTCCTCTCTCGTCGGGTGGCAGCGTTCATCGTCATACAGGAGAGAGGTGAACAATGTTTTCTGTGCACAGTCCAATCATTAATTTGACAAGGTCTAGAACAGTAGAGGGCCTTTTTACATTTTGCACATTGCTTCATATCTTCGCCCTGTTTTCCACAGTGCACACATTGCTGGGACATGGTCATGTCACTGGTCACTCCCTGTCCCGTGCGAATGACCTCTGATCGTTTAAAGGCTCACCTCCAAACTGTCCTTGTTGTCCTCTTGCTCGACATCCGGCCAGGTAGTGTTCACTGCTGCCACACCGGAAACAATGTGTGCAGTAATCCTCTGTCCCACTCTGTTGACAGCCGAGACATCTTTTCATCCATCCACGGTTTGATGGAAAGCCACGGCCTCCTCGCTGTCCTCCTCGCTGCTGTGGACCATATTGGGAGTTGTATTGGGGCTGTGGTTGTTGTGGGGAATTAGATTGGGGCTTGTTATACTGAGGTTGCCATTGAGGGGTGGACTGTGGCTGCGATTGGCATTGTGCTGGTGTATACTGAGATTGTTGTTGAGGGGGGAACTGGGACTGCTGCATCGACTCTCTCAATTGGGACACTTTCAGCTTTGAGATCTTTCAGCACGGCCATCTCAGACCTCATTTCTTCAAGCTGGGCAACTACTGCAGGGGGTAATTTAACTGGGTTCTGTGGAGCAGGTGACTTGTCATTTCTTTCAACAGAAGTGTCACTCGACTGAACTGAATGAATAGTAGTAGGCTTCGACTGTCCTAATAATTTCTTCTTATCCTGCCTCTCTGTCTCATAGGCATATGCAGTGTTCATCCTTTCTAGTAGCAGTTCATCAGAGATGTCAGTCTGTTCCAGATAGGGCTGTAGATCACGCTTGATGCTGTCATTCTGAAGACCAGTTAACACTGTGTGGAGGAACATGTTCTGCACTAGACCTGGGTCATACTTGAGACCTGACTCGGCTTCTTGTGAGGCAAACAATATCTTCTGTCTCAGGTCAAGAGAACGAATGAGGAAGTTCTGTGGTGTTTCTTTGATGCCCTGCACTTCGGATGTCAGCTGCTTGTAGAGATCAGTGGCACCTTTCTCTTGATAATGAGAACGGAGTATTCTTCTGAGTGTGGGGAGAGTTAGGTTAGCTTTCCCCTCTAGATAGCTACGAAGCCCCATGCCAGGACTAATGGCTCTTATCACGGCATCTACTATCTCTAGCTCTGGAACCCCTTTACTTAAACCGTGTTCAATTTGACGGGCCAGACTTGAAAAGGTCAGACGGTCTTTCTGCCCTGGCTCTCCGATTTGACCAGCTATTTTAAAATCTTTGTGCCAAGGAGTAGGGGGATAACTGTGGGATGAGCTCTGTGTTAACATCCCGCTAGTGGCTGGGGTTTTGACTTCTCTGCTTTCTGACTTCCCTACCTTATTCTGTTTCTGAGTGGCAGCCAGCTGAAGTTGCAAGGCCTCGATCTCTTTCCGTAGTCTTTCCTCCTCTTGTAACTCTGATCCCTGTGTCTGTTGCTGTGCTAGGGTGGCGGCTTCCTGGAGCTCTGTGATTTTGTCTCTAAATGCTAGCATGCCAGCCATCCCCTCATCCTCTAGCCCTTCTAGCTCCTCTCTCTGGATATAGTCCGAAACCAGCTTGATGAGCGCCCTGCGACTCTTACCAGTCACATGCTCACTTTCTCCTCCTGCTATTAGTAAGAACTCGCATAGTTCTGCTAGAGTGTCTCTGGGAAGCTCACATAGCTCTCTAATTATTTCGACCTGTAGTTTTTCCACTTCGGATGACGCCATCTTGGTGCAGTGGGTGTGAACCTTCAGATTGATACCTCTTCACCTAGTGGCAGCGTAGTAGCAGCTCTCCTGGTATGTAGCAATACCTCAGATAGTCTGCCTTCTGCTCACTGATGATCGGGTTACCACTGTAGCTGGTTCACCACGGTGCTCTCGATGACTAGGTTGATTAGAAGAGATGGGTGACGGCAGGGAACTTCTGTAGCTGATAGAAGTGGACCCACGCTGCACACCATCCCGGACGAGCCCCCAAAATGTAGTGCCCCTGTAAAGGGAGCAATGTGTAAATACAAATAAACACAAGACGATGTGCTTCTCCTCCAACGCAAACGGCACTGGAGAGGAAACGCGCCAGATCCCAGAACGGAAACACTGTGACAGACCAAATCAATCGATCCCAAACACCATAGTCGATCCTAGAACCATCGATCTATGTGATATTGCAAGCAACACAACAATAAATTCCAATCTACTACACCTACTCATATGTTTTACATGTGAGTACTTCAGAGATGAAAATAGTTTTGCGGTCCCAAAACGCATGTTATTGATAATGGACGCAACTTTATCCTGCACTAAAGACTATAGCAGTGGACGTGGTTATAGTAAACATGGAAATCTAGCACTGTATCGGTCACACACTGTTCTACGTGGAAATCTAGCACTCTTTCGGCTAAACACTGATGCGCTGAAATCCTCCTCCCCTCCACACACACACACACACACACACACACACACACACACGACATGATGAGCCCTCGATCGTCTTTAAACCTCTTCCTTGGACCACTCTGGAATAATGTTGATCGTCATACACAGTACTAACCTTTTCATCTCAAATTGACCGGCCAAAATAAATCCACGAACGATTTTCGATGTGTTGCTCCGCTCGAAAGAAAGAAGGAACTCACCATCAAAAACTATTTTAACAGAGCAGTTAACAATACAGTAGATCAATGCAGCAGTTTGGTGCTGGTGCTGCTTTTCAGAGTGACCTATTATGCAGTATACGTGCAAGATCAAGAGTGTGACGGCACATCCAACGGTTTGAAATGAAAGTCTTGGCAGAGTATACTGTAGCAGCGTTGCCTCAGCAGCAGTTTGAGTTTCTATAGAATATCTTAGTTTCAATGAGAATGATCCAACAGTTAAGTTTTGTTTCCTGCTGTGTGTTCAGTTTGGGGAAAGTTGTCTAGCACATATTTTTACATCACTGAGCTGGCTGAGTAAACAGGGACACCTTGTCTCTGTCAGATGCCAGATGTATTTTCCAGGATAACAGAAATAACACTCGGAAAAAGGTTATTTTGAAAGCGAAATGCCCAACAATATTAAAAGTTTATTTTATTACTTTATTTTATGTAATGTATTCCACTGTATGCATGTTTTGTTTTCATGTTTTGTGTCAGGACTGCGGATGTAAATGGGCATCTTTGGTGTACTAATTTTGCAATGACCATTATTATGCAATGTCCCGTCTAAATAAACAAATAAAGTAAAATAGAGTACTATATATTTTTTATTTGCCTCCAAGTAAAGAGCCAAGAGCTCTTTAAAATGATCAATTGTACTCTGGTCCAGCACAAGGCCCTACTTCACTGGCTGTAATAAAAAACAGCCAATAAAGTTAATTATTCACAGAAACAAAGAAAGCCCACAGCCCACAACATAAGAAATCAGAATGCATTTAATGTATTTATGCAGTTACTCTGCAGGCTGTGCGTTGTTTACCCGCCATGTGTAATGTTCTGAATATGTGTTGGACTGTCAATTTTGTGAACTTTGAAAATGCATTACAGTAAATTGAAAGTCAAGATCATGGCACATAGAATATGATGCCGGCAGATCGGCAGATCAGAGTTGATGTTTTGAGACACAGTGGGGGTGACAAACTGGGACACAATCCTCACAATCCCCCAAAGCTCAGAAGTATTGTTATGTCTCCTGGGTATTATCTTACAAAGCCTATTATGCTGCGGTAGCTGTAATTTGTGCGCTCACGCACGCACGCACGCACACACACACACACACACACACACACACACACACACACGCCCTGTGGCTAGTAATGTGCGTGTGTATGTGCACACACACACACACACACACACACACACACACACACACACACGCCCTGTGGTTAGTAATGTGCGTGTGTATGTGCACACACACACACACACACACACACACACATAAACAAACACATCAGTGCAAAGCTCAATGTGTCCCTGGATTATAGTTATGGTGCGTGTGCAACTGTGCATCCAGCTGTGCACCATTAAAAACAGATGTGAAATTTTCATGTCATAAATTCTGTAGGATATGGATACAGCAAATTCAACATGGAGCAATATATATATATATATATATATATATATATATATATATATATATATATATATATATATCTCCCCCAACTTAAACCTGCACATTCATAATCATTTCTGCCAGCAGTATATACGGTACAGATGCATTGCACACACAAACACACAGCAAGAGAGTGCCCCTCCCAGTGGGAAACCGTGACATCACTGTTGGTCCAGGCCAGTGTTTCCCAAAAGCAACCCCCCAAAAAAATGGGTCTCTATAGTCAAGTGTTGAAGACCGATCTGTCTGATTTCAGATTCCATCCTAATTGGCTAACATTGGCTTTCAAAGTTTTGAACAAAAAGCCTCAAATCATGAACGGAGCGTGCAATTTATATGTGAAATCTTTCACAGACTTTCCTATTAGGCTGAGGAATATATCCCACCCTTTTCATATTGTCCTGTTGCGCCACCAACAGGTGGATTTTTGCAAAACACATTTTTGGAACAAAATGCCTCAAATAATCCAATTGCCATCCAAGGCGTAAGAAGAAATGTCACCCTTTTCACATTGGCCTATTTTAGCGTCACCAGGAGGCCTACCCTGGTGGAGACCTGTGCCCCGAGGGGCACTTTTTCCTAGTATGGTTACGGCTTAGACACGGTTATGAGCAGAACTTCAGAGGTCAGTCCGTGGTCCCACGATTTTGCAACCAGTGACAATTATCTAATGTAATCCTACACTTCGTCTGTCAACCTGAGGACAGTGGGGTGGCAGCGGACTGACTGCATAAGGAGTCCAAGCTGCTGATCCGTCGGGACTTTAAAAACCAACATTCATCTCTCAAGACTGTGCTGTTATGTGCATTTATTACATGGCTTGGTTTAATGCTTGATTCTGATTAGTCAATCGCTGAATTCAGCGGTGTGTTATTTCTTGATAACAGACCGCTCCGCTCTATAACAGACCGCTGCCTAATCAAACCCTCTGAGCACCGGCTGTGCCCCGCTTGATTTACTGCTGTTTCCAACATGACAGCCATGTAAACACACACACACACACACACACACACACACACACTGTGACACACAATGTGATTCACAGCTAAACATTGCTCTCAAAATGTTTTTGAAAACATTTGAGCTAGAAATAGACTAGCAGTACCCAAAAATAGATTATATTTGATCAACTCACTTCCTTGTTTTCCGACAGTGCTCCAGCAAGACGCAGCCAGCGGGAATGCGTTTTTTTTATTTGTTAATATGTAATTTATGTTAGCCATGTAATAAGCAGGATGGAGTCAAACCCACGTTTTACACAAAAAAGAAGGTCGTCGTACACAGAAGCGAAAATAAAGGACAAAATAAAATGTCCCGTACTCCCTGCATGAGGATCTGCTCTGGGGAACTTTCCTGTTCCCAGGTGGCCGATTCAACTCACTGCCGCCCGAACAACTGTGCCAGTCTAGTGCACATCTTGATGCTTTCAAAATGCTACTACAGTACAGTATATGAAGTGGAGATGTTACTATTTGTGAAGCAGAGATGCATTATTAAAAATTCATTCAGTGCCTCTGCCGCATGACGCCTATGGACGCCTATCCTGTGACGCCCCGGTTGCCATGGGCGCCTTTTATTTTTTTACTTTTTACTTTTTCTTTAACGAAAATTCCTCTAATCTGGTGTTCAGGTGATGATATTCACACTACATGCACAATTTTATTACACATTCTTTCTTTTATTTATAATGGACTACGGTGGCAACGAGGGCCAAAACTGGTATCCACCTGTGGCACTGGATGAGTGGAGATGGTGGTCTTCCAGATGGCTATTACAATACTTAACTCACCCTGCAGCACCACAGAGCCTTCTACGTGAAATGTGTAAAATGTGTTCTGCATGCTGAGTCACAAGACAAATTTCAGTGTGAACTGACAATAAAGTAGTACTATTATCGTATCATCATCTTCATCATCAATCAGGTTTATTGTCACATCACAGGTATTAAAACGTGAGCATAGCAGCAAATGTACTGTATACAGGACCATACAAATAAAAACAATGTATTTTATGGTAATATAGTATATATACTGTAGATCATGGTGTTCTGGACCAGGATTAGCAGCTCTGGATGCTGACTGGGTGCAGTTGTTCATGATCCTGATGGATACATTTCTCATGGACATTGTCATGCATAACAAACCAGGCTGTACATATATGGTGGCTAAGGTTAGTAGGGAGATTCACTTTTTGGGGGGGACAGTAGAGATTCTATTCTATTTTCAGAGTTATGTATTTTCAGTATAGGGTTAAAATGACTTGCCAGATCCCCAAGACTGATAAGATCCTACTGCTTGGTGACTTCAATGCTCGTGTAGGCCAAAACAACAGGATATGGAGTGGAGTACCTGGTGGACATGGTGTTGGTCAAGTCAATGCAAATGGCATGAGACTGCTCACTCTTTGTGCTGAGCATGACCTGATTATAACAAATACACTGTTCCAGCAGAAAAACAAGTACAAAACATCTTGGATGCATCCCCGCTCCAAACATTGGCACCTGATCGACTATATCATTGTGAGACATAGTGACATCAGAGATGTTCATATAACCCGGGCCATGAGAGGAGCAGAATGCTGGACGGACCACCGTATGATTGTTGCCAAACTCCACATCTCGGTGCGCCCCCCCCCCCCCCCCCCCCTTGCGGCTGCAACGATCCAGTAAGAAACGCCTACACTGCACTCGGCTGAGGAAGGTTGAGGTGCGAATTGATTTCCGTTGCTCCCTAGTTGAGAAGCTAAGGGAGACTGAACCAGGTCTGAGCTCGGAGCCCATGGACCAGAAGTGGGCCTCGATCAGCTCCTCACTATATGAGGCAGCAGCTCAAACCATTGGCTACAAAGTCAGAAAACATCAAGACTGGTTTGATGAGAACTCAGACTCCATCAGGAACTTACTGGACAAGATGCATAAAGCACATAAGGCGACCTTAAACAACCCCTCATCCATAACACTCAAGCAACAGTGACAGGCAGCTCGCAGGGAAACTCAAAAAACCTTGCGGGCACTGCAAAATGAATGGTGGACAAATAAGGCCCATGAAATACAACTGTTTATGATGACATGCACAATTTCTACAACTCCATAAAAAACATATACGGCCCAAAAAACTGCTCAGTTACCCCATTGAAAACAGCAGATGGCCTCACACTGACCGGATCCTGCTGAGGTGGGCTGAACACTTCAATGCCCTACTCAACCAACACTCCTCTACAGACCAAACCATACTGGAAGAACTACCTGAACACCCACCCATCAATGACCTCAGTCAGCCACCGACCTTCATGGAGGTTCGAGCAGCTGTTCGTGCTTTAAAGAACAACAAGTCTCCTGGCGCTGACAACATCCCGGCTGAACTCCTGAAGGAGGGAGGGTACCTCTGCACCAGGGCTCTTCATCAGTGTATACTGAGGGCCTGGGAAGATGAGAGTATCCCCCAACAGTGGAGGGACGCAAACATTGTCGCCATCTATAAGAACAAGGGTGACAAGTCTATCTGTGGCAACAGCAGGGGGATATCACTCCTCTCTGTTGCTGGCAAAGTACTGGCCAAGGTGATGCTGCAGAGGCTCATTAATACCATCACAGAGGAAATTCTACCTGAGTCACAGTGTGGGTTTCGGAAGAATAGGAGTACGGTTGACATGATCTTTACAACACGGCAACTCCAGGAGAAGTGTCGGGAACAACACCAGGACCTATTCATGGCCTTTATCGACCTCTCCAAGGCCTTTGATACAGTCAACAGGGAGCTCCTCTGGAGCGTGCTTAGCAAGTTTGGCTGCCCAGCCAAGTTTGTCAGCATCCTCCGCCAGTTCCACGACGGGATGATGGCCCGTGTGACCATCGGAGGACTAGAGTCTGAATCCTTCCCTGTACGCACAGGGGTAAGACAGGGGTGTGTGCTGGCACCTGTGCTCTTCAATGTCTTCCTCCTGTGTGTTACCCATCTTCTCCATAAGGAGCTTGAGTCCAGCAGTGGTGTTTTAGTGGATTTCAGACTGGATGGAAACCTTTTTAATATCAGGAGGCTACAGGCAAAGACCAAACTGTCCACAGAGCAGGTCATTGAGCTGCAGTATGCAGATGACTGTGCTCTTGTGGCACACTCTCCACAGGACCTCCAGTCCATCCTTGCTGTGGTTGTCAAGGCTTACAGCAGGATGGGGCTGTCTGTCAACACCACCAAGACAGAAGTGGTCTGCCAATGGAGCTCCAGTACCCCACACACCCTGCCTGCCTTCACCATCGACCACAAGCCACTTACAATAACTCCATCATTTAAATACCTGGGCAGTATCCTCTCTGAAGACTGCAGCATCGACAGTGAAATCCAAAACCAGATCAAGCAGGCATCAGCTGCCTTTGGGAGACTACGGCGACGGGTCTTCCAAAACAACAACCTTCATCTGCACACCAAAGTTTCTGTTTACCAGGCTGTCTGTATCACCACCCTCTTCTACAGCTGTGAAGCATGGACCCCATATAGCCGTCACATCAAGGCCCTGGAGCGCTTCCATGTTGGATGCCTGCAGCGCATCCTTGGCCTCACCTGGCGTGATCATGTACCTCAGACTGAAATACTTGCCAAGACCAACTGCAGGAGTATTGAGGCCATGATCACCCAGTACCAACTGCGCTGGCTTGGACACGTCATACGGATGCCCCAAGATCGGCTGCCCCGTAGAGTGCTGTATGGCCAGCTCCACCATGGCCAGCGCCTGGCAGGAGGGCCAAAGAAGCGCTACAAAGACCAGCTGAAGACCTCACTGAGGAAATGTAAGATCAGGCCTGAGGACCTGGAGGCTGCTGCTGCTGACCGTGACTCATGGCGGCAGCGTTGTCAACAAGGAACCCAGAGGCTGGAGGAGGACAGGACTGTCAGAAGACAGCAACAGAGACATCAGAGACACAGGAGGAACACACCCATGACTGCCATTACCACTACCACCACTACAACCTACCCATGCCCCACCTGCAATAAAACATGTAATTCCAGGATTGGACTCTTTAGCCATCAAATAACTCACCGTTAAGGACATAAGTGGACGTCATCATCGGATTCGATGGACAACCATAAGCAAGAAAGTAAGTGTGTGTGTGTGTGTGTGTGTGTGTGTGTGTGTGCGCGCGTGTGCGCGTGTGCGTGTGCGCGTGCGCGTGTGCGTGCGTGCACACTGGCAGTCTTATGTTGATATATTGGTTATATTTGTCGGCCCAAAGCATGGATGATGACCGGGGAGATGAGGAGTGCAGGCTATATATCAGTCAAACAAATCCACACCATTAATACACATAACATAACTAATAAAAACCATGAGAAGAAAACCGTGTCTCTCCATCACTCATTAATGTTGCTATGAGCATGACATATTTTTTTGCCTCCATCTTCCAACCTTTCACAGTAGCGCCAGATCAACATATTCTTCTCCTCTCTAGCTCCCTCTCTGGCCATAATTAAACATTATGCCAGCCACCAGCTCGGGGCCTCTTTGCAAAAAATACAATGCAGGAAGGATGTGTATCTATGTGTATAACACACAAACCCTCGCGCAAAATGACACAACATGACACAGATATCTGTACCACCGAGGTAAGTAGTCTTTAACACATTATGCATGATTCATAGCTTTTATAGGAACAGACAGCACAGAGGCATTAATCTTGCATTGCAATGCTACTGGTGCCATTGTGCAGAAACAAGGTGCAATGTGTTCGGTGTTCTCCCTGCTTCCTCAAATTCACTGTAAGAAAAATACACTGTATAGTATATTCACTGTACTAGAGCGGTGCCCGTTGGGCACTGGCCTATCCAGATATTATGCGTTGGAGACTCTACAGTTGGGCACTGCCCGACTTGGAACGATGCGAGTTGGAAATTAATGCCCCACCTTTTATGCCCATATATGGAGTTCTTTGTCAGGCATATGGAGTCTATGCAGACGTCAGAATGATGTCGGAACAGTTCTTTGTCAGGCATGCCCAAATATGGAGTCTGGCCCGGGCATTGGCCTTTTGTGGCCCAGCAGAGGCCTTTTGTGGCCCAGCAGAGGCCTTTAGTGGCGGTTCTGGACAACCGAGGGTTCCGACCTACTCGACACCGGGCACTGCACTCCCTGTGGGGGTGTGGAACGCATGTGTCGAATTTCAAGTCGGTGGGGTGATTGGTTCTCGAGTTACGTGGATTACAGACGTACAGAGACTTGGTGCACTTATAGTTAGATGGATTGACTGTGCATATGTTTGATTTGATTTGATTTATTTGATATATTCAAGATACAGTTCAAAAAGAGCAGTACAGAATTTTCAGGATTGCACAAAAAAGTCAAAGACTTAATTCCATTGTGGTCCAAATAAATAAATGCAGCATATGGTATAGAAAGAACATGCGTTGACTAAAATCACAATAATGGACTTACGACGACACCATCATAGATCACTAAACAAAACAATAAATACATAATAAATATATAAATACAGCACTATTCTAGCTTGCCCATCAGCCAGTTTTTCAACATATTTTTAAAAATGTTCAAGGACTGGGAAAATTTAATTTCCCTTGGGATTTTGTTCCAGTCCTCCACCCCCGTATATTTAAATGAGCTTCTGCCTACCTTGTTTTTTATGTTTGGTAGTTTAAGATCAGCTACACTCACCCTTGTATTCAAGCTATGGGACTTACGGGAAGTAACCTTTAAAATATGTTGGGCATTTTTTCTCTAATATTGTATAGACCATAATGAGTGTTGACTCGTTCAGAGATCCAGATTCCAGTGCCGATGTGGCCAGCAGCTCAGTATTGTATTTTATTTTTTCTCCTTACTTGTACTAGTCTGTATCTTGGTTTGGTTCTTGGCCCGTCGTCTTACCTGTACCTCTCCTGTGTTGCTTTCTTACTGCTCTTACTGCCGTGACAACTGATTTTCACAACAACAGGGATCAATATAGATTTATGTGATGTCGTCTGCTCAAACTGATTGCTTTGAGCAGGTTGAGCGGTTGGACTGACGGAGAGGCCCATGGCAGCTTAATCCACACTGTGCATCTTGCACTTCTGTAAACCTAGGTCTGAGCCACTGTTGTAAAGCTAGCTGTAGAGATTAAAAGAGTGCATCACGTCACAAAGTGGAATTTCAATCATTATCCATGAATTCACTGCATCTTCGTGGAAAGCCACTAGCTGCACCTGGTTGAAGCTCATTACAAAGCTCAGCTCCACCCCAGCGCATCACAGAGTGAGAGCGCATCCCATAGAAATAAGTCCATCTCACAGCAGCTGACCACTGATTAAACCCAACCTTCTCCTCCCCTGTCCTTCTGAAAAAGAGGCACAAAATAAATATTTAAAACAACCCAAAAACAAAAGGACATGCCCCCCCGGCGTGTATTAATATTTTGACTTTGTAATAACACATTATTATAAGATGGTTTATATAACATTGTATGTTTTGATCCAGAAACTCAATGAAAAATCTGTATTTATTAAAATAAAAAAAATCATACCAGTCTCTATTTGGGTCAGTGTCAGCAAGAAGTCAGGTATATTTATCATGGGTAATTGTCTCCACCAGGCCGAAGGCATGGAGGGAGAGTATGTTTTGCACTCTGTCCGTTTCTGTGTGTGTGTGTGTCCGTCCTTCCGTCCGTCCGTTATCAGCTAATCTCCGGCACCGTTGGCCCGATCCATGCCAAACTTTGCACACACACTCCCTGGATGCCAACGACGAACCTCTGCCCCAAATTTTTGCCGATTTAGGCAAAACACATTTCTGTAGATTACTCATACTCATTTTATCCATACATCACACAATTCGGTATACACTATCTCCATAGTCATGTGATCAACACGGACCGGCACCATTTCCCATCTTCCATCCTGATTGGCTAAGATTGGCTTCCAAAGCTCACACGATTGGGCCGTTTCGAAAAAATGCCACAAATCACAAATACAGTGTGCAATTTCCGTGAAATTATACACGCACATTTCCAATTCCAAACCCTAACCTCAGTTTTCACCAGCCACGTAGGTCACTAACCCTAAACTCAGTCTTCACCAGCCATGTAGGTCGCTAACCCTAACCTCAGTCTTAACCGGCAACGTAGGTTGCTAACCCTAACCTCAGTCTTAACTGGCCACATAGGTCGCTAACCCTAACCTCAGTCTTAACCGACCACGTAGGTCGGACTAACGGGAGGTCAAACTTATGGACAGTCCCCCTGGTGGATGCATTTTGGACCAGCTGGTGACGGGAGAGGGACGACTGGCTAATCCCAGCGTGAAGGGAGTTGCAATAATCTAAACAAGCTGTGCGTCATGCGCACAGTCCAAGTCCAGTTGGAGACCTGTGTTGCATTTTCCCTCTGAGTTTATGTCTCTAAATGAAGCAGGCACCGCCTGCCTACCCTAAAAGGAAAAGCTTGTGACTAAAAATAATTACACACAAAAAACCCTCATAAATCATCACACTGTACATCCACTATTCCACTTACACAGATGGCAGTACATTAATTGTTGGCAAAGGAGTGTATATTATACCTCACTTTCAATTCATTCACCATATCATTTCAAACCAGAAATGGATTTAATTCTTATCCCCCGAGGAATACACACACACATGCGTTGTAGACACTATGTGTAAGTGTAGGTTCTCCCGTAGTAGAAAGGGCTGCGCCGGAGAGCAGGTTTATGTATCGAGCACTGATCCATTTCCATTTCCGGTTGCCATAGCCGACTGCCGTATCCGTCGTTGCTTAAAGTCGCTACTCACTCACTGTAGGAGGCCTATCTCTCTCCAGCACCCTCTAGCCCGTGCTGTCCAGACTAGAGCCTATGATGCAAATGAAACCGGTGCCTATGTTGATTTGGAATTGTTTGCCATTATGAAAAGGCACAGGGCTTGGGGATTATCATAGAAGATTAAGATTACAAAAACATGACTTTGAACAAATCTCTTTTTGTTCATTTTAAATTAAAAAAATATATGGTTGCAGTTTTGACACACACTGTGCTGTTAGATTATATATGTTTTCCTGTTCACTAGGGATAAATCTCAGTGAAATACTGGTGTCTTTTCCTTTGGACTGAAAATATTGTGGTAGATCAAGATTGTAGATATTTGCTTACACACTGTATCTATTTTTTCATTGAAAGGATTATGGTACAGTGCTTGTAAATTGAAAAGATTATGGTAGAATAGGTTGTAATCTTTATACACTCACTGTCACACACTGTGGATATGTGTCCGGTTCGCTAGATAACAAAAGCTCGGAAATTAGGATCGACAACAGAGAAATGATTGCACTGCGATTGACTAGCTGATTGTTAGGCCAACTTGCCGACCAACGTTGTAACTTCGGTCACACAACGCTCCACAAACAATTGCTTTCCACAGCAGCACTGTCAAATAATAGGGTTCCACATCAACAGCTGATAAATGGATGTGTTCGTCTCAGACAGGACATGCTATACACATGTCAACTATACACATGTCACAGTAAGGTTCATTACCGACCGCGGTAAGGTTCATTACCGACCGCGGTCGAAAAATGATGATGAAGGTTCATTATTTGAGTGTGTCGTTTGCAACCCTGCAAGCGAGGTCAAAGTCACTGCACTGAACTGGAAAACAACTCGCTTTTGCTCTCACACATCTTGCTGAGGAATCCCCTCTAAGGCCTGTAATAAAGAGTTGCAGATTCATCTCTTATTGGATACCTGCTGTTTTGCTGTCAGCCCAGACATGGTATATCATATCTAATATGTCACTTCTAAACCCTGTCTATCAGATCCACAGTGGGATACTAACTGTAACGTAATTTTACCAGTTTTTCATCAGCTGCTCTGTTTAAATAGCCGAATAGTAGAACAACACTATCACCTTTCCCAGGCATTCTTCAAAGATTTCACCAGATTCAATAGCTGAGGTCAGCTGGGCTCGACAGTGCGACTAGGTAGTCGCATTTGCTACTAAAAATAACACTGTGCGAGTTGTAGAATTAATTTTGTAGCACTGGTGCGAATACATAATTTGACCGTTCAATCGTGATAAAGACCTGGCTGGATAAATATCAGTGGTCCATCCATTGTGCGACCTGCTTAACGAGCAACAGTAGGCAGCCGAGGGGTGATTTCACCCAACACCCAAAGTCCCAAACTGTCCCCCCCAGTGGCCCCACCACCACCAGCTTAGTAAGTTAATAGTCTACTGTAGCTGTGTGTCAGATGTTCTGTCTGAAGCAGTCAAAGCCAAGGAGAATGTTACAATTTAATTCACAATCGAGCATCTTGCCCTGCACCGAATATCACATGATAGAACAGCAGGATAAAAACGGATAGTCTGTCTATCCATCCATGAGCAACATAGAATTGAATTGATTATCTATCTATCTATCTATCTATCTATCTATCTATCTATCTATCTATCTAAAAAAACAAATAGTCTATCAGCATAAAAACGAATTATATCCTGATGAATATCAATATTTTGATAATTGCTGAAAATATATTGTGATATAATATTTTGCCATATAGCCCGCCCCTACCTCTTATCACTTTATTAAATAAAAATCACACCCGTGTGAAGTGAGGGGCACTCTTATCATCATACATCATCATGAATCATCTCATACTGGCCAATCAGAATGCCTGTGATTGGTTAGCTGATTTGCTCGTTTGTAAATTTTCCTTTCAATGTCAATGGCATTTAATGTTTTGATGTTTAATTTACGTCATATTTAGCGGAATTTTGACCAAATTTCTCCGTTCATTGACAATGGCAAATATTAAGACGTGTGTGGGGACAAGATTTAGCAGACATTTGACCTGAATTCCCCTTTCATTGTCAATGGCAAATCTTTAGATGTGTGGGGAGTGGGGACTAAAGCTGTATAAACACGCCACTCACAAACGTGATAACTTTTCATCGTGCCCCTAAAATAATTTGTAGCACACGTGCTACTTGGAAAAATGCTAAGCGTCGAGCCCTGGCTGAGGTTTTGTTGTGACATCCCAGATAGTCTTTCAATCAGTTCCTTACGTACCAAACATCATTATACTAAAAGCATTCATACAGGAAAACCATATTTAAATCTGGTCACAGAGAGACAACAATGGAGCGCACAAGACATGTAAAGAGAGAGACAGAAAGAAAAGGAGACAAAGAAATGGGATGAGGGGGCAGAAAGGCAGAATGAGTCGACAGCCAGCGGCTCCATTAGCTCCTCACAAAGGTCAACTGTCTGCTGTCCCTCAGCCCTCAGATGATCAGATCAGACAGCTGAAGCCAATATGGGCTCTATGCACACACGCCGTTTTGGAAATAACTTTTCCTACTTCCTTCACAGGTGTTACCGCTCATCAGGGCTCGACGCTTAAGGCCGCAGTCACATCTATCAGACAAGCGTCTTATGGTTGTCTGATGAAAAGCATCAGACAAGACAGCTCCCAATGCATTTCTAATGGGAGTCACGTGGTCTCATCAGACAAACGTGTTTCATGGGGGGGGGGCAAGACACAAGACACAAAACATTTTGTAGGCCACAAGCTGAAGAACAAGGCGGCACCTCAGACAAGACAAAAAGGGTTGGGTTTACCCGCCAACCAATAGGAGAGAAGGTCCGTTTGTTACGCTACACTGGGCGGTCTTTTCACACTCTGTTGTTTTTTTTTCTGCAGAGTGCTGCAGACACGGAAGAGGAAAGAGCCTATGCGCTTTCGTAACGAAAATGATTTTATTGTTCAGTAAAGTAGTTTGGTCTGTTCCAGTAAGCAATTCAACAGGAAAATATAATCCCTGCCCGTCGTGGCCGAACAGAAAATTAAAACAAACGTTATAATTCAAGGTGCATGCATTTTATCATTCACTCCTAATGCTTATATGATTCTGCCCTGTGTTATGATCTGAGTGCCTATGCTGTGTAGCCTACTTGTACGACTGTACGTGAATATACAAATGTACTAGATATTTATCGTGTACACACGCACACACACACACACACACACACACACGCTGCTGTTTTGCACAGGTGCTGCTCCTCGATCCTGATCCTGTCCTGTCTGCCTGTCTGTCTGTCCGTGACACCGTGATCAACTGACCATGCACGTTCGACAGTCTATTTAGATTGCCTCACAGTCGCTAGTCGCTAGGCTAGTGGATAGGCTGTCAACTCAACTCAACTGTCAATATATGAATGTGCAGCTAAAACCGTAGCCCATGTGGCTGGCACTGGAGGAGTGGTGGTGGTGGGCTGGCTGGGTAGCCTACATCTCCGATGCGGTTCCCACTTGCGCTGGCGGTACATTTGGCATTCGAGCGACGCGTCGGGTTTATTAAACGAGGAGGAGATTGCACATGTAACTCCAGAAAGACATCGGCCTGCTGTAGATTAGGCTACAGTATATAGGCTACCCATGCATGTTGGGACTCTCCGCAGCTGCAGGCAGCACTGCACTATAGGCTATACTTTCCAACGTCATGGAAATATTCCAGCACAGACAGCCCAAATCCTCGCATGTATGCGCTCATGCAAAACACTGTTTAAATGGCTTAAATCAAGTGCGATTTTAATTGTAAAGTTGGAAAGCTCTTATAAATTTAATATGACACAAAGACACATCTTGTAGGTCCATTCCTTTTTTCTTTTTCTACATATAGCCCATATACATACAGTTTTATATTAACAGACACAGACAACTGGAGGATTATTTCCCATGTCTTGTGAATTTATTTCTATTGGATCTTACTGGATGTACTAATATAATACCACTGGTTGAAGTGCAAATTTCCCGGATCAAGGCTTTCGGTTTGGGCACTACAGTCTCCTCTCCTGAAGTAACGCTGAACGGTCTGACTGCAGATAGGAGAGAGCCGTGCGCCCAGGCGCCCCATGGCTAACAGCCTGAAATGCAGCAAGTCGTGTGTTGTGGTAAAATGGATGCGCTTTATTAAAAATAATGGAGTCGTTGCTAACAGAAAATATTGATTTTCCACAATGATGCCATGCTTAGTCTGCGTACCTGGAGGCTATATACATACACACGGAATCAGTGCCAGACTTGGCACCTACTGTGGTAGTGGTAGCCTACTGATAAAGTGGAGACGCAACACGTTGACACAACCAACAAGCTACTAGCTACTGTGTCCCGCAGCTAACAGCGTAAGGACAATAACAGGCAACACGTGGATCTGTTTCCGCATGTCCTCGCACCGCCCACGCACCGCCCAGATTCCCAAGAGTGTCTGACTGCAGGGCAGGATTGATCGATCAAGAAGTCTCTGCGAGGGCGGGGTTAGTCAACGGGGCGGGGTTAGTCAACATCAACCAGAGTAGAGGAAACACAAAAACGGAAACGGAAACAGATAAACGGAAACAGAAAAAGGCGTTCCCTTGTTCCCTCCTCACTCAGGGACTCGGCCCCGTGGGTCTCGTGCCCAAGTGGGGGTCCGCGGGGGTCCGCGGGGGTCCCCGGCGTATCTCGGCCGTCTCTGGTCCGTTTTGGCCGGGGGGGATCTCGTTGCGACCGGGCCGCCCTCAGGGACTCGGCCCCGTGGGTCTCGTGCCCGGGTGGGGGTCCGCGGGGGTCCCCGGCGTATCTCGGCCGTCTCTGGTCCGTTTTGGCCGGGGGGGATCTCGTTGCGACCGGGCCGCCCTCAGGGACTCGGCCCCGTGGGTCTCGTGCCCGGGTGGGGGTCCGCGGGGGTCCCCGGCGTATCTCGGCCGTCTCTGGTCCGTTTTGGCCGGGGGGGATCTCGTTGCGACCGGGCCGCCCTCAGGGACTCGGCCCCGTGGGTCTCGTGCCCGGGTGGGGGTCCGCGGGGGTCCGCGGGGGTCCCCGGCGTATCTCGGCCGTCTCTGGTCCGTTTTGGCCGGGGGGGATCTCGTTGCGACCGGGCCGCCCTCAGGGACTCGGCCCCGTGGGTCTCGTGCCCGGGTGGGGGTCCGCGGGGGTCCCCGGCGTATCTCGGCCGTCTCTGGGCCGTTTTGGACGGGAGGAATCGTGGGCCCTATTGTAAACAAGTGTAATGCTTATGGCAGCAGTTCCCAAAGTGGGGTCCGCGGGCTAGGGGTATGCGACGCATAGCCAGGGGGTACCCAAGCTGACAAAAAAAAAAAAAATCATGTGTGTGTGTGTGTGTGTCTGCCCAGTGCCTCCCCAGTGTCCGCCATGGTGCCTCCCCAGTGTCTGCCCAGTGGCTCCCCAGTACCTCCCCAGTGTCCCCTGAGTGCCTACTGCCTCACCACTGTCCCAGTGTGACCCTGAGTGCCTCCTCAGTGTCCCCCTGAGTACCTCCCCGCAGTGTCTCCCCAGTGCCTCCCCAGTGTCTGCCCAGTGCCTCGCCAGTGTCTCCCCAGTGCCTCCCCAGTGTCTGCCCAGTGCCTCCCCAGCGTCCCCCCGAGTGCCTACCCAAAAGGGGTACCTGGTCCAAAAAAGTTTGGTAACCCCTGCTTTATGGTGTCGTCCACTCACTGTTAACAGTTTTTGTATTGAGTTGTACTTGAAATGTACTGTAATTCTGCAAACTGCATGTTAATCAATCTATATATATATATTGTAGTGACTTTTATAATATATAGAGAGCCTAATCACAGACTGCTGGACATTCACTGGAGAGCACTCCAGGCATAAGGTTGAGCAACCCTTTTGTGGTCCCACCTGGTTTCTTAGGAGGCACTATCAATAAAGTCTCTTCAATAGTTTGTTCCACAGTAATTCAACAATCTGGATGGATAATAAATAGGTTGTTTGGTCATAGTAGTAACTTAGTAAGGACTAAGGAGTAGTAACATATAGCCTACACTTGCTGCAGTAGGTGTAAAAGATATGCAGTCACCTTCACTCTGCGCTCCAACAATATCACTACCATGTGAGGTATGACAGCAGTTGAGCCAAATAAGTCCATACTAATTATCCATAATGTATAAATATTACCCACTAACCCTACGACACTGTGGTATTGTGGTTTTGCATATTCAGACTATTACCCCAAAACAGTATGTATACTCACTCTGCTTCTCTTCTGAAACTGGCAACTGCTATCACATTTGATCACTCCTGGATGTCAGACTATAACACTTGTATAAACCAATGAATAGTGTGACAGTGCTTTAATCTGTGGGCACAATTATGGAAACTCTGTATACAATACATATTTTGTGATTCAAAGTAACGTCTAAATGGTTTCTACATCTTCATAAACACTTACTACACCGTTACACTACACTATACTATTACACTTATCATAGTTCATGGTATCATATTACACGTGTCATAGCAGCATCCACCCACCTGGGAGGTACCAACATGGACTTCCAGAGCAGTACATGGACCTGGGAGAAGTGGCAATTCAATAAAACAAGCAGAAAGCCTGCAACACTGCATGTGTTTGGAAACAACAATAGAGCCACAACATAGTGAAAACCTTTTATCCTTTTCTTTATTGCTTAAAGAATACAACTTTGTAATCAAATGAATGTGTATCAATTACAACCACGTTATCTATGTTTATATTAAGGGTTAACCACACAGTCGCATTGCAAATGTTTGATAATACACCAGAGGTGGGCAAAAGAACAAATTCAGCCCAGATAAAGCATTTTACAAAGTAAATATCCTTAACATTGTGTACATTTGCTTGGATGCACTCCGCAGCCAAGCAGAGCAGTACGGGCATCTGGAATGGGTAGAGGGCTCAGAAGGGCTGGGCGCCTGAACACTGTGCATCGCGGGGCTGGCAGACTGACCACTGTGCATCGCAGGGCTGGCAGACTGAGGAGGGCTGGACAGCTGACCTGAATAGAGTTTGCACTTCGGCAGGTGTTTTCTCATCGCATCAGCCCTTAAAAGGGTGTTCTTACACCGCAGGGACAATGATAGTGTGCCTGAGATGTGTCTGATCTGCAGTTAAGACAGCATCTAATGATGCGCAGATCTAGAGGGAGGGGAGACATACAATATGACAAATTAATATACAGTATATATTATACACACACAGCACCAACTCATTCTTACATTTCAAATGTACTTAAGGGGAAATCCATCCTTCATAGACCACTGGCAGTCACTAGACTGACTCACTGACTGAACACACAAATTGCATGCGTTGCAGAGATGGAACCTGGGTGAAATGAGTGCATGAATAACACACCCTGCCTGGCCAAGGCCAACAGTCTGAATAAGTCCCAATGTCAATTTGAAAGATAATAAAAATGCCTCCTCTCTACAGTACATCCAGACATACATCCTAAAAATAAAAAACAAGCTTATACATACCTTCAAAAGCGATTGCAGTTTTAATATGAGCAGTGGTACAGTGTACAGCAGGTTGTACATTGTTTGAGCTGTACAGACTCATTGGTGGTCAATATGGAACGATGCATCTGTTAATAAAAATAAACAAGACAATTTTAACAATTACACTGAATTTGCAGAGCAGATAATCTACATCTGTAGACAGGCATAAAGGCCATAGATCTGTCAATTTGCCTATGCTGTAACAATAACCGTAATCTTTTTTTTAAGTATTAAACTAATAAAAATGATCCATCATTTAACAGACCTCACAAATTAAAAGAATATGTCACCAGAAGCAGGGATGTATGTTGTATGCAGCCATGCTAGCTGCTGCTAATGAATAACCTAACACTTTGGCTACATGTTTAAGAAATTATTTCATATTTATGTCAGACATGCTCTATGTGAAGAGTTTTCCTGTGTCATTAACTAATTTCATGGAACATAACAGCTAACAAAATAATGCAAGTGCATGTTACAAAAACAGAATATAAGGGGGAAAACGAACCCGTTTAACTCCTAACGCTAGGTGCATTAATGGTAGTTTAGCTTCATAAGTTAGAATCGGAATATTGCTTGTTGTGTTATTACTCGAGTGTTAGCTACCGGTGTATCCTTTGTATCTGTCCGGTATTTAGCTAAGAGGCTAAGCTACTCGAGCAGGCAAGAAAGAAAAGAAAAACAAACTCATTAACTCCTGTTCATAAGGCTATAGTTTGCACTGCAGAACGTTTACATTTATATTAAGTTATACTTATAATATTAATATTGTCTTGCTGGTTTACGTACCTTGCGGAGGAAGAACGAGAAGAGTCTGGAAAGTGGAAAGAACTGCAGCAAACGGGCTGTAATATAAGTAACCCAATAGTGTAAGTGGTGCCAGATTTTGCAACAGAAATGTTGAAAAGAAGCCACTCAACAAATTGCAACAGATTAGCTCATTTAAATCTAATGTTCATCAACTGTTTGAAAATAGCAGAGCTAGAAGCATAGCAGCATATTAAATTAATAATAATATTAATAATAATACAAATAACGATAATAATACAAGTCGCTTATAATAAGGACATGGCATGCGGACATAACTACTTCCTGGTCAATGCCCCCGCCCTCGCAGAGACTTCTTGATCGATCAATCCTGCCCTGCAGTCAGACGCTTCTCCAGATTCCGCAAAGCATTGTGGTCAATTGATGCGACAAACGACAAGACAGATGAAACGATAAAACATTGATAAGACGCTTGTCTGATAGGTGTGACAGGCGCCTAACATTTTTCAAGTAGCACGTGTGCTACTAAGTTGAAAAATCTAGTAGCACACAAATTATTTTAGAAGCACAATGAGAAGTTATCAAATAATGGGTTTTTGAGGGGCGCTAGCTCCTCCTATGTATAGGCAAGTTGCAAAAAGCCTGCCAAAGGGGATACTCGGAGTCGGGACCTTAGACCCCACATTTATTTAAATGGTTTCTATCCTCTCCAGTCTTCTTATTATTTATTTATCGACGATTGTCATTATTATTATTATTATTACTATTCATTTTACTTTTGTTAAGAAAACCACTAGTAAACGTTGAAACTATTTGCTCCAGAGCTATCCCCTGATATATACATTTTTCAGACTGAGTTCTGCGAGATGCTGAGCTCCATATTGTTCTGCTCCACCGTGTCTTTATTTTTTGTGTGTGCGCTTGTGATGTGTGTGTGTGGTGTGTGTGTGTGTGTGTGTGTGTGTGTGTGTGTGTGTGTGTGTGTGTGTGTGCGTGCGTGCGCGCGTTTGTGTGTGCGTGCGTGCGTGTGTCTCATGCTCTCCCGTGCCCTGCTCTTCCCACCATCAGCCCAGCTTAATGTCTTATATTCTTATCCATACTCATGGTCATAATGTCATTTTTATTTCTATAATCAAACTATGAAAGGTTTACATATTTTTACATGTTAATATCAGGAGCCTGTTCCTAAAAAAATAACCTTTTAAGGGCCAGGGTTGCTTATAACCAATAATAAACAACTTGGTTGACAGACTCTATCCCAGATAATGCTGTCGAACTTAAAGAGGCACAAGAGGAGAACTTAAAGAATACGTGTTGTATAGAGCTGATAGAGGCACAAGAGGAGGAGGAGTGGCTACATATATATCTCTTCTCACTTAGCCTCTGAGCTTGTTAACCCAACGGTGAAGCCCATGCATTTTGAATGCTTTATATTCACCCGAATAATGTTTCATGAAAATAAACACCTGGTAATTGGAAATATTTACAGGCCCCGGATGCTCCCTCTCAATCCCATTGCAAGATGCTGTACTCTGTCATCGACTCTAAGCCATTGCAGCCTGTCAAAGTGGGCAGGGGTGAGGTGGGTTCGGGGGGTGAGGCCAAGTAGGAGCCTGACCAGTTTGTTTTGGGAGCTCTGGAACCTTGTTTTAAGGGCATTTGAGGTGCTGTGGTACCAAGAGGTGCATGCATATAGTCAAAGAAACCTGTTCAATGAGGTAATGGTTATACATTTCAGACGAAAGCACAATAAAGACATGCAAAAACTGCTACTTTATTGTGGACAAAACCATAAAGCACTATATATTAAACACTTGTTTTACAACAGGGTCCACTGAGTTCAATTCATCATAATGGGCTCTATGCAGCCAAAACTGTAATGTATAGGTAGGCTATGTTATTATTAATTTCAGTAGTAGCCTATTGGCATCTTGGTCTATACCTCTGATATTTGATTTAACTGCAACAGTAATCTGTTCATGTTCTCTTCACATTGTGTGAATAAAAGCCTCATTTTGTAACTTAATTTCATTATTAATCATTCCATGTCATGACAATAATTTTGTCCAATGAGGTTTGGTCTTTCCTAGATGGAAATGTAGGTCGTGGCTGACCAAAAAAATCCAATATGACCAACATTATTTGGGCGTGCGGCCCTCGGACAATTGGTATTTAGCTGAGTGGCCCCTGAGCCAAGTTGAGTAGCCCTTACAGTCAGGGGTGGAAAGTAACTAAGTACTTTTACTTTACAATTCGAAACTGGCCCCTGTACAATCTGAATCCCCCCCACCCCCCCCCTTTTCCCCCTCACTATCTTTTCCCTTTTTGCTTCCTATATAGCACTTTGAGCTACATTTATGTATGAAAGGTGCTATACAAATAAAGTTTATTATTATTATTATTATTATATGATGAATTCCTGTTCTGTTCTTTAACTATATAGAAGTGTCTATTTGTATGTCTCTAAATGTTTTGATGAATTGAACAATGTGGACCCTGTTGTAAACAAGTGTAATGCTTAATCGGGTCGTCCACTCACAGTTAACAGTCTTTGTATTGAGTTTGTGCTTGAAATGTACTGTAATTCTGCAAACTGTTAATAAATATTTCAATCAATCAAAAAACTTAAGCCGATCTACAAGCCGATCTACAAGCTCACCATGCATCACGTTGCGACGCATTGTGAGCTT
Source organism: Protomyctophum bolini (assembly GCF_963924005.1). Taxonomy (NCBI): domain Eukaryota; kingdom Metazoa; phylum Chordata; class Actinopteri; order Myctophiformes; family Myctophidae; genus Protomyctophum; species Protomyctophum bolini. Next base: position 48,787,458 of record NC_137863.1, read on the forward strand.
GTAGATCGGCTATTTTCAATAGATTTTCTACACATTTGAACTTGCGAAATAGGACATTCTGCAATATGACTACGTTTGTACTTTTACTCAAGTATACATTTTCAATTCCGTCATTTTACTTGTAACGAAGTAGTTATAAATTTCAGTATTGGTACTTTTACTTAAAGGACCACTTCACCACTTTTCAACCTATCTTCATATAATAGGTCCTCACTAATAATCATGATAAAATGGCACAATTTTGTTCTACTCAGTCTGTGTCTCATAGGAGGGCTGTGGGCAGTTCAGAAACCGTCCTCCAGTGACATCATCGATGGGGAATACAAGCTAATAGAAACTGCAGGCTTTCTAGTCCTGAAAAGTTGCAATGCGAAAATGCAAGCTATCGTTCTCACGATGATAAAAATCTAAACATTTTTGTAAAAAAAAAAAAATGTTTAAAAGAAAATCTGCCTAATGATGATGTCACTGGAAGACGGTTTCTAAACTGCCCACAGCCCTCCTGTAAAGGCACCTTTTACAACAAAAGGGTGCCAGTGAGGGATATGGTGTGAAGCTCTTTCCAACACGCTGTGATGATGACAGTAACTCAGGTCGTCTCGTTGAGTGCATTTAAAAGGTTTTTATTTTTTGCTTGCAGGATGGATAAGCCGGGTACTTAAACTGTAACTTAAAACAACAACTTGTGATGCAAAATAAACCAAGGATAACTCAAAACAACTGAAAACAAACAAAACACGCACGGTTGAAAAACTGTGTGGCTTCCCTGTGGCGTTTCCCAAAATTCCCTCCTGCTGTGCACCCGTGACACCTACTGTACAAGTAGACTGCCTGTGATTGGCTGAACCCGCCTATGCCCAGGTCGTCAGTCAGTATCTTCACATCAAATTAACCACAATATAAAATCATCAAATTGGCTACAACACCTCCTATATATGAGACACAGACTGAGTAGGAAAAAAATCATGCCATTTTATCGTGATCATTAGTGAGGACCTACGGTATTATAATAATAATAAAGCTTTATTTGTATATCACCTTTTAAGAACCAGTCACAAAGTGCTTTAACAGAGAGACATATATAAAGACATATATAGCACCGGCACACAATATAATAAAATACATTGTCAATTACACAAAATCACAACAATAACAGAAGAGATCAATAAAAAAATCACAAATCACATGGGTAGGGGGTTGAATGCAGCTTTGTAAAAATTTGTCTTAAAGAGTGATTTAAAACGCGGCACAGACTCGGCATTAAGCCTGATCTATAGGGGCAGGGCATTCCATTATATGAAGGTTGGTAGGTAGGAACATGTCAACCAGAATAACCTACATACGTTTCAATATGTCTCCACAGCGAGGCTGCAGCCTACTATCCTACTGGTAGGTAGGAACATGTCAACCAGAATAACCTACATACGTTTCAATATGTCTCCACAGCGAGGCTGCAGCCTACTATCCAGGTAGGAACATGTCAACCAGAATCTCTTTATACAATGCTAAAGTTGATCACGTGCCAAAAGCGGTGGACAGAAACTGGTCGACAGAAACTGGTGGACACGACATGCCCCAACACGGGCAGAAACAAGGCCACAAGGCCTTTTAACCACGCTATTTACACACACTACAACTCGCTTACAATTCGCAAACCTGGCAACACTGCTCCGTGTTCTCATAGGCCCTCCAGGCCCGCCCCCACACTACTTTTCAGTCTCACAATCGGCCATCTTGCTTTTTACTTAGATGGGCGAGTGGACATTTAATGCAAATACATTAATTATAGCTCCAGCAAGCAAACACAAACACCTCAACTCCATCTCATTGTGAATAAGAATTTCGAGGGGAAAAATAATTTTTGGAACGCCACTTTCACCCAGTATGAAGCTAAATGTGGAAGCCGTGTGTGTCACACCAAAACTGGTGACCTAGAGAATCCTGTACCGATTCTCGGGCATCTGGCCTGAGGCACTGCCTGCGAGTTGGCCCTGCGTGCGCTTTTTCCAACTCTCACTGATTTATCCAGCTTACACGTCACAGTCACCAGCTCTCAGCCTGCACACACACGCACGTCTGTCTTGCGCACACGCACACGCACACGCACACGCACACACACACACACACACACACACACACACACACACACACACACACACACACAGGAATAGGCATGCAGGCTATCCAGCACCTTGGCCTCTCCCACACACACGCACGCACGCCTGGACCCACGCCCACTCCACCCCTTCATTCCCCCCCCCCCCCCCCCCCCCCACACACACACACACACACACACACACACACACACAACAACGGGAACTGCGCCAGGACAGTAGGACGACACTCAGTAGGACACAACGTTGCGACCAGGAACAACTCACTTAACCACACACACACGCATTTAACACGACTCTTTCCACCACACGGATTTAACTGCGCGAGGAGGACACGACGTTGCGCCCAGGAACAACCGAACAACTCACTTACTTGGACAACACCTTACTGTTTTCAGCATTTTCCAGCATTACAGGTAAAGCCTACAACTTGCGTGTGTGCACTGTGCATGTGTGATTGCTACATGCGTGTGTGTGGCTTGCAGAAGTATATTTCTATGTACAATTATGACTAACCAACTAGCACCATTTGCATTTTGCCAGCTTTATCTATACTGGCGTGCGTGTGTGTGTGTGGAGAGGGACATCAACAGTGAGCACATGTGGCCTCTGATTGGCTGGTGGCCGTTATGTGTGTGTGTGTGTGTGTGGGGGGGGAGCGGGGGTTGTGTGTGGAGTGGCGTGTGTGTGGGAGAGGCCAGAGCCGCGCCATGTTGTGCTGTGTGTAGCAAAAGTACTTAGGCTTGCTCAACCTATGTACCGTGCCACTTTACTGTGCCGTTTGATCAGCCCAGGTATGCCGCGACATTTGTACAAAAGTAAGTTTCATTTGCATTTGGCCAGCTTTATCTATACTGGCGTGCGTGTAGCACCATTTCAATTGCATTTCGCCAGCTTTATCTATACTGGCGTGTGTGTGTGGAGAGGGACATCAACAGTGAGCACATGTGGGCTCTGATTGGCTGGTGGCCGTTATGTGTGTGTGTGTCTGTGTGTGTGTGGGGGGGGGGGGGGGGAGCGGGGGGTTGTGTGTGGAGTGGCGTGCGTGCGTGTGTGTGGGAGAGGCCAGAGCCGCGCCATGTTGTGGTGCCACTTTACTGTGCCGTTTGATCAGCCCAGGTATGCCGCGACATTTGTACAAAAGTAAGTTTAATTTGCATTGTGCCAGCTTTATCTATACTGGCGTGCGTGTACGTGTGTGTGTGTGTGTGTGTGTGTGTGTGTGTTTGTGTGTGTGTGGAGAGGGAGATCAACAGTGAGCACATGTTGGCTCTGATTGGCTGGTGGCCGTTATGTGTGTGTGTGTGTGTGTGTGTGTGTACTGGGAGGTGGGCGCCAGAGGGCTATTGCTTTATGCTTCCATACCAGTAAACATACACCACTGGTGTGTTTGTGTGTGTGTATTAGTACACCATTCTGTATTTACAATGTCAATGCTGAAAATAACACAATATCATTTAAACCATAGAAATAAGGGCTGGTAACAATTGGACTGTTACAAATTAGCCTATTAGTAATAGCATCATGCCACAAATGTTGTCAATGCTGAAAATAAGGGCTGCTATGCTGCACTCAAATTACATTTAAGTAGCACCATTTAATTTGCAATTTGCCAGCTTTATAGAGCGCCGCAGTCCCCGCCCCCTTTCAGAAAGCGAGTGGCCCAGGAAGTGAAAGCCCCATGCATTCTGCCATCGGCACTTTTAATATAATTTATTTAAAGACGGTTACGCCGCGGACAAAGCCAATTCGGATCGTGACGAATCATGACAATGAACACAATATTTTGGGCCGATCAAATAATTTATAAGACGAAAAATAAAACAAATAGTGTTGTCTCCTGACTTTCTTTTCTTCTTTCTAATGATTTGATCGTCCCAAAATATTGTGTTCATTGTCATGATTCGTCACGATCCGAATTGGCTTTGTCCGCGGCGTAACCGTCTTTAAATAAATTATATTAAAAGTGCCGATGGCAGAATGCATGGGGCTTTCACTTCCTGGGCCACTCGCTTTTCTGAAAGGGGGCGGGGACTGCGGCGCTCTATACCGCGCCACTTTACTGTGCCGTTTGATCAGCCCAGGTATGCCGCGACATTTGTACAAAAGTAAGTTTAATTTGCATTTTGCCAGCTTTATCTATACTGGCGTGCATGTGTGTGTGTGGAGAGGGACATCAACAGTGAGCACATGTGGGCTCTGATTGGCTGGTGGCCTTTATGTGTGTGTGTGTGTGTGTGGGGGGGGAGCGGGGGGTTGTGTGTGGAGTGGCGTGCGTGCGTGTGTGTGGGAGAGGCCAGAGCCGCGCCATGTTGTGCTGTGTGTAGCAAAAGTACTTAGGCTTGCTCAACCTATGTACCGTGCCACTTTACTGTGCCGTTTGATCAGCCCAGGTATGCCGCGACATTTGTACAAAAGTACGTTTCATTTGCATTTTGCCAGCTTTATCTATACTGGCGTGCGTGTAGCACCATTTCAATTGCATTTTGCCAGCTTTATCTATACTGGCGTGCGTGTGTGTGTGTGTGGAGAGGGACATCAACAGTGAGCACATGTGGGCTCTGATTGGCTGGTGGCCGTTATGTGTGTGTGGGTGTGGGGGGAGCGGGGGGTTGTGTGTGGAGTGGCGTGCGTGCGTGTGTGTGGGAGAGGCCAGAGCCGCGCCATGTTGTGGTGCCACTTTACTGTGCCGTTTGATCAGCCCAGGTATGCCGCGACATTTGTACAAAAGTAAGTTTCATTTGCATTTTACCAGCTTTATCTATACTGGCGTGCGTGTGCGTGTGTGTGTGTGGAGAGGGAGATCAACAGTGAGCACATGTTGGCTCTGATTGGCTGGTGGCCGTTATGTGTGTGTGTGTGTGTGTGTGTGTGTACTGGGAGGTGGGCGGCAGAGGGCTATTGCTTTATGCTTCCATACCAGTAAACATACACCACTGGTGTGTTTATGTGTGTGTGTATTAGTACACAAATCTGTATTTACAATGTCAATGCTGAAAATAACACAATATCATTTAAACTATAGAAATAAGGGCTGCTAACAATTGGACTGTTACAAATTAGGCTATTAGTAATAGCATCATGCCACAAATGTTGTCAATGCTGAAAATAAGGCCTGCTATGCTGCACTCAAATTACATTCACCCTTAATGCATTGTGTCCACTACACTTTCTTGCACTATATATGTTTGTTTATGTCCTCTGTATGTAAGACTGAGAGTGCTCTGAGCAAAATTATTTTCATTGTATGTATACTCTGGATCTATACAAATGACAAATAAACCTGAACCTTTGCAACACAACAATCTCCAACAGCTTCACGCAAACACATGCATCAAGCAAGCAGCTGAATTACTACATGGACCCTCACACGCCAACAGCCGCTGCAGCACAAGATGCATCAGGTACACTTGCTCCAAACTACACTCACATTTACCCTTAATGCATTGTCTCCACTACACTCACATACTCTACAAAACAACAATCTCCAACAGCTACACGCAAACACACGCAGCAGCTGAATTACTACATGGACCCTCACACGCCAACAGCCGCTGCAGCACAAGATGTATCAGGTACACTTGCTCCAAATACACTTTGAACAGCACATTGCACAATGCTATACACTGCTGTTTCTTTTTCCACAGATACTGCAGTATCTTCATCATATAACCTACATTAATTGGGTACACTACACTCACACCATGTACTCAACATGTCTCTATACATCACTTCACAGCTCAACACCAGGGCAGCACTCCTCCACAAATGGCCACAACACCTTCATTGGACGTGGCTGAGGCCAGAGGTAATGACTTCTGTTATTCATATAACTTTACTCATTGGTACCCAGCATCCTGACACACTGTATAGACACATCTATCTACTAATCTCTTGAAGAATATAGATTCCATAATTATACAGTGTTGCAAGGCCTATGTCAATTGTGTAAATTTACATACAGTAGACCTTTTGGTGAACAGCTGCTACAGAGGGGTGTCGGTCTCCTCAGGAGTAGCTAGGAGTCTAATTCCGTTGTATGTAAATTAGGGGTCTGTGTTGACCTGAGTTGGTCAAAGGACTTTGCTACTAATTATATGCACCAGGTCGACCCCCTTGACCAATGTGGAATGTTTAAAAGGTGACTCAATATGCTATCACTTTAGTCAGACGGGGGCGAGAGCCTTGTGGGAGACGTTAGCCATGCATCTCTGCATGGCTGGCGTGAGTCTGTTGCTGTTGCTGTGTATGCTGTACTCCGTTTGAATAAACACCATGGAACTCCAGTTCGTCTGCTGCGTGCACATTTCTCCTCTGTATGGTATATTATATACATCACTCTGCATAACATGTCGATAACATTTTGTACCTCTGTCCACACACACACTACTGACGTCCATACCCAGCTCAGCACAGGCGAGAGCAAAAACGTGACAGCATGAGACGGACCAGAGGTAAGGCCTCAGATATGTTATACTGCAGTATTTTAGCCATCTTGCTTTTTATTTATATGGGCGAGTGGAAATTTAATGCAAATAAATTAATTATATGTCCAGCAAGCAAATCATGATGGTCTGTTTGTGCTCAATAGGTCACAATATGATATTTTGGCCAGTAGTTTTATATCTATCTCAGCTTTTGCCTGATAGCACACATGCTAACAGTGGTGACCACAACGTTAGCAGATTCATTTTGACGTGCGGAGTCTCTCTCTCTCTCTCTCTCTCTCTCTCTCTCTCTGTCGCCACGCCACACACACACACAGGCGCGATTACATACAGTCCCTTTCATTCATGCAAACAGGGCACTTCTGCCGCGGAGTGCGTGGCCAAGTAACTCTGGGATTAGAGTGCTCGCGAAGCGGGCGCGAAATTCGATCTAATATAACATTGCTTAAGTTGGTCACGTGCCAAAAGCGGTGGACAGAAACTGGTGGACATTATGCTGTTGCCCCAACACGGTGGACATTGTTGCCCCAACAGGGGCAGAAACAAGGCCTTTTAACCAGGCTACTTACACACACTACAACTCGCTTACAATTCGCAAACCTGGCAACACTGCCCTGTGTTCATGCTGTTGTCAGAGGCCCGCTCCCGGCTCACACGTCACTACTCTCTCCGTCTCTCCGCTCGCAATCGGCAGCCATCTTGCTTTTTATTTATATGGGCGAGTGGCAATTTAATGCAAATAAATTAATTATAGGTCCAGCAAGCAAATCATGATGGTCTGTAGGTCACAATAACATTCCGATTTTAGGTGTTGTGTTTTGTATGACATTTTGGCCAGTAGTTTTATATCTATCTCAGCTTTTGCCTGATAGCACACATGCTAACAGTGCTGACCACAACGTTAGCAGCATTTGATGACAGGTTGCCATAGCAACGTACAGTGTGCGCAGAACTAACGTGAGCTTCTGGGACAGAAACTTGCGTTTTCATGACAGCAGCAGCTGCTGCAGCCTCTGATAGCTACTGTGCTAAAGATGCTAAAGCAACACAAAAAAACATCCACACGCATACCAAAACAAACCAGGGACCAGGGTTGCCACATATCGTGGATTTGAGAGTGAAACAAGCAACCAGGTCTATAAAAATGTTAATAGGCCAGTTCAAAGTAGGTAAATCAGAAATGGTCCGGAAATTAGTCTTAAAATAATCAATTATAGTGTTGACTGTCAAACTTTGTTGTCTAATGTTGTTTCAGAGCAGTGGAACTCAAACATTTCCATGTCAAGGACTACCAATAGATAAACAAGTCCAAAGTAGCTTATAATGATCAGACTTGGCAACACTGTCTCTAGGTTGAACGTTCTACTTTACAAGCTCACACATATGAAATATGTTTTTTTGAATCTTCAAACTGAGACATATTTTATGATAATACTGTTAGCACAGTCATCATACTCCAAGAGCATACAAATGGAACCAAATGGACCCTGATTTTCCCAGAGAGCAAATGGTATCAAATGGGGGTCTGTGGCCTAATGCATTTCAAACTGGGGGTTCTTGGTATTATATTCTCTGCATATCTTATCAACTTGGGGTGAATATTTCACCACAATACTTTACTGAATATTTCACAAGAATATAACACAAGAGTCAAATGTACGGTCAAATGTAATCACAATATAGGCTACAGATGTAAATATTTAGACACAGTAAAATGTCGAAAATTAGTGCTATCCCCCCCCCCACACACACACACACACACACACGACAGGCAAGGCTGTTTGCATCGTTAGCAGGCAGCAGCTACCTTGGCACTGCTCTCTGTGACTGTAGTTGTTTCACCATGTTTGCGTATTTATGAGAAATAAAAAACACTTTCTGTTATTATAATAATTTATAACCCATCCGTTACTACATGTGCAGGGCACACTACTGAGTTTAAAAACACAGCTGAAACATGAAGTGGAGTCTGTCACCTCCCGCAATTTCCTTCTTCCCATATTGCGCTGCAATGTAACTAGGATTCGCCGGCCAAAGGCCGGCGAAATTCTAGTAACCTACATACGTTTCAATATGTCTCCACAGCGAGGCTGCAGCCTACTATCCTACTGGTAGGTAGGAACATGTCAACCAGAATAACCTACATACGTTTCAATATGTCTCCACAGCGAGGCTGCAGCCTACTATCCTACTGGTAGGTAGGAACATGTCAACCAGAATAACCTACATACGTTTCAATATGTCTCCACAGCGAGGCTGCAGCCTACTATCCTACTGGTAGGTAGGAACATGTCAACCAGAATAACCTACATACGTTTCAATATGTCTCCACAGCGAGGCTGCAGCCTACTATCCTACTGGTAGGTAGGAACATGTCAACCAGAATAACCTACATACGTTTCAATATGTCTCCACAGCGAGGCTGCAGCCTACTATCCTACTGGTAGGCAGAAACATGTCAACCAGAATAATACGTTCTGAGTGAAACGCCTCCCTATTAGGGTGACTAGATCCAAAGTGTTAATTTGAGGGGCAGAAGTATCACTTGTGTGGGACAGGGGGGACGGGATGGGGTTAGCGACTTATTACTTAAAACCTTTGATTCTAACATGTAAACAACATTAAATAAGAAGGTTGCCTTTGGCTATATCACATTCTTCAGATTTTTTTGCATATTTAAATGTACAATTTCAGAAAACTGGGGAAGTTTCATGGTGATAACAATGTCTTAAAATGTGTCATCCAATTCATCTAGGTGAAAATAACATGTAAATATCCAAAAACTCCTGTGGAAGGGTCATCATACGGTACTTTACTTGAAACAGTAACCCATTTATGCCTGACGTCAATTTTTAAAATGTCTTCTATGGCTTTGCCTACTCATTTGGTAATCTCGTCTCGAAAACTCTTGGGAACCCAGATTAGGTAATCATTTGGAGCTCTGGCTCATGGACTTCTGATTTATGTTGGTATTTTAACACCTGAATGCAGCCTGACAACTGACCTGACCAGTAATGTAAACCAACCAGAATCTCAACTGAGAATACAGGTTCTGTTTCAAGCTCCGTCTATAAAGAGACACAATTTGGCCATGCAGTGCAAACCTGTCACCCTGCACTGAGCCACTATAGACCTCATAGACAGCAGCTACAGAACAACAGGAAAGCCCTCGATGCCCTTTTATGGCCGACTTGGTACCATAGCCTAGGGGATATTTCTCATGTTATCTTAACAGACATAATAATAACAGATCTTGCAGGAAAGAGAGCCAACTATTAGGGGACTAACTATTAAGGCATTTCAGCAGTGAGGCCTGCCAGTCACAATGTGGGACATGGTCTCAATTTGTGGGACGCCTGAAAAGTCCTGGCAATGAGGGACTGTCCCACGCAAAGGGGGACATCTCGTAACCCTACTCCCTATACTGGCCGTAGACAAACCTGTTAACTGTGAACAATTAACACCATAAAGCATTACACTGTGTGTGTGTGTGTGTGTGTGTGTGTGTGTGTGTGTGTGTGTGTGTGTGTGTGTGTTCACCCACAACACCAGAGGGAGTGCAACAAACCATGTACAACCCAGATTCGGCACAAACAAGGGACTAAATTATTTTCGCTCCTATTCTACCAAAATGTGGAACGCCCTACCAGTCATTATGACATGTGAATCCCTTGACTCCTTCAAAACCGCTTTCAAAGGGCACCTACGGACGGCTGCAATTCGAAACTGGCCCCACTAAAAATGCCGGGACAACGCTCCACACGTCCCAAACTCTTCTCCCTTCTGGCTCCAAAACTGTGGAATGCACTTCCCATTGCAGTCAGAACTGCAGCATCACTCCCAATCTTCTGCCGTAGTCTGAAAACCCACCTTTTCAGACTCCATCATATAGCACTTACCCCACCCCCTTAGATAGCCTTTCTGTAGACTTAGATAGCATTTGATACAGACTTATAGCATGTTATGTAGACAGCATAAGTGCATTGTATGTAGTCATAGCACGTCATAGTACATATGTATAGCATAGTAGTATAGATGTATTGTATAGTTTATATGTATAGTTTCATTATATAGATATTCCACTGTTACTTTCTTAGCTTACGCATGTTTCATGATAAATGTTTTCATGTGATGTATTCCCATGCTTTTTTTGTTCTTGCTTATGTAAGTCGCTCTGGATTAAGAGCGTCTGCTAAAGGCCTAAATTGTAAATTGTAGTAAAATCTGAATCCCCCCCCCCCCCCTTTTTTCCCTCACTGTATATGTTTCTTTTCCCTTTTTGCTTCCTTTATGATGAATTCCTGTTCTGTTCTTTAACTATATAGAAGTGTCTATTTGTACGTCTCTAAATGTTTTGATGAATTGAACATGGTGGACCCTGTTGTAAACAAGTGTATAATGCTTAATTGGGTCATCCACTCACAGTTAACAGTCTTTGTATTGAGTTTGTACTTGAAATGTACTGTAATTCTGCAAACTGTTAATAAATATTTCAATCAACCAATCAATGTGTGTGTGTGTGTGTGTGTGTGTGTGTGTGTGTGTGTGTGTGTGTGTGTGTGTGCTGTACTGTATGTAACGATGCTTTGCCGTCCATGCACGTTGTAACTGGCTGCTCTCCAACTGTCAAACTGCACTGGCAGTGTGTTGTCCTTTGTACAGTAACAAGGTATTACTGTGTGTGTGTGTGTGTGTGTGTGTGTGTGTGTGTGTGTGTGTGTTACTGTGTTACTGTTACATGTTGGAACATGAGGTATTACTGTGTGTGTGTGTGTGTGTGTGTGTGTGTGTGTGTGTGCGTGCGTGCGTGCGTGCGTGCGTGCGTGCGTGCGTGCGTGCGTGCGCGCGCGGTGGGTGGGGTTTCGCATAGTAGACCTGTCGGGTCTGAGCACCTTTACATTTGGTTTAAAACACAGAACACTGCAGTTGACCATTTAGATTGTGGACAACTAGTTGGACACAGACAACTGACCACTCTGGAGTCTGGACTCCATTTAGATAGGGGACACTTGGACACAGACAACTGACCACTATCTGGACTCCATTTAGCCTCGTCTGGATGAAAGCCCACAGATTAATATCTGGTAAGTGTTTTTTTTTAATCATTTTGGAACTGTGCCGTTTTTACAGTGTTTATACAATGGCAGAAAGAATCCATCGATTTGTTTAGTTTTTTCACATGCCGTAGAATAATATGTTTACACATTTCAGACGAAATCACAATAAAGACAGTAAACTGCTACTTTATTGTGGACAAAACCATAAAGCACTATATATTAAACACTATATAATATAAACACTTGTTTTGCAACAGGGTCCACCGTGTTCAATTCACCATAATGGGCTCTATATGCAGCCTATACCTTTGACTATTTGTACGTCTCTAAATGTTTTGATGAATTGAACATGGTGGACCCTCTTAATTGTAAACAAGTGTAGGCTAATGCTTAATTGGGTCGTCTCACAGTTAACAGTCTTTGTATTGAGTTTGTGCTTGAAATGTAGGCTGTAATTCTGCAAACTGAAAAACAAGCCAAAGATAAGAAAAAAAAAACACCCCTCCCCCTCCTCTCATTCCGACATTCTCTACCTCTGGCGAAACCTCACCCTACCCCCCCCCCCCCCCCCCCCCCCCTCTCTCTCTTTCAACAATCTCCCCCTCCCCCTCTCTCTCCCCCCCTATAATATGATGGTAGGCCTATAATATGAAGCTACCGGTATATGTTATATGGTAGGCCTATAATATGAAGCTATATGTTATGGTAGACCAATAATATGAAGCAATATGTTATGGTAGGCCTATAATATGAAGCTTTTTTAAAACAAATAGCATTTCTTGCAGTAACTTTGGCACAAATAGCATTTTTCCCCCCTCAAGACTATTTAAATAGTTACAAAACTCACATTTAAGATATGTTTAACCAATTTAGGCCTGACCTCTGCAGAATTTTAAAAAAAATCTTTGAAATCCTCCAGTTTTCTGAAATAAATATTTTCACGATTAAAAAAAATAGCAGACCTACAAGCTCTGGCGCTCTATGAGCTTGTAGATCTGCTGTGTTTCAATAGCTAAATTATAACATAATGTTTAAAACACCAAAAGGGGTTCCCGCCCAAAATGGGTCCCATTTAAATCGAAATGTAAAAGAAATCTTCAAAATCCTGACGGTTTTCTGAAAAACCTCATGTTTCTGTATCAGTGGTTCAATATATATATATATACAGACCGTACTAAGTATATATAATTATATATATATACTTAGTACGACCTGTTAACTGCGACCTCCGGTCGCAATAAGGCCTGAGGGTCCAGTTACAGTTCAATAACAGCCTTCGGCTCGGGCCGACGAGGCTGCGTCGTATTGATGTGGAGCAAATTCCCCTACATGTTGGAACATGAACATCTTCTTGTGACAACAATATAAGTTGGAAAGCGGCTGTGTGTGCGTGCGCCGTGCGGGAGTGTCCGCACATTGTGTATATACAGCAAACATTGACTGTTGTCTGGTGTATTGTGACTATGTGATCTTGACAGGTTTAATACAGAGCAGAGATGAGACGCCGTGAGGAAAGAGAGGAGGAGGGAGCTGACAAACATCTCGTCCACAGAGCAGAGATGAGTCGCCGTGAGGAGAGAGAGGAGGAGGGGGCTGACAAACATCTCATCCACAGACCAGTGTCTCCAACAACCAGCTACATGTCTATGAAGAGTGACTCGTCTATACCTCTACCTCCTGACTTCAGTAATGAACCTGGACCTCCTGATGCTAAGTATGTGAATGCACCTATAAATACACTATAATACGTGTACAGTATTTGTGTAAATTATTTGTGTACAGTATGCAACATATATGTTTAAAATATCACCTGTTATTGTACTGTATATTTAGTAAGATTGTATGGTTTCTATTATTTATTTACTTGTCATGCAATGGCAAGAGACGAAACAAAAAACTCTTTAGAAACCCTTTAACTAACTTTTTAATTCACACAAACATTTATGTTATTCCAGACGTCTGTACCTCAATATATATACACTATAACACTACTGTACAATATATACACTATGGTCCTCATTCACACAAACATTTTCTATGATTCCAGAAGTCTGTACGACAGAGCAGAGTCTCCAACTCCCAGCCTTCTGTCTGTGAAGAGTGACTTTTCTAAAGACATTCCTCTTAACTTCAGTAATGAACCTGGACCTCCAGATACACAGTATGTCAATCCTCCTATACAATATATACACTATAACACTGTACAATATATACACTATGGTCCTCATTCACACAAACATTTATGTTATTCCAGACGTCTGTACCACAGAGCAGAGTCTCCAACTCCCAGCCTTCTGTCTATGAAGAGTGACTTTTCTAAAGACATTCCTCTTAACTTCAGTGATGAATCTGGACCTCCAGATACACAGTATGTCAATCCTCCTGTACAATATATACACTAACACTATACAATATAACACTATACAATATACACTATAACACTGTAGTATTTGCATACGCATGTAAGGTGTTCAGGGCTAGGGCAAGTGCTACGGGCCATGATGGAGTTGTTATCATACAGAATATGATAACAATAGTAGCCTATAGGGCTGGATTTTGAAGGTGCGTTTTACCTATTACAGTAATATGAGCTGGGGGCGTGAGGTATGTCAGATTGCAATTTTAAGCATGTTAAGAAGCGCTTTCGACACCCCGTGGAGTGCGCAAAACGGGCTTGAATTAGTCATGGGAGTGTTTAAGGCGTGTTTGAGAGTTACCCAATCAACATGTCCCTACTATTTTCTTTACCAGTCAGCTGATGTCACATACGGAATGCGCACTTTGGGGATCGTTATATTACATTTCTTCAGGCTGGCACCATAGAAGACATGACATATATGACTTTGTCACATTTGGGTTAATTATTCCTATTGCACTGCATGCTGTCACCTTCATGCCTCAAAATAAGTTGTTTCTATTGAGAAACACCAGTAAAATTATATTTTAATTTAAATTATAATTATATTATATTTGAAATGAGTAATGAGTTGAATGCGTGGTGCGTATGCCCGTGATGGTATGGTCTTCGCTCGTAGCATTTTATTGAAGAAGACTTGGATCGAGTGTGATACAGCGTATGAAAGCAAACCTCTCAAGGATTATTTTTTTTTAAGGTTGAGAAATGAAATAATTATGGTCGTTTCTAATCTCAACCTTTCAAAAAGAATGGATGCGTCTTTTGCTGCGCTGTTGCCATGTCTCATAGAAACAAGTAAATAGGTCTATAAAAATAATCCCAAAATAAGCGCATATAACAGGGGTCTGTAACCTATTTTAAATGAAGTGCCATGTTTTTATTTTCTATATAGTGAGTCTGCCATATACAGATTAATTTTAATGACACCACATTAAAATAAAAAACATATTTTGATTGTCCACAAATATAATAAAGTTCTTCCATCTTTTTAAATATTTTCTTGCACATTGTTATAATGATCATTATATATCCGCCTGCAGTCAGAGTTCATAGTTTTAATGAATGAATGTGATTGTGAGCTGGTAGATCTGCTATTTTCAAAAGTAATCTTGGAAAATTTTAATTACATTTTTGTATTAGCCGTCCTTAGTTGGGCAAATGCATTCATCTGGGGATCCTTGACATGGGAATGTGCTGTGTGAGGATCACTGGTTTAAACAACATTAGGAGAAACCTTTAGAAACAAGAAAAGCAACCACAACTACCAATATTTACAAGCAACTTTACAGAAAAAGAAGCCGCTTATAATAAACAGACTTGGCAACACTCCAGCAGCGTCCCAGAGCCGCTCAAGTGTAAAATCAAACAGTGCTTTAATCTTCTTTTTGCGTTTATGAGGTGCCTAGACCCACGTCTAATCGTTATGCGCAGGTCAAGGGGCTTAATAGCAAATTGCGCAAAGCGAAAATAATTAACATATGGACACTCCCACAATGCTAAAATATTCAGCAACGTCGTATTCCATATGTGTGTGCGTTCAACACGGGACGATAAGGCTTTCATAATACGATTGTGCGCAGAGCGAGGCCAATTTATGTATTACCACATGGTAAAACGCACCTTCAAAATCCAGCCTATGACTGGTAGAACATGGGTGCAATTTGGGAGCAATAAAAAAACTTTTCTTTCTTTCTTTCTGTGTGATAAAAATACAAATGATAAAGATGTATTTTTGGGCAGACTCTTGCTGGAGCCTCATTCATTCAATGCCACTCCAACATCTCAATGTCACTAAAAACTAAACTTCAAACCTCCCAAAACAACTGAACACATATTGAATAAATTTACTTCTTTGTTTCTATGATTCCAGTCTGTACCACAGAGCAGAGTCTCCAACTCCCAGCCTTCTGTCTATGAAGAGTGACTTTTCTAAAGACATTCCTCTTAACTTCAGTGATGAACCAGGACCTCCAGATACACAGTATGTCAATCCTCCTGTACAATATATACACTATAACCAGAGATGGGCAAAATACATTGAAAATGTATTTTGATACAAAATACAAATACTGGGTCAAAAAATGTATCTAAATACAAAATACAAATACTGGTCTGAGAAATGTATTTGAGATACAAATACGTATTTTGTATTTTGAAAATACATGAAAATACATTTTCATGAACATGTGTATAATGATAAGTACATTCATAATTGATTGCCAAATATTAAATGAATGACCTGTCAGAATGTCTAATACATTGAAGATTATTAAGAAGAACTTGAAGATATGAGCCTTGTGAGGTTAGTCTCCAACAACTGAAGGCCCGCCCTACTCTGCCTCTCATTTGTGGTTCAATTTGAGTGTGTAAGCTTTGATTGATTGATTGATTGAAATATTTATTAACAGTTTGCAGAATTACAGTACATTTCAAGCAAAAAACAAGACTGTTAACTGTTAGTGGACGACCCAATTAAGCATTACACTTGTTTACAACAGAGTCCACCATGTTCAATTCATCAAAACATTTAGAGACGTACAAATAGACACTTCTATGTAGTTAAAGAACAGCACAGGAATTCATCATAAAGGAAGCAAAACGGGAAAAGAAACATATACACTTTATACAGTGAGGGGAAAAAAGGGGGGGGGTCGGATTCAGATTTTACGGGGGCCAGTTTCGAATTGCAGCCGTCCGTAGGTGCCCTTTGAGAGCGGTTTTGAAGGAGTCAAGGGATTCATATGTCTTAATGACTGTTGGTAGGGCGTTCCACATTTTGGTGGCATAGGAGCGAAAATAATTTAGTCCCTTGTTTATGCCGAATCTGGGTTGTACATGGTTTGTTGCACTCCCTCTGGTGTTGTGGGTGTGGACTTCGTTTACATTAAGGAAGTATTTAGACAGGTACATGGGTATCTTGGTGGAGTATCGAATCTTGTGGACCAGACCCATTGCAAGATGCTGTACTCTGTCGTCGACCCTAAGCCATCCCAGCCTGTCAAAGTGGGCAGGGGTGAGGTGGGTTCGGGGGGTGAGGCCAAGTAGGAGCCTGACCAGTTTGTTTTGGGAGGTCTGGACCCTTGTTTTAAGGGCCTTTGAGGTGCTGTGGTACCAAGAGGTGCATGCATAGTGATAAAATGGCCACCAACGTAATCAAAAAAGTCAATCAAAGAACAAGATTCCTTTACAGGATCTCCTCACTGGTCATAAAATCACCTTGAAGACCTTAACAGGAGCCCTCGTACAAGGTTTCTTTGACTATGCATGCACCTCTTGGTACCACAGCACCTCAAAGGCCCTTAAAACAAGGCTCCAGACCTCCCAAAACAAACTGGTCAGGCTCCTACACCACCAAGATACCCATGTACCTGTCTAAATACTTCCTTAATGAAAACGAAGTCCACACCCACAACACCAGAGGGAGTGCAACAAACCATGTACAACCCAGATTCGGCACAAACAAGGGACTAAATTATTTTCGCTCCTATGCCACCAAAATGTGGAACGCCCTACCAACAGTCATTAGGACATGTGAATCCCTTGACTCCTTCAAAACCGCTCTCAAAGGGCACCTACGGGCGGCTGCAATTCGAAACTGGCCCCCATAAAATCTGAATCCCCCCCCCCCCCACCTTCCCCCACCTTTTTCCCCTCACTGTATATGTTTCTTTTCCCTTTTTGCTTTCTTTATGATGCATTCCTGTTCTGTTCTTTGACTATATAGAAGTGTCTATTTGTACGTCTCTAAATGTTTTGATGAATTGAACATGGTGGACCCTGTTGTAAACAAGTGTAATGATTAATTGGGTCGTCCACTCACAGTTAACAGTCTTTGTATTGAGTTTGTGCTTGAAATGTACTGTAATTCTGCAAACTGTTAATAAATATTTCAATCAATCAATCTGATTGATTAATCAGAAGGCGGAATAGAAGTGACATCACACATTGTGTTGTGTTGTGTGTATGGATGGGTGCGTGTGTTTTGCCCCTACAGTTTAAACCTGAGGCAGTGTAAATGTGTCCATTTGAGAATAAAATTACATTAAAAAAATAATATTTTATGTATTTGAAATACAGAAAATACCTCCAGATACACAGTATGTCAATCCTCCTATACAATATATACACTATAACACTGTACAATATACATTATAACACTATACAATATACAGTGTATATTGTATAGTGTTATAATGTATATTGTACAGTGTTATAGTGTATATTATACACTATAACACTGTACAATATACATTATAACACTATACAATATACACTATAACACTGTACAGTATATACACTATGGTCCTCATTCACACAAACATTTCTATGATTCCAGACGACTGTACCACAGAGCAGAGTCTCCAACTCCCAGCCTTCTGTCTGTGAAGAGTGACTTTTCTAAAGACATTCCTCTTAACTTCAGTGATGAACCTGGACCTCCAGATACACAGTATGTAAATCCTCCAATAGCCTACAATTCAAGGTTCAAAGTTGTACTTTATTGTTCCATCCTGTGTACACTACAGGTGCATACGAATAAAACTTTATTGTTCCATCCTGTGTACACTACAGGTACATAAGAATAAAACTTTATTGTTCCATCCTGTGTACACTACAGGTGCATAAGAATAAAACTTTATTGTTCCATCCTGTGTACACTACAGGTGCATACGAATAAAACTTTATTGTTCCATCCTGTGTACACTACAGGTACATAAGAATAAAACTTTATTGTTCCATCCTGTGTACACTACAGGTGCATAAGAATAAAACTTTATTGTTCCATCCTGTGTACACTACAGGTGCATACGAATAAAACTTTATTGTTCCATCCTGTGTACACTACAGGTACATAAGAATAAAACTTTATTGTTCCATCCTGTGTACACTACAGGTACATAAGAATATAACTTTATTGTTCCATCCTGTGTACACTACAGGTACATAAGAACACTTTATTGTTCCATCCTGTGTACACTACAGGTACATAAGAATAAAACTTTATTGTTCCATCCTGTGTACACTACAGGTACATAAGAATAAAACTTTATTGTTCCATCCTGTGTACACTACAGGTACATAAGAATAAAACTTTATTGTTCCATCCTGTGTACACTACAGGTACATAAGAATAAAACTTTATTGTTCCATCCTGTGTACACTACAGGTACATAAGAATAAAACTTTATTGTTCCATCCTGTGTACACTACAGGTACATAAGAATAAAACTTTATTGTTCCATCCTGTGTACACTACAGGTACATAAGAATATAACTTTATTGTTCCATCTTGTGTACTCTACAGGTACGTGAGAGTAAAACTTATTTTGGTTTCAGACAATGCAGCAGCATTATATACACAACATTTTAACACAACCATGTCATCTCATGCTAAGTTATATAAATTCCATAACAAGACATAACATCTAATAATGTCGTATCAACCCTGTTCAAAGTTCATCTACAGATTGTAAGTTACTGTGTGAGCAGTTTGTGAATGAAGTGGTACAAATCACAGTGTGGTGTTCAGTAGACAGGCTGGCTGCTTGTGTGCATGTACAGTATGTGTACAGTATGAGACTATGAGTACAGTATGACACAAGCTATGTTTAAACGATCACCTGATACTTGAATACTGAAGGTTACAGTACAAAATTATGCTTGTTGTTTATTTCCCAAGTGAGGAACACAGACTGGAAGCTCTATCGCCACATAATAAAGTCACTTCCTCCAAGCTGGTGCTTTCCTGTTAGAGTAAGACAGAGTTACGACATTGAGGGGGCAGAAAGCTGAGTCCAGTGCATTCTGCCAACTCCCGATCCAGGACTTTGTCACTGTTCACTATGCTCTTCACCAATATAAGTCTAGATGTCACTGTTCGCTATGCTCTTCACCAATAGAAGTCTAGATGTCACTGTTCGCTATGCTCTTCACCAATAGAAGGACTTTGTCACTGTTCACTATGCTCTTCACCAATAGAAGGACTTTGTCACTGTTCACTATGCTCTTCACCAATAGAAGGACTTTGTCACTGTTCACTATGCTCTTCACCAATAGAAGGACTTTGTCACTGTTCGCTATGCTCTTCACCAATAGAAGGACTTTGTCACTGTTCGCTATGCTCTTCACCAATAGAAGTCTAGACGTAGAAGATTGGACTGAAGCCCCATGAAGTGAACGGAGTTGTCGTAACTCTGTCTTACTCTATGGCTACTACTGACTGCCTAGTCCTAGTCTGGTTTACTTGCGCCCCCTCTTGGCCAGGCCCTGTAATAAAGCAATAAGCCACAAGAGGTCTCAGGTTACCATGCATTTTACAATGGGTGAGAGGCATAGTGAGACACAAGCACATCGAGTGTCTCCAATCAGAATCAAGTATTGGGACTATAACCGTTTTAGAACTATTTTTTGACATGCCTAGTAAAACCACAACATAACAATTTATATTATGTTTTTGGCCATTTTATTCAGTTTACTTGTTGCTGCAATGCTGTGAGATGAAAGTAATAAGATGTTACCCTTTTGGAAGTAAAATGGAATGTAACAATACAAAATAAAAAACGAATTGACAATGTCATTCACACAAACAATTTCTATGATTCCAGACGTCTGTACCACAGAGCAGAGTCTCCAACACCCAGCCTTCTGTCTGTGAAGAGTGACTTTTCTAAAGACATTCCTCTTAACTTCAGTGATGAATCTGGACCTCCAGATACACAGTATGTCAATCCTGTACAATATACACACTATAACACTATACAATATACACTATAACACTATACAATATACACTATAACACTATACAATATACACTATAACACTATACAATATAAACTATAACAATATACACTATAACACACTACAACTAGCCTAGGGATAGAAAAACCGTTTAGCTGACATTATCTGATTAATTATTAGCCACATATCCAACCCAAAATATAAATGTAATAATGAATCAATCAATCAATGATGGATTTTGGGATCTACATAGGAACCAGGTGGCTCCAATGAGGATGTAAATATGTAATCATGTCCACAGAGAGAGGCATGGTGAGACTGAGCAGAACCCTGGACTGAAGACACCCAGTCAAACCACACCTGGACTGAAGACACCCAGTCAAACCACACCTGGACTGAAGACACCCAGTCAAACCACACCTGGACAAAGTAAGAATCTGCACTCATTGAAAATTCATAGTCAGACTAAATGTGACCAAATTTGACTGGGGCCCATTGGAGTTTTTGTAATTTCCATGTCATATGAAAGCAGGGAATCATAGCTTCAAGTTGACATATTGGTTGTTCAGTTTGACCCACCAGTTTTGGAGATATGGCTTATAGACTATGTCAATCTCACTATGTCTTGCAGAGAAACAGCGAGTTGAGAAAACAGGCTTGAAAGGTTCACTCCTGTGGTCTCTACCATTACACCTAGCTACACGTTTAAGCATTTATTTCATATTTACATGTCTTCTGTGGTCTCTAACATTACACCTAGCTACACGTTTAAGCATTTGTTTCATAAGTACATGTCTTCTGTGGACTAATTTTGGATTAAACAAAAATATTAGTTTTTCTACTCTGGTGAAAAGCTGGAGGCTACTCGATGGCAGGCTCTCAGTCAAATCTGGTCACAAATGGTCAAATGATCTGTCTGTATCAATTATATCTAAGTGCAAATAATGAAGCTAAACATCTGTCAACTCAACAACTGGACAAAAACAGCTGATCTTGTGTTGTTACCTTTGGAAAAATGTTTCTTATCAAAAAGCATATTATCTGGGGGTAATTAATTAGTAATGTGTGCTGTAAACATGTAACGTTATAAATTAACCTGAATGTTTTAAACATAAATGTTCTTCTCATTTCAGATGTCCGTCTGCAGGTTGATTTGAACGATTATAAGGTCAGTTTGAAGGTCAGTTTGGACAGTCTTAATGAAGTGAAAAACCACATGACGGAAGAGTCTGGAGACTCCGTCACCAGCACCTACTCAGAGCTCTACATCTCAGCGGGACAGAGTGAAGGGGTTAATAGCCAACATGAAGTGATACAGCTTGAGAGAACTTCCAACATGAAGACCTTCCATGACGATGCAATCGACTGCTGTAAAGTCTTTAAGATCATCCTCCCTGGCAGAGAGAAACCCAGCGAAACAGTTCTGACAAATGGCATCGCTGGCATCGGAAAAACATTCTCTGTGTGCAAGTTTGCTCTGGACTGGGCAAGAGGTTTGGAGAATCAAGATATAGATCTCCTGGTTCCCTTTTCATTCCGGGAGCTAAACTTGGTCAGAGATAAGCAGTACAGTCTTCTGAACCTGATCCATGATTTCCACCCAACGTTAAAGAAGGTCACAGCAGAGCAGCTCGCTGCCTGGAAAGTTTGCTTCATCTTCGATGGCCTCGATGAAACCAGGTCTCCGTTGCACTTCGACAAAAATGAAATCATCTCTGATGTCACAGTGACATCATCGGTGGATGCTCTGTTGACAAACCTCATCACGAGGAATCTGCTCCCCAAGGCCCTCCTCTGGATAACCACCAGACCCGCAGCAGCCAATCGGATCCCTCCTGCTTGTGTTGACATGGTGACAGAAGTGCGAGGGTTCACAGACCCCCAGAAGGAGAAGTACTTCAGGAAGAGATTCAGTGAAGAGAAGCTGGCCGACAGAGTCCTCTCACACTTGAAGACATGGAGGAGCCTCCACATCATGTGTTACATCCCACTCTTCTGTTGGATCATTGCTACCGTTCTGCTGGACATGTTGAGGACACACACCACGATAGGACAGCTGCCCAAGACCCTGACTGAGATGTGCTGCCACTTCCTGTTGGTTCAGACAAACACGAAGAAGCAGAAGTATGACGAGACTCATGATGTGAACAAGAAAGACAAAGAAAAGGGGACTCAAAAGCAGCTCACTAAGACTGACAGGGATGTTCTTCTGACGCTGGGCATGCTGGCTTTTAAACACCTGAAGAAAAGTAGCATCATGTTCTACCAAGAAGACCTGGAAGAGTGTGGTCTTGATGTGAAAGACGCCGCGCTGTACTCAGGAGTGTGCACACAGATCTTCAAAACAGAGAGTGTGCTGTTCCAGAAAACGGTCTACAGCTTTGTTCATCTGAGCATCCAGGAGTTTCTGGCTGCAGTCTACCTGTTCCACTGTTTCACACAGAAGAACATGGAGGTCCTGAACACATTCCTGGGATATGGATACTACAGCTCCCTCTCAGACTTCCTGAAAGCTGCCATGGAAAAATCCCTGGAGAGTAAAAATGGCCACCTGGACCTCTTAGTCCGCTTCCTTCATGGCCTCTCACTGGAGTCCAACCAGAGTCTGTTAGGAGACCTGCTGGGTCACACAGAGAACAGTCCCGAGGAGATCCAGAAAGCCATCCAGAACCTGAAGACGTTGTTAACTGATGGTGATGCCTCTCCTGACAGATGTATCAACATCTTCCACTGTCTGATGGAGATGAACGACCACTCATTACATCAGGAGATCCAACAGTTCCTGAAGTCAGAGAACAGAACAGAGAAACTGTCTGAGACCCAGTGTTCAGCTCTGGCCGTCATGCTGCAGATGTCAGAGGAGGTTCTGGAAGAGTTGGACCTGGACAAATACAACGCATCAGAGGAGGGGCGAAGGAGACTGGTCCCAGCTGTGAGGAACTGCAGAAAGGCTCGGTTAGTAGTTAACACATTGACTTGACTGCCAATCACGTCATGTTACGTCGCATCGAATCCATCGCTTGACTGCCAAGCACGCAGTATTGTGTCCTATGGTCTTTTCAGTGGATTCGTATAGATGGCGCTCTTCATCAACGTACTGTATGAATGATGCTAGGTTGCTAGGCAACAGATAAAACCAGAAATGAACCAGAATTGAAAGTCTGCCTCCCGTCCGCTTCAATTTAAACAGAAATGTGCTTTGGATAAAAGTGATACATAAATGCACCATTTACAATGACGCAGCATTTTATACAGCCGGTTCTATATTTTCCCGATCTCAACCCTGTCTGCATGCACAGGACTGCTTCAATGTCAACCCTGTCTGCATGCACAGGACTGCTTCAATCTCAACCCTGTCTTCTGCTGACTTCAGTGTTGTCCCTGAACGCTTTCAATGAACGATCGTTCACAAACACGTTCATATTTTGGGTGAACGTACTGTATTTCTGTTTGATCAACGTCATTGTGAACACGTTCATTTCTGTCGTGTGTGAACGTCACTTTCTCACGTTCAACTTCGTTCAAGAGTGAGTGTTTCCATAGAGCCTTCCAGGCCAAATCCCCGCTAAGACACACCCTAAACAGGCCTTAATATCTAACGTTAAACCCACCAATAAGTCCTTATCCGACACAATTTAACTAATCTTTCTCAGCAGTACAATTTCACTGGAGCGTGCCGCTCGCATCTCTGCATGAAGATCCTGTCATGCACGCAGACACAGAACATCCCGACTCCCGACCCAAACACTGGAAACTTATTCTTGTTTGATTAAACATAATGTGCCACGAAAAATATCTTCCAATAGCTTGTTATTTTTGCGTCGAGGAGGTATTTGTCCATATACATGATCACCTCGGTCGGCCAACTAAAGACATCTCCCTCCACAGAAGCGCAGTGATGCCTGATTTATTCTTCGTCGTACGTGTTCCATGCTGAAAATGGCTGATCTACAAGCCCACAACGCGTTGCGTCCGTTACGCGTTGTGAGCGTCTATCTAGATCAGCTATTTTCAGCACGCGGAGATATGCAGGCTGAGAACTGAGAGCCTTCACAATAAAAGCATGCAGCTTTCACAAGTTGGCCCATAATTAAGACAAGGAAAAGTATTAAGAATTCTGTGGCATTCCACATTGCAAAAGAGCAATTTTTTCCAAAATGTAAAAAAAATGTATAATAAGGAATTAATTCGGTTAATGTTAATGGAGAAATTGTAAAAGTTGTAACTTTAATAATCCCAAAGTTATTCCCAATAGGAATAAAGTCTGCAGTTCTATGGCTATGGGCTGCGGCAATCATTTAGAAAAACAAAAAGCAAAGAAAAAAGGGAGAAAAAAAATAAAAAAATAAAAATAACTAAAATTGTTGGAACCATGAACTTTAGTTCAAAATGTTGAATGTTTGAACTGTGAACTGAACTATAGTTCATACAAAAGATGACTTTCCAAACACATGGCTGACTTCAAATTATTCCGCCAAATTATTCCATTACTATTCCAGGGGTTCTCAACCCGTGGGTCGCGACCCCTTGGGGGTCCCCAAATTATTTTGCTAAAAATAATTTGCAATTCAGTTGCATAAATGCAGTGTTTGTATTGGGGTGGGGTGGGGGGGGGGGGGGGGTCGCGAGACATGGCCAAAACATCCCTGGGGGTCCCCAGCCAAAAAGGTTGAGAACCCCTGGTCTATTCCACAATACTGTTTATGTCTGGATAACTAGATAGGAGATGTTTTAGTTAACTTCCATTACAGTGAACTAGGTATCATTTGTTTTGATCATCTCTTATTTAATCTGCATTTACAGACTTGTTGGCTGTAAACTCAGTAAGACAGGTGTTGAAGCTGTGTCTTCAGCTCTCAGCTCTAATCCTTCCCATTTGAGAGAATTGGACCTCAGTAAAAACGACCTGCAAGACTCAGGACTAGTGGAGCTGCTCTGTGCTTCACTGAAGAGCCCACACTGTAGACTGGAAGTTCTAAAGTAAGATAATTACCACTTTTATTATGATCACTTCTGTTTTATTATGTACTGTATTATGTGAATATAATATGAATGCTGTGGTGAGAATGTATTAATAAGCTTGATGGTGAGACATGGTAGGCGAATAGGGGAAAAAAGTTAACTAATAGCTATCACAATGAAACTTCTCCAGTTGATTAATTATATTAAGACTAAGATTTTTTGTATTGCTGAAATGAAATGTTTAAATATGCAAATTAGGCATTATATGCGCTAATTAGCATACATTCCGGGACGATAAATCTGAAGATCGTTCAAGGAGGTATTTGTCCATATACATGATCACCTCGGTCAGGCAACTAAAGACATCTCCCTCCACAGAAGCGCAGTGATGCCTGATTTATTCATCGTCGTACAACGTGTTCCATGCTGAAAATGGCTGATCTACAAGCTCACAACGTGTTGCGTCCGCGACGCGTTGTGAGCGTCTAGATCAGCTATTTTCAGCACGCGGAGATATGCAGGCTGTGAGAACTGAACTGAGAGCCTTCACAATAAAAGCATGCAGCTTTCACAAGTTGGTCCATAATTAGGACAAGGAAAATGATTAAGAATTCTGTGGCATTCCACATTGCCAAAGAGCAATTTTTTCCAAAATGTAAAAAAAATATACAATAAGGAATTAATTTGGTTAATGTTAATGGAGAAATTGTAAAAGTTGTAACTTTAATAATCCCAAAGTTATTCCCAATAGGAATAAAGTCTGCAGTTCTATGGCTATGTGCTGTGGCAATCATTTAGATAAACAAAAAGCAAAGAAAAAAATTAAAAAAACTAAAATTGTTCATTTTTTGGAACCATGAACTTTAGTTAAAAATGTTGAATGTTTGAACTGTGAACTGAACTAGTTCATAAAAAAGATGACTTTCCAAACACATGGCTGACTTCAAATTATTCCGCCAAATTATTCCATTACTTATTCCATTACTATTCCAGGGGTTCTCAACCCGTGGGTCGCGACCCCTCGGGGGTCCCCAAATTATTTTCCAAAACATAGTTTGCAATTCAGTTGCATAAATGCAGTGTTTGTATCGCGAGACATGGCCCCCAGCCAAAAAGGTTGAGAACCCCTGGTCTATTCCACAATACTGTTTATGTCTGGATAACTAGATAGATGTTTACTTCCATGACAGTGAACTAGGTATCATTTGTTTTGATCTGCATTTACAGACTTGTTGGCTGTAAACTCAGTAAGACAGGTGTTGAAGCTGTGTCTTCAGCTCTCAGCTCTAATCCTTCCCATTTGAGAGAACTGGACCTCAGTGAAAACGACCTGCGGGACTCAGGACTAGTGGAGCTGCTCTGTGCTTCACTGAAGAGCCCACACTGTGGACTGGAAGTTCTAAAGTAAGATTCATTTACCACTTTTATTATGATCACTTCTGTTTTATTATGTACTGTATTATGTGAATATAATATGAATGCTGTGGTGAGAATGTATTAATAAGCTTGATATAATGGTAACCCAAGCCTATGTGTCTGAGTAGACGAAGTGTAATATCGTAACGTATCGGCTACTTCATCATATAGAGTTTCTGACTATTTTGGCCTGGCGACCCGTTGTAGCTACGCCACAGTTATCAAGCTTCTTAATAATATTATAATAATTAATATTACGGAGGAAAGAGCAGAACACCGTGAAAATAGCAGATCTGCAAGCTCACTGTGAGGCGTTGTGAGCTTGTAGTTTGGTAATATTTTCACATTAATGTGAAAAAAATCACACCGAGCATAACGCATATACTGTAAGTATTTGCAGCTTTTATTCGCGAAACCCTGGCGTAAAATAGTCCCATGGTTTGTTGGGAAAAACATGCTGCCATTACGATGCGAAACGGCAACCGCCTCCACAGCATGTTGTAGTCCAAACAACCCCCTCGTTCACTTGCATTGAACTAATTTTCCCAGAAGCCCTAGCAGCCCAGAGCATGGCTAGATTTCCAGGCCTCGTCACCAGGTCCACGACAAATCAGCTCTTTTTTAATTATTAAAAAACGGCGAATTAAACACATTAAACAAATAGCGGGTTTAGCGTATTACGCAACACCGACATATGGATTAAATAGCGAAGAACACGGGTTAGGCAGTAATGTTAATTATTATTAATATTACGAAAGAAAGAGACTAACATTGTAATAATAGCCGATCTGCAAGCTCACTGTGAGGCGTTGTGAGCTTGTAGATTTGTAATCCCCAGTTCAAATATGATTACGGTATGTTGGAGGCCAGGGTTTGTTTTAATGGAACTAAAGCATCCAGGTGTGAAGGCACCCTAAGTGGGACTAGAGAGTCCTTTAATAGATGCTGGAAGCTGGTTCTAAATCCAGGAATAATGCATATTTAAATGTGTTATTTATTAATTAATTCATTAATTTATTTATGTATGTTTTAATCTGGTGTTTCAGACTGGCTCACTGCGGCCTGTCAGAGAGATGCTGTGAAGCTCTGGCCTCAGCTGTAAACTCTAATCCCTCCCTAAGAGAGTTGGACCTGAGCCTCAACGTGGTGAATGATTCAGTTCTGGAGAACTGCAAGTGAGTAGACTTGGGCTGTGTCCATGTTGGACAGTGCAGTGTTTTTCCCTTAACTAGTTAATCGCCAACGACGGATATATTGGTTTCAGGATTATATTGCATAGTTTCACTCAAGGACTACTGTCCCTTTTACAGTGCAATGTTCTTTTGGGCTTTTAGCCTTTATTATTAATTTGCAGTGTTTTAATGCCAACCATATTTGGCTCAGAGTGATGGTGTGCTTATTTTGCAGTGCTCAACCTTGTGTTTATGGACCTAGGAAATTAGTGTATCTTAGTGCAATTGATCCGATTCCTTATCTGTGTAGTGGACGACTTGATAACCCCCTATTGGTATCTCTGAAAATAGTGAATATACATTTTAAAGGAGATGTCAATACTGTGAATATATGTTTTAAAGGAAATGTCAATACTGTGTACTTTCTCAGAATAAAGTTATATTCCATGAAGCAACCGACAGTTATTGTTCACTCAAACTGAACACTTACCTTGTGTATTCCGGGACTCCCACCCTGTAATTGGGAGTGGCGTAGTATTACTGTGACATTAGGAGTACTTAGCGACTCCACTTGGTTACATCTGGATGAGCTGCAGGGCCAAGATAATGATAGGAGAAACACTGTAGTCTCATCTAGTGGAGACGTTGTGTTAGACAGTCAGACATTGATGCATTGTTGTTCTACTTCCTACAGAGTGAAACACTGTAGTGTCAGCTAGTGGAGACGTTGTGTTAGACAGTTAGACATTGATGCATTGTTGTTCTACTTCCTACAGAGTGAAACACTGTAGTGTCAGCTAGTGGAGACGTTGTGTTAGACAGTTAGACATTGATGCATTGTTGTTCTACTTCCTACAGAGTGAAACACTGTAGTGTCAGCTAGTGGAGACGTTGTGTTAGACAGTTAGACATTGATACATTGTTGTTCTACTTCCTACAGAGTGAAACATGGAGGAGAAGATTGGCTTACTAATCCTCAACTGAGTCAACTCATTACCAAACGTGAGTATCTGCGTCTACATTAACATTTTATATACTGTTGTATACTTGGTTGATGTTGTCCTGAAAACTCTTGTGCTCTCTACTCTCTGCTCTTGGCCTGGTCCTTAACACATCAAGATGAGGTCATGTGGTTTGACAGAAACAATGGGCCTCATTCACTAACCTGGTCGTAAACAACATGTATTTCGTCTATTGGCATAAGTTCAGTTCTGACGTGCGATGCATGAAAGGTGGTGCAGAGCCGTGATGTGTGCATATCACAGGTGGATCTCGTTTTGGTTTGAAAGTCACAGGTGATCTCCCGTGTCGATCATTGGCATGGGTCCACGCTCCATTTAACAACATACAAGACAACTGGAAATATAAAACTGAACGGTGCAACTATACATTTACTGTTATAGTTACTGTACTGCACTGTGCTCTGTACTGTATTGTAGTGTACTGTGCTCTATGCTGTACTTTGATTATTTTGGGGAAAAAATAGTTAGTTACTGTGTGTTAGACGATACGTACACAGAGAGACAGGTAGGTACACAGTAACACAGAGAGACAGACAGGTACACAGAGAGACAGACAGGTACACAGAGACAGACAGGTACACATAGAGACAGACAGGTACACAGAGACACAGCCATGTACACAGAGAGACAGACAGGTACACAGTAACACAGAGAGACAGACAGGTACACAGAGAGACAGACAGGTACACAGAGAGACAGACACATAGAGACAGACAGACAGACAGGTACACAGTAACACACAGAGACAGACAGGTACACAGAGAGACGGACAGGTACACAGTAACACAGAGAGACAGACAGGTACACATATAGACAGACAGGTACACAGAGAGACGGACAGGTACACAGTAACACAGAGAGACAGACAGGTACACATAGAAACAGACAGGTACACAGAGAGACGGACAGGTACACAGAGAGACAGACACATAGAGACAGACAGGTACACAGAGAGACAGACAGGTACACAGAGAGACGGACAGGTACACAGAGAGACAGACACATAGAGACATACAGGTACACAGTAACACAGAGAGACAGACAGGTACACATAGAGACAGACAGGTACACAGAGAGACTGACAGGTACCCAGTAACACAGAGAGACAGACAGGTACACACAGAGACAGACAGGTACACAGTAACACAGAGAGACAGACAGGTACACAAAGAGACAGACAGGTACACAGTAACACAGAGAGACAGACAGGTACACAGTAGCACAGAGAGACAGACAGGTACACAGTAACACAGAGAGACAGACAGGTACACAGAGAGACAGACAGGTACACAGTAACACAGAGAGACAGACAGGTACACAGTAGCACAGAGAGACAGACAGGTACACAGTAGCACAGAGAGACAGACAGGTACACAGTAGCACAGAGAGACAGACAGGGGTGCAGAGACATTCTGCCCCCTGGTGGAGACTTTAAGACATTCTGCCCCCTGGTGGAGACTTTAAGACATTCTGCCCCCTGGTGGTTTGACTCTGACAGTGACGATCTTCTTTATTACATTTTAATTGTATTGAGTCTTAATTTAGTCGACTAAGACTAGACTAAGACTAAATAATGTACAAATGACTAAAATAGTACTAAATCTGTTGTCAAAATGAACACTGCAGTGAGTTTGTAGATCAGTCTGTGTGTGTGCGCGTGTGCGTGCGTGCATGCGTGTGCATCAGTCAGTGAATGATGTATATAATGTTTACTGTGTTGTTTTCTCATCAGATTTCCAGCGTCTCACACTGGACTCAAACACAGCACACTGTGACCTCTCTCTGTCTGAGGACAACAGGAAGGTCACACGGAGGTCACAGAGGTCAGGGGGTCAGCGTCCTCCTGATCACCCAGACAGGTTTGATGGCCATGAACAAGTTCTGAGTTCACAGAGTGTGACTGGACGCTGTTCCTGGGAGGTAGAGTGCAGTGGAGAGGTTTATATAGCAGTGGCTGACGGAACAATCAGCAGGAAAGGAGATGGTGATGACTGTTGGTTTGGAGAGAATGATAAGTCCTGGAGTCTGACCTGTGATGGTGTTACTGGTTCCAGTTACTATGTCAGACACAACGGACAGACGACTTTCCTCCCTGTCAGAGCCTCTAGAGGCTCCAACAGAGTATCAGTGTATGTGGACCGTCCCGCTGGGACTCTGTCCTTCTACGCAGTGTGCTCTGACTCACTGAGACACCTGTACACCTTCCAGACCACGTCCACTGGACCTCTCTATGCTGGGTTTGGGTTATGGTCCTCCTCTTTCTCCTCAGCGTGTCTGTGTGAGCAGTAAGTATAATGGACACACATATTTAATTCCAGACCACGTCCACACACACACACACACACACACACACACACACACACACACACACACACACACACACACACACACACACACACACACACACGTAATAAAGAAGATCGTCACTGTCGGATGAAGTGTTAGAGTCCAACCACCAGGGGGCAGAATGTCTTAAAGTCTCCACCAGGGGGCAGAATGTCTTAAAGTCTCCACAGTGTGATTTAATTTAAACTGAGGACCCCCAAAATAATCATGTTTGAACTGAGGACCCCCAAAATAATCATATTTGAACTGAGGACCCCCAAAATAATCATATTTGAACTGAGGAGTCGGACCCCCAAAATAATCATATTGCGAGCTTGCAGGTCTGCTATTTTTGAAAGAGCGAAGAGCAACTGACATAGAAGACATTTTTAGAATCTGATCTCAGGTCAGAATGGAAAACTGTTAGGATACAGAAGACATTTTTAGAATCTGATCTCAGGTCAGAATGGAAAACTATCAGGATATAGAAGACATTTTTAGAATCTGATCTCAGGTCAGAATGGGTTAATAACAACGCTATCGGATGTACAGAGCACGAGCTGGAACAACATATTATTTTCAGATCGGTGGCCAATTACATATAATTGTTGGGGTCCTTGACATGAAATATTGAGCACCACTGAGTTTCAGAAAACTGTCAGAATTTAGAAGACATTTTATACATTTCGACGTCAGGCCTAAATGGGTTAAATTGTTTTTATTTTTACAAGAGAATGGAGTTTTTCGGGCCGTGTTATTTGAATCATTATAATTCATCCTCTGATTCCCAAGAGCCAAACAAACTGGTCAGGCTACTACTTGGCCTCACTCACCGAACCCACCTCACCCCTGCCCACTTTGACAGGCTGGAATGGCTTAGGGTTGACGACAGAGTACAGCATCTTGCAATGGGTCTGGTCCACAAGATTCACTACACCACCAAGATACCCATGTATCTGTCTAAATACTTCACTAGGATACCCATGTACCTGTCTAAATACTTCACTAAGATACCCATGTACCTGTCTAAATACTTCACTAAGATACCCATGTACCTGTCTAAATACTTCACCAAGATACCCATGTACCCGTCTAAATACTTCCTTAATGTAAATGAAGTCCACACCCACAACACCAGAGGGAGTTCAACAAACCATGTGCAACCCAGATTCGGCACAAACAAGGAACCAAATTAATATCGTTCCTATGCCACCAAAATGTGGGACGCCCTACCAACGGTCATTAAGACATGCAAATCCCTTGACTCCTTCAAAACTGCCCTCAAAGGGCACCTACGGACGGCTGCAATTTGAAACTGGCCCCCGTAAAATCTGAATGTGTGTTTCTGCACAGATATGGTTATTCACAGCAGCGGTGTTGTTCTTCTTCTCCTGTTAGGAAGTAAGTGATGCTGTTGATGGACCAGGAGTGCTGTGCTTCCCTGCGTGGCCACCAGATGTCCCCCTTCGTCGGCCACATTAAGATTGGCCGGAATGAGATGGTGTGTACAGTATGACGACGAGAGCGCCCCTCACTTCACACAGGTGTGATTTTTTTATTTCTCTGTAAAGCTCTTTGAGCTGAACTTCATGTCATGAAAAGTGCTGTACAAATACATGTGTGTAAATGTAATGTAATATAGATCATTATTAAATATCACCGTCGGATGCATTCATGTATGTTTGATTTGTGACATTTCACACAAACTTGTGTAACTCACAATAATAGTTATGCCAAATAAACAGATTTTACAGGACTTGACTTAATTGGACTAGACTAGAAGTTAATGGTGTGCATTGTGTAACGATATGAACAAATCATATTTACTTATGGATGTGTTGTATCGATCTGTGTTGTTCGATTCATGGGTTAATTAGTGATGTTTGGACTACATATGCCCTACCAACAGTCATTAAGACATGCAAATCCCTTGACTCCTTCAAAGGGCACCTACGGACGGCTGCAATTCGAAACTGGCCCCATAAAATTTGAATCCCCCACCCCTTTTTACCTCCTTTATAATGAATTCCTGTTCTGTTCTTTGGCTATATAGAAGTGTCTATTTGTACGTCTCTAAATGTTTTGATGAATTGAACATGGTGGACCCTCTTGTAAACAAGAGTAATGCTTAATTGGGTCGTCCACTCACAGTTAACAGTCTTTGTATTGATTTTGTGCTTGAAATGTAATGTAATTCTGGTTAACTGTTAATAAATATTTCAATCAATACAGAACATTCTCCCTGGGTACTGTGGTTTTATTCTCAACCTCAGAGAGGTGCCAGGACATGTCGTGCTTCTAATTCTACTAGTAAAGAACGTCTACTTCTTCAACAACACAGTTTAAAGGCATGTTTGCATACATCACATTATAGCATTATCTCACCACCAGGGGGAGGTAGGGAAGGGGTGATTTCTAGCCTTGCTCAGGCTGTGTGGAGGTACCGGGTTCCACATGGTATAGGCTACATGGTACTAGTATTTGGGTTCCCAGATACTATGATGATGATAACAACATAATTGTGATGTCATCATGAGAGCTACAGAGCAGGCTAGTGATGTCATCATGAGAGCTACAGAGCAGGCTAGTGAAGTCATCATGAGAGGTGTATTTAATGAACTCAGGTGTGTTTAATGAACTCAGGTGTGTTTAATGAACTCAGGTGTATTGCAGTTTGCAAAGACAACACCAAACGTCCCAAAGGGAGAATAATGTCCAAACAGTGACTAACTTGTCTCCGGTCAGTCCTTGGGGTCCAGCTCCGTCCAGCCCTCAGCTCTCTGTCTGTCCTTGGACTGTTTGTTTGCTCTGCCATGTGCTCTCCCAGCTCTGCTGCTGCACGGCCCTCTGGGAGTTGGAGTTCTCTCCCAGCTCTGCTGCTGCACGGCCCTCTGGGAGTTGGAGAATTATGTGTGTGTGAGAGAGAGAGAGAGAGAATGAATGTAACATTTTACATTGGGTAAAATATACGTGTTTAGTGTCGGTGCGAAAAAATTTATACCACCAATGGACCCTCAAACTGTCTGCTAAAACAGCTCCACCACTTCTTCTCTCATGTAAGTAATTGACATTATGTGACCAGATTTGACCATCAATGATTGGAGCTCTGAATGTCAGCCAGCCGTGTGTGTGTGTTGGGAGTCACTGGCCCCATATTTACATGCAGAAATTCATTCGGAATGAATGGATTCATTCCAGTCATCAGAATAAAAATGCTCATGTAGTAAACGCCTCAATTGGAATAGAACATCCCATTCCGAATGATTTTTTTTCATTCCGGTCTGGAGGGGTGGTCTGTACCGTTTGAATCGCTATAGATCACCATATAAACACTTTATTAATGAATGGAGGGGTGGTCTGTAGCGTTTGATTCGCTATAGATCTACCATATAAACACTTTATTAATGAATGGAGGGGTGGTCTGTACTGTTTGAATCGCTATAGATCACCATATAAACACTTTATTCTGAATGCTACTGGGAGTTTGGAATGCATACTGTATTATTTTACACATGTCTGCCCTTAGTATACTATAGTGCTTTATGCCCTGCATGTCCAAGCAGGGATGGCCATTTGGATACATTTTATGTTTACCCATTAGAAAAATACAAATACACATAACAATGGACGGTTAGCTAAGGTCTTCCCATTGTAGTTTTTGTTTTGTTTCTCTATTTTCACTATAGCTGCTTGTGTCTTAGACATAGAAAGCTGGTTAGCTTAGGCTTTTTCTTCTGTGACTGCTATTTGAGAGCAGGCATGGAGGGTTTTGGGGTTTCTCCCGTTTGTTGTTTTAATGTGTTTTTGTGTTTCTCTGTTTTTGTTTTTGTTCTCTTGCACTCCTATTCCGAATTCAGATTGATGTCAGCATTTACACTCAGTCCTTTTTTTATATTAATTCCTGATTTATACAATGGCTAATTCTATTCCAAATTCTAATATTGTAAGAGGGGAAAGCTTGGTTCAATACACTACTTGGAACTGTAGAGGTCTGAATGGAGCGGTGAAACGTGGCAATGTATTGGCTCATTTAAAGAAGCTGGGGACAGAAATTGCTTTTTTACAGGAGACTCACTTACGGAATCAGGATCATAACCGCCTACGAAGAAATTGGGTAGGCCAAATATTTCATTTCAATTTCAAATCCAGGTGCACAGCAATACTTATAAACAAGAACATTCCTTTCATACTAAATAAAACTATCCAAGACCTACACGGCAGATATATTATAGTTACTGGAAAGCTTTATAATTGTCCTATTGTTCTGGCTAATATCTACGCCCCTAACCATGACGATGAACGATTCATATCTTCTTTTTTGGCTACTTTGCCTGACCTTGACACTCACCAATTGATCTTAGGTGGAGATCAGAATTTTATTCTTCATCCTACGCTTGATAGATCTTCACATAGACCCTATACTCTGACTAAATCAGCTAAAATGGTGAATACATTCATGGACACATTTAAATTATCAGATCCATGGAGATTCTTAAATCCAGCTCAACGTAAATATTCGTTTTTTTCTTCTGTACATCACACTTTCACAAGATTAGATTACTTCCTGATAGATTCAAAACTTCTTCCCTCAATAAGACACTGTGAGTACGAAGCAATTGTAATATCCGATCATAGTCCCCGAGTCCTCAAATTAGCATTTCAGAACAGACATATGGCCAGGACTTGGAGATTTGATAACACACTAATAACTAGGCAAGCGTGTGTGGATGATATTAAATCCCAAATACAGTTCTATCTCTCTACAAACGACACACCCGATGTATCAAGAAGTACACTATGGGAAGCACTTAAAGCGTATATACGGGGGCAGCTTATTTCACGACAGGCTTTAATCTCCCGTCTACGTAAGGTACAAGGCAAAGCTCTGACTGATCGATTACTTGAAGTAGACAGTATGCAGAATCTCCTTCTCCTGAATTATACAGAGAAAGGGTTTCGACTCAAGCCGAATTCAATCTCCTATCCACAAATGAGACAACTAATTTGATGACACGGTCACGCCATAGGTTTTATGAACATGGGGATAAGGCGGGCAAAATACTTGCACTTCAAATTAGGGAATCAGCTGCTTCTAGATTAATTACAGAGATCCATACAAACACTGGTCAAACTACTATTAATCAGCAGGAAATTAATGATGTATTTAAACGCTTTTATTCAGATTTGTATACTTCAGAATCACTAGGAGATTCTAATTTGATTGATACTTTTTTCAGAAAATTTAAACATACCTTCCATTAGTCAAGAACATACGGTTCAACTTGAAAGAGCTATTACCTTAGATGAAATACATCAGGCAATCTCACAAATGCAGTGCTCAAAAGCCCCAGGACCCGATGGCTATACCTCTGAATTTTACAAATCATTTACTGAACTCATATCTCCCCTTTTACTTAAAGTGTTTAATGAATCTCTCAACGCCGGCCACCTCCCACCAACTTTCTACCAAGCTAGCACTACTTAAAAAGGATAAAGACCCGCTTAATCCAGGTTCATACAGGCCTCTGAGTCTTTTGAATGTTGATGCTAAAATTCTAGCAAAAGTTGTGGCGACACGCTTGGAAAAAGTGCTCCCAACTGTGATACATACTGATCAAACGGGGTTTATAAAAGATAGACATCTATTTTTTAATCTTAGACGCCTATTCGACATTATATATTCTCCCAGTAGTACCCCCCAAGATACGGAAATACTGTTATCTCTTGCCGCCGAGAAGGCCTTTGATAGGTTCGAGTGGGACTTCCTCCTCTCGACCCTGTCAAAATTTGGGTTTGGTCCAAACTTCACTTCCTGGGTTAAACTACTTTATGCTTATCCATTAGCTTCTGTACATACAAACAGATACAGGTCTGAAAACGTCCCTTTGAATCGCTCGACCAGACAAGGCTGCCCTCTCTCACCACTGCTCTTTGCCTTATCTATTGAGCCGCTTGCAATTGCGTTGCGTGCTTCAGACACCTACACTGGTATCTTCAGAGGAGATAGAGAGCATAAAGTTTCACTTTACGCTGACGATTTATTATTATACATATCCAAACCTTCCACATCTATTCCTAGTATCATGTTAGAGAGTTTTGGCAGGGTTTCGGGGTATAAAGTCAACGTTTCCAAAAGCGTTTTATTTCCTATCAATACACAAGGCAATCAAACTTTTGGCTCCCACCCATTTAATGTTACAACCAGCTTTCGATATTTAGGAATCATAGTAACCAAAGCACTTAACGACTTGCTCAAGCAAAACCATACAAAACTTTTTGAACGTACTGAACAAGACTTAACGAAATGGTCGAACCTTCCTATCTCACTTGCCGGCCGAATTAATATAATTAAAATGAATGTCCTCCCTAAATATCTGTTTCTATTCCAATGTATTCCAATTTTTGTTAACAACACTTTTTTTAAGAATCTGGATAAAATTATCTCCAAGTTCATTTGGGATAAGAAACACCCCCGAATAAAGAAGGATTTTTTGCAGAGGCCTAAATCAGATGGCGGAATGGGATTACCTAACTTCAAACTCTATTACTGGGCGTGTAATTTACGTGCACTCTCATTTTGGCTCCAAGATCAATTGCCTACATGGGCATTTATTGAAGGTCAATGTTGTCCCCCAACATCGTTGTCAGCTTTAATCTTTTCCCCAGTGGCCTCAAGATATACTAAGTTGCCAAAGAATTCCATAGTCTCGCATTCTCAAAAAATGTGGCTCTCAATACGAAGGCATTTCGGTTGGCACCCGGGCTCTGTGCGCGCACCACTGGTCGCTAACCATGCTTTTTTACCGTCCCTCTCTGACTCATCATTTAAAGTGTGGCATAGAAATGGTATTCACTCCTTCAAAGATCTTTATATTGATGGGTTATTTCCGACCTTTGAACAAATACGACGCAAATTCAATTTACCCCAATCACATTTCTTTAGATTTCTACAGATACGACATTTTTTAACACAACACACTGATTCATTTCCAAACATACCTCCCAACTCATCAATGGAATCTATATTTCTACCTGACCCATTGCTCAAAGGAGGTGTTTCTATTATTTATAATTCTCTCTCATGTTTAGATAATAATGCCTCCTTGGAGTATTTAAAAACTGCTTGGGAAAACGACTCAGGAATATCTATCACTGACGAGCAATGGTCTACATCTCAAAAGTTTTTGCACTCTTCTTCAGTATGCGCCAGGCACGGTCTTATACAGTTTAAAATATTACACAGATTACATTTGTCAAAGGAAAAACTCAACAGAATGTATCCAAATGTGAATCCAGCCTGCGACAGATGTGGCCAGTCGCCGGCCACTCTAGCTCATATGTTCTGGCATTGCACAAAACTAAGTCATATTGGCAAAGTATATTTAAATCACTGTCAGACATTGTTGGAAGACCTTTTGACCCGGATCCACTGACAGCAATTATGGGAGTCATAGGGCCCGGGGTCAAACTGTCTACTTTCCAATATAACATGGTAAAATATGTGACTCTACTGGCTCGCAGACTGATACTGTTGAATTGGAAACAAGCACAGGTTCCAACTCACACTTCACTTATGAGAGATGTTATGCACTACTTACAATTGGAAAAGATTAAGTTTGAATTGAGAGGGAGTGAAGATAGGTTCTACCAGACATGGCAACCCTTCATTGAATATTTCAATAGGTGCACGCTAACCCCTCCTACACAATAGATAGCACAATAGAAAATTGGAAAGAAAGAAAAGGAACTGAAAGAAAAGGAACTGAGTGTTTTTTCTTTATTCTATTTTTTCTTATTTAAAAAAGAATGTCTGTAACTTACTTAATTTACAACAACATGTTGGAAGTTTGAGAGCAAGAGTGTCTGTCCTGTTGTCTGTTTTGTTTGTCTGTTCACACTTGTCATTGGTTAACTGTTTTTTGTTTTTTCATGTTTATCACACTTATGTCTTTTTTATTATACTGTATGTGGAACATTTACATTGCCTGTTATTTTTTTCATTTTTACTTAACTGAATTACTTATCATTGTCTAAATCTGAAATTGTCATACAAAAAATGCCGAATAAAAACAGTATTAAAAAAAAAATACAAATACACCAGTTTCCCCTCCTCCCCCCCATAATAAAATGCGCTATTTACAAACCCATCTGCGAATTACAGTGCCATTGCCAATTGCAGTGTATGGGTGTATGGATGCTGTGTTTTTTTTTAGTTCTGGGGTTGTGGTCGCGAGTGGTTGCAGGGACTGCGCATCAAAATATATATTTTTTATTTTATTTTTAGAGCGTCTCTCTGTTCGCGAGTGGTTGCAGGGACTGCGCATCAGAATATATTTTTATTTTATTTTATTTTTAGAGCGTCTCTCTGTTCACGCCATGGAACCATTCATGACCATGAGCGTCTCTCTGTGGAGCAGATGGACGAGAGAACACGTCAAAACATCACCTATGAATACCTGTGTCCCCCGGGAGGAAGCCAAACGGTGGATAAAAGGCGTGTCTAATCCATGTTTAATATGCGAAACACGCTATTTGTTTAATGTGTTTCATTCACCTTGAGGGCCCGGGCCTACAGTATTTATCCATTAATAAAATGTGCCCATCGTCAGCATGCTAGGCTGTAGAGCGATGCGATCAGTTTTCATATAGCACTAATTTGACGGAGATTATCAATCTCCGTCTCGGGCACATGGCCGTGCACTTGAACTTGACGGTGATTTACGCCATGGGCCACGATGGTGTTAAAAAGATTTGTGGCGGACCTGGTGACGAGGCCGTTGCGTTATGATGACGAAAAGCCATGCTCAAGCCATGCTCTGGACTGCTAGGGCTTCTGGGAAAATGAGTTCAATGCATGTGAACGGGGCGGTTTGTTTGGACTACAACATGCTGTGGAGGCCGTCTTCGTTTTCGCATCGTAACGGCGGCATGTTTTTCTCTTCAACAACAAACCATGGGACTAATTTCCCGCCGGATTTCCGGGAATCAAAGCTGCAAATACTTCGGCGTTATGCTCCAAAGGTAATTCAACACTTTCCCCTGATTGGCTGAAATGTAGTCACCTACGTATATACAGCTTTTGTCCCCACACATCTAAAAATTTGCCATTAACAATGAAAGGGGAATTCATGTCAAATGTATGCTAAATCTTGTCCCCACACACATCTCAATATTTGCCATTGACAATGAACAGCTAAATATGACATAAATTAAACATCAAAACATTAAACGTCATTGACATTGAACGGGAAATTTATGTCATATGTAAACAAGCAAATCAGCTAACCAATCACAGGCAACAGGCATTCTGATTGGCCAGTATGAGATGATTTCTGATGATGTATGATGATAAGAGTGCCCCTCACTTCACACAGGTGTGATTTATCTTTAATAAAGTGATATGAGGTAGCGGCGGGACATAATGGCAAAATATTATATCACAATATCTTTTCAGCAATTATCAAAATATTGATATTCATCAGGATATCATTTTTATGTTTGTTTTTATATAATCTATATAACCAATTTGTTTTATGCTGATAGACTATTTGTTTTTTATGCAGACAGACACAGACGGACAGACAGACAGACAGACAGACAGACAGACAATCCGTTTTCATCCTGCTGTTCTATCATGTGAGTGTGACACACTGACATTCAGTGCAGAGGCTGCTCGATGGTGAATTAGTATTGAAACATTCTCTTTGGCTTTGACTGCTTCAGTTCAGACAGAACATCGGACATATCAGCTACAGTAGGCTACTGATTTACTAAGCTATAGTCTGCTACGCAGAAACCTCGGATAAACCTCGGCGAGTCGGAAGGAGGTGGTGTGGGGACAGATCTTTGCCTTTTTTCCGTTGCTCATTACGCAGGTCACACAGACTGATATGTATCCAGCCAGTTCGGTCATTCGTATTATCATTCACTCTGCACACATGCTTTTGTAAGCAAACGCTAAGCAAGGGTTGTTTTTGATAAACATCAATCCGTCCACTCCATGTGCGTGTGCGCGTGCACTCTTTGCGTGCACGGCTGCATGCTGTTTCACCCGCATTTGGTTAAAAGTTATATCAAGTTACGTTTGAACATTACAAACAGACTTTGCAAATAACTTTAGTATTCAACGTGTCGGGGTCCAAGCAATTCCTTCAGAATCTGTGCTATCATGCTAATGCTATCCTGCCGCGTTAGCTCTGTCTTCTTTTCTGTCTGCCGCTGCTGACAGCAGTGACAGGGAAGAGCACAGAGCAGCAAGACAGGGAGGGGCGGGGCGGTGGGAGCAAAGGGGCATAGATCTTCAAATGAACGCCGCATTGAGCCTCGACACGTTGTTAGCTTGAAGATCTGCTCTTTTTGGCGAACGACACCACTGTACTACAGAATATAAATGTAGGTATAGAAATGCGACTATAGAATGTGCACTTGCTCTATCAGAGCCTTGTCTTGATCACGATTGAACGGTCAAATTCTGTAGTCGCACCGGTGCTACAAATTACATTTTACAACTCGCACGGTGCTATTTTCTGTAGCAAATGCAACAACCTAGTCGCACTGTCGAGCCCTGCCGCTCATACTAGTGATGGCTCTGTTCTATTCTGGTCAAACAGAGTCAGGGTGCTGCTATTGTGGGGGTGCATAGTTTGACTACACCGTCGCTCCCGACACGCGCTGCCAGTTACAACTAACGGGTTGTACGGCAGGTTAAAACAAACATGTGGCGAGTTAAAAATAACCCGTGGCTCACGGCATATGTGGCAGGTTACAACCAACCCGTGGCAGGTTAAAACTAACCTGTGGTTTCCTGTGAGGTTAGGTTTAGGGTTGGGTTTTGGGTAGGGTGTCGGACTCACTACTGTTAGTACATCGGACCAAACACATGCACCCTTGTACACTTTCAGAGTTATGGGGGTCCTTGAAATTTAAAACTTTGAGAACCACTGCACACTAAATGTAACAGAGCCTTATCATCGGTAAGGTGGCCCGGAAGTAGGCAGAGTTATTCCGTTTGCATATAGCCCATTCTGGTAAATTTACAAAAAGTGCTTTGACTTGGCGCAGGGGAAAGTTCCTGCCCAACACCATGGAGACTGAGGACACAGGATTGTTTTACAATATATGAGAAATGTGATCAATTTGGTTAATGATCCAGAAAATAACTAATGACATTTGAATGTCATTTATCATTTTCTGAATGATTACAGTAATTCTCACTTTATAGTCTGTCAAAGTATGTATGGGTATTTAATCAAAAGTGAAGTGATCCCTTTGCCCTAGGTTTGGAGGGCAAGACAACTGTAGAGAGCAGAGCCTCATGGCCGTAGCCAAATCACTTTCCAACACCTCTGAGATTGACACTACATCACAAATCCCATTTCAGGGATGTCCAGAGCATCTTCTCCATTCTGCCAAAATGTTGTTGTCCTTCGGCCAACATGCAGGTAATCACAGATGAGACCAAGGGGTAAGAACGCTAAATGTTGCTGTCAGAATAAATTACATTTATACTCACAGGACATAAATCCACTTGGAGAGCAGAATATGAAATGATCTACCATTGAGTGTAGACTGTTTACTCATTGGAAAGACCCAAAAGCTTTCTCACACAATGAGCAGGGAAGACCAAACAAAAACTATGATAATAAGCCCTCTTGTATGTCCTCTCATCACCTCGAACCCCTTCTCCCTTTTAATCACTTGCAAAGAAAACAACAGCAATCCCTCATGTGACTGTGTGCGTGTTTTGGTCTGAATGAGCAGTGTGTGTATTTGTGCGCGTGTGTGTGTGTGCACAA
This sequence comes from Protomyctophum bolini, assembly GCF_963924005.1. Classification (NCBI taxonomy): domain Eukaryota; kingdom Metazoa; phylum Chordata; class Actinopteri; order Myctophiformes; family Myctophidae; genus Protomyctophum; species Protomyctophum bolini. The sequence continues at coordinate 48,830,923 of NC_137863.1, forward strand.
GAAATTTCTTGTAAAATGTGAATACAAATAAAGATGTTAAATGTGTGTGTGTGTGTGTGTGTGTGTGTGTGTGTGTTCCATTCACTTACACAAACAAGACACACATGGTGTTCTTTTTGTGTTTCTGTGTGTGTCATACACTTACAATAACAAAACACTGCACTCTCTCTCTGTGCGTGCATGCGTGTACAGTACAGTACAGTACAGTACAGTACAGTACAGTACAGTACAGTACAGTACAGTACAGTACAGTACAGTGCAGTGCAGCACAGGACAGGACAGTGCAGAGGACTACAGTATACTATTCCCACTAGGTTGACACATTTACGAAATCCAAGCAACTTGGTATATAGAAACATTGCCATGCTTGCGTTGCTTTTATACGGAAATAAAAACAAGCAAAACAAACAATAGGGCCACTCAGCCAGGTTGCCAAGTTTGCACTTTCCAAGCAACTGGATATATGAAAACATTGCCATGTTTGCTTTTCCAAGTAAAAAAAGACAAACAAAAAAACAGTATTGAGTATCGCCCTCCCACTATTGCCTTATTCCTTTTTGCGACGCGTGGCGCTAGGATGAGCATGCCGAAGGACCGCAGAATTCTAGTCTTTGTAATTAACACAGTCTCCCGAGTAGATTGCTATAACTGCACGCACACGCACACACACACACACACACACACACGCACACACACACAGTGATTGATATAAAAATGACTTAACTGCTACACAGTAAAATCATCAGCGTTCATTTTAATCAGAAAACGTACAAATAAATTAAAATTAATGCTATGGATTTTACTGTGTACGTTGTCAGTTTAATCTAACTAATGTAAACATGCATCTCTCTGACACAACAATAAAAGCCACAGAGCTAGAGATGACGTGTGTAATGTTCAGGAGAGGCAGACTTTGTAGACTCATAAAAGATTTGTTTGAGCTTTTACACCCAAACAAGACGTGTTTCACTGCCCGCTGCTGACAGTTACGAACGGCAGAATGTGCCCACATCCCAGAAATAGGTTTTATGATCCTGTAACCAAAAAGGCGTCCAGCCTCAATGGAGCCCCTCAATGATTTGTTTCTTAATGATGACATAACTATCGCTCTACAGCTGTCATTACTGTAAGTCAATGACCACACGTACTGTACACTTGGAGGAACACTGCCATAAAGTAGGGACGCCGCCGATTCATAGATTTTCCGATTAATCACGGGAGTCTCCAAAATCGATATTTCATAATAATAAAATAAATAAAAATAAAATAGCCAAAATATAGGCTAATAAATAAGGCTGCATGACATATCGAACATGTACCTTTATCAGAGTGGAGAATATAAGTATAAATCAAGTTATCTTCTCTGCCCCTCTCTCTAACAGACACAGTTTGAACATATATATATATATTAATATTACAGTTAACGATCGCTTGTTAAGTGCCTGCCAGACAGACAATCAGCTAAAATGAAGGCAGCTGTAGACTAGTGAACTGAACGTTTTCTGTTTATATCAAGTACTTCATACCAGCCCCTTATGAAACTACTTCTCCCCAAATCCAAATGGATTTAATTGTCCATCCTGAATGGCAGTAACTATAGTATACAATGAGAACTGAGAAGATCTCCACAAAGGTTTACTCATCAAAACTGATTATAAAACTGTAACCATGTGACCATGGCATGTGCATAATATAAAATCTTAAACGTTTTATCTAAAAATGTGTGTGTAATTGTACTTAAAAGGGGAATACCACTAAGAAACACAGAATGGAGGAACTTTTCTATTATTTCCACACAACAGCTCTAAGGTATACTATTGACATAGTAAAATGTTGAAAATGAGTGTAATTCCCCTTTTTTAGAGTAGTAGAGTTGAATGTTTGTGTTAGGAGACTATAGCTGGATATAGGAGGGGCTAGAGCCCCTAAACACATTGAACCAATGGAAAGTATTAAAAAGTGCTTTGGCGAAAACCTCCTAACTCCACTTGAGTTTTTTTTGAGGGTCGCTATTCCCTCCTATATTCAGCTATTCGTGACAATGGACAATTAGGGTAGGCTAAGCTTTAAAAAATAAAGAAAGACAGGGAGGGCTGGAGTTCAGGTTTTTAAGCTTTGTTTATACTTCATCACACAATACCCTCAATTTCTGAAAAGACACATTTCCAACGAGCAACAACGGCGAACTGTAGTAAACTACAGTAGTATAAATTAGTCTTAGGGCTTCTTGGCGAAGACACTGTACCGGCTGAAAGGATGAAAGCATTTAGCTAAACCCTCACCTTGAAATCAGGAACAAACAAGACAGACAGAGAACAGCAAGCAGCTGCAGCACTGGTCTGTCCACAGCCCTCAGCTCTATATATGTCCTCCCACCTAACAATTCCATCACACAGCTCAGGAGTTAATATGGCTGTAGCAGCCACTGCCCGCAGGGGATAATGAAGTGAATAAGGGACAGCCGTCCCTGACCTGTGTGTGTGTGACTGTGGGGTGTGTGTGTGTGTGTGTGTGTGTGTGTGTGTGTGTGTGTGTGTGTGTGTGTGTGACTGTGGGGTGTGTGTGTGTGTGTGTGTGTGTGTGTGTGTGTGTGTGTGTTAGCTCTGGTCCATAGCTCTAATGCGTGCCTTAGAGCTATGTTACTTTCAACTTCCGCCGCTCGCATGAATGCAGACCAGCCTCTACTCTTTAGTGTATATAAAAAGAACGTTTTTGCTACTCACCAAAACAAAGGCGGTTTGTGTCAATAGAAAGACTACTTTCCTTAGTGGAAGCACTCTGAGCCCCCCACCACACGTATAAACTGTACTTTTTGGCCAAAAAGGGATTTTGTTTCCACCGGAAAAAAAACATTTTTAGTTACTCCGCTGCGCCCTCTACTGATATTGCCCAGAGAACTGCCTCATAGAGGATATTTTTCCTCCGGTGAAAGAATATCCCTTTTTGGCCAAAAAGTACCGTTTATACGTGTGGTGGGGGGCTCAGAGTGCGTCCACTAAGGAAAGTAGGCTTTCTATTGACACAACCCGTGTTTGTATTGGTGAGTAGGTCAAACGTTCGTGAGATTTCCACTAAAGAGGAGAGGCTGGTCTGATTTCGATTTGAGATTTAATAGGGAAAGTCCCATAGCCTTAATGCAGGAAAGAAATTTGCAGAATCGAAGCATTAATGCTATGGACCAGAGCTATGTGTGTGTGTGTGTGTGTGTGTGTGTGTGTGTGTGTGTGTGTGTGTGTGTGTGTGTGTGCATGTGTGTGATGTGGTTATAAAAAAGAATGATCCCTGAGAATGGAGCGACCGCCAAACCGCAGGTCCAGATCAATTAGACGGCCTAATAGGTCCTCTCTAATAGGTCCCCTCTCCGGGAGCCATAAAGCCCCTCTAGTTAGTAGCAGCGGTATCTGTCATCTTTACAGCCCCGGCGCCGCCGATCTATCAAGACTTTCTTTCAGTCTCTGGCTCACTACTCGCCCACCTCTCTCTCCCTCTTGTGTTACCTCCCCTCCATCTCTATGTCTGTCTTTATTGCTCTCCATCTCTGCTTTTTCCACAAGCTAGCTCTCCCATAGCACTTACATTTCCACCACATCTTGTCTAAACGGTAATCAATGTCTCACAACGGTGGACTGCTTCTTCGGAACGAGGGGCAGGGACGGGTTGTTTGCCCATGTGCGTGCATACAGTATGTGTATTATGAACTATAGGCTACAGTGTGTGTGTGATTGTTTTCTCTGTGCACACTGGAGAAGTCATGCACACACGTCTGTGAAAAGTGTTTCACCTGAAAATGGCAATGGCTCCTGAGTCCTGAAGCTCCCAGGACTACAGTCACTTTTGGCACATTAATCACAATCAGCCTGGAATAGATCGGATCCATTCTGCCATCTGCGTTGCTGCTACATAGCCTTTGTGCATTCCACTAAAAGCACAGACGCCCAATAAATGCCTAGCATGTGAAAGAGGAGATATGGCCACTTTCTTACAGCCATTATATTGCATTGTGTTTACATGATATTAGTCAATGGTGCTAGATGTTATCTTACCAGATTTATTGTTCAATATTGTTCCTTCTTGTATAGGAGTTATTTTAAAACCATACTATAGGCAATAAATCAGACGCAGTTTGATTACTGTCAGGTGGAAACCTGGTCTGTCCACTCCAAAACCATCACTCAGTCTCACACACACACACACACACACACACACACACACACACACACACACACACTTAAGAAATGTCAACCTTAGTTTAGATATGATATTATAGGCAATAATATTCAAACCCTTTACATAATAGCGAAAATAGCTGATCTACAAGGATCTAATCTGGAGGACCCTGATGTAAACAAGTCTTAGTGCTTTTTCTGGTCTTAGCAGTTTTTGTATTGACCTGTACCTTCCTTGGACTGTATCCATTCTGCAATCTGTATAACATTGTCAAAAGCTAAGTATGTAAAACATAGAGAATTGGAGATATAATGATTATATGTAGCCACTACACTGCATAACTAATACAGCACATTAGGCTGTATATTATGGCGTATATTATGGCATAATATAAATATGCTTTGCCGAAACAAGGTAAAAAAGCACTATGGATGAAAAGCACCAGATTGATATTTTCCTTTTCATAGCACGCTGCACACCACAAGGTCAATGACAATAACCAAATAACCTATACCATAACTAAACACAGATACATGGTTCCACATTACCTTCATCCAAAACACTATTGTATTGAAGAGGAAAAAAGAACATCAAAGGCACAAATTATTTTCTCTCTCAACAAACTTACTGAGCTCTCTGACAATTTTCTAACACAATTCTAATCTCATTAACCATTTATTAACCATTCTTATCTGTCCAGCATCCAGAAATGGTGTGACACAATGCGTTGTGAGCTTGTAGATATGCTATTTCCGGATGGTGGGATTCAAGTGGTTGATCAATTCCCCAACCATGCGGTCAATAAAGGTCACGGTCCACACCCCCCCAAGGTCCTGCCACATGGTCTGACTCAGGGTCCACATGGGGATGTAATTGGAAAATTAAAGTCATTGATTGGCTAGTGCAAAGTGCACAGGGCTTTTCTCACTCTCCCAAACACTAATTTGTTGCGGATAAATTAGATTCTGTCCTCACAAACAAGCAAAGAGACAGGTGTGCACAAACATCGCCTGGCTACAACTTGAGCACTTCCAACCTCAACCAAGGTCAGTCAGTAATATCCAGGCTTAGGCCCTCATTTATCAACCGTGCGTACGCCAAAATATGGGTGCACGCCGAAATGACCGACATTTTCGGCATTTACCATTTCCGCCAAGCTTGAAATTGAACTTGAGTAGGACAAAAAGTCACGTCTGGTCGGGAGCTGTCGTACGCTTTGTCCTCGGCTGTTTTTCTGTCGTACACAAGCGGAGCAGCATTGTCTGAACTGCTGACATGCTGTCACAGGCATCTAAGCATATGTTTTCACTCCTAAAATGTTAATATAAAACTATGTATATACATGGAAAAAAAAAGAAAAAAAAGAGAGATTTCCAAATTTACAAGTAATTAAATTTGCGCAATTGAAAACAATATAACATGTTTACAATGTATTAGTTTGTGCTTAATCTAACAGTGCTTTACTGGCCTTGTTATGCGAGCGCACTTGTGAGATGATTTGGGAGCGCATGCGGCATGACATCAGATGCCTATATCACTGTACTGTGATATTATAAAAAAAAGGCATAAATGGACTGCACGCCGGGCTATAGGCGTAAGGGGTAAGTGCTTTGACAGTTCAGATAAAAGCGAGATCATTTTCGGGGGTCGGGAGGACGGGACCGCGGCGTGCGTCGCCAACACATACCAGCACACATGCAAGCGGCAAGCCTTCATTCATATGTTTATGATTCGTTCATCAATGATCAAATCACTACATAAACGTTGATTATGACTGCCTTGACGACATGATAGCCTATCTCTCATGCAGGCATCACTCACCCACAGACAGGACTTATCACAGCAGTGCGCAGTCTCACGCCTTCGCCGTGCACTGCGCACGAATGGGTAAAATTAGTAGGCCAGCCTACAAACGTATTCCATTCATGGCGATGCGATGTCAATGTGTCATGTAGGTGCGTGCGTGCATGACAGCAAGGCAAGCGAGGTGAGAGGGAAACAGACAGTGCAGGCCTACAACTTTATTTAAACGTGTTAGTTCTTTATTTATTTACAAACCAGTTAGTTGGGCTTGCAAGTTGCGTGTGCGTGCTGTGCGTTTGTATGAGAGAGGGGGGTGAGGCGGGCAGCAAGGCACGGGAGAAACTTATTTTTTCCTGTAACCATGGTCTCAGGAAACGTATTGCCGTTGTTCATGTCGCAAAAACGAGGGCGAGGCTTGATTTCATAGGGCGTGCCAGATAGATTTCAGCCGTCACATTTATTAACGTCAGAACGAAATTAAGGAAGGATCAGCTGTTTGCGGTCACTTTATAAATGCCGTGGCGACGTGGGTGTACTACGAAACCTGCACTCGAATCTGTGGCAGATTTTACACTCGATTGATAAATGAGGGCCTTAAAGTGTACTGTAGCCCCCCCCCCCAGTCACAAATTAAATTTTTGACTGGGGGACACTCTACTAGTCCCCCCTGTTGGGCTATATTTCATCCACATATCACAAGCACTAAGGGGTTGGCTCCTTACAACACCAACACTGAGCTGGGATGGAAACGATTTGATCAATCAAGTGACCGGCAGTGATGGAGTTTCCCCAGCAGTGGGTTATCTTTGAGAAGGCAGTAAATTACAGCACCGCGAGGATGTCTCTATCTACACTGTATATCATCATACTGCCTGTACAGCGTTCCAGACCTTTGCCAGGTCAGACGGAATAGTAAGAGAGTGGCGACACGCTTTGATATCGCCGCAAGGTGGGTGCCTATGGGCTATAGTTCCAAACATTGGAACTATCCCATTGAGATAGAATGAGCACTTCCGCATTCCATTGTTATAATGGGAGTCAACGCTAGTGTCGCCACTATCTTACTATTCCACTCGGGTCAGACGCTGCTGTTATACTTTATGTGCGAAAGAACAGCGTACAGACCTGCCAACCTTGGGATATTGACGTATATGCGATGCGTATCACCATGCGCGGCACGCCAAATCCAGCGCCCACGCAAAGCACTGGCACGGCGATATTTCGTGGCAGGGGGTGCCGCAGGTGCAAATTTGGGGTTCCCGCATTTGGGGGAGGGTTGGTTGTACAGAAATGTTCACACGAGAAGTTTTGTAAATTGCACTATTAGGAAAATTATTATACTGTTTGATGTTTATAAATGTATCTGTGGATCTGGGCCCAGCTACATATCACTATCAGACAAGCTGGAGCCATATGAACCCTTACATCATATGGGGCTGGCGTACTAATTGTTCACCCCATTGTTGGAACAAAACATGGTGAATCAGCATTTCACTACTACGCAGTACACCACCAACCTGGAACAATATTCCAGATCATTAGGAAATGTCCAACTATAGCTGTTTTTAAGTCCAATTTAAAAACATTGATTTAACATTGCTTACTCACAATGATGTCTATCAACTAGTCTTGATAGATAGACTGATGAACTGATAAATGAGCTGTACTTTGAATGTGTATGAAACGTGCTATATAAATAAAAGTGCCTTGCCTATACTTGCTCAGACTGAGTTAACATAATGTCTATCAATAAATATAAGTGTAAATGTCAAAGCACAGTCTGTCTATCTCCAGTGACTTTATGAATGAACACATTTCCATTTAATAATCTAAAGATTGAATGTAATTTATTCAAATAGGCCTACATATAAAACGGACAAATAAAAGTACAACTAATTATTATTACGACTAATTATCTTTTTCGACCATCCGACATGTTTTCCTCTGTCCTCCATGCATCACACCATCTTCCCGATATCATGACAGCCAGGAAGGCAAAGTTTGTTGTAGGCTACTGCCCATGCCCGAGACATCACGGATGTACTACTACTCAAGGTATATTTCATCAATGCATTGCATGGACAAGTTACAAGTAACGTTACTTATTAAACCTGATTATCATTCTTTTGGGACAATAACTTTAATCCCAAACTTGTTTGGGATTAGTTGGCATTGACGAGGACAGCTACGCAGTGTAGGGTCCGTGTAGGACAACAATGGAACATCAGCCGTTACTAGGACGACGGTGACGCGATTTCAAGTTGATCTGCTTTCACGTTAATCTTTGTCACCGGGTGCCCAAAACAAGTGTCGGTGTGAAGTTGTCCCCAAAAAAAGAAATACGATCCTCTCTACGGTGGAGGATCCGTTCCGACCAGGGGGTTCAGGGCTCAGACACGCTGTGCATCCTGACGGTAACAGGTACGGTCGCCCCTTTTCCATTCTGCCCCTCAAAAAGTGAAGAACGGTCGCCCCTGATTTTCAGAAATTGAAGTTAACTCGCCCCAAAGCCGTGGATAACTCGCCCCGAAAGCTGTTCTTGTGGTTGTTGTATACCATTTCCATATCTATTGCATTTTCTATTCTGCTATGTCTGTCTAAAAGTACAGTAGGCTACTTAATATCTATCTAGCCTACGATTTATTTTTACACTGGCAAGAGTTAAAGATATATTCTATAAGGTCCCTCATTTAGCTGGGGACCACCTGGAACCCCCGGACCACTGTTGTAACCACTGTTGTAATGGTACTAATGCACAACATTACCATACTATGAACCATACATTCAGCAGGCTGTGTTATTCTCAACTCAAACTTTCAGGTATAGAAACAGTAAAGCAGAACAATTCACAAAGTAGTTCCAACTTTCAATCAGTCACATTAATCAATCACAATCACATTTCACTTCCTTCTTTTTTTCTGTTTTTTTTTAGACAAGAAATAAATCAGTCAAAAAGTCTGTGTGGTTTTCTAACCTCTCTTCCAGACCTGGTACGCACAGTCTCTGTGGGATCCCCTCTGGCGAATCCTCCCCCACTGGCGCCTCTATGTTGTCGATTCCCCCGCCGTTGGTCTATAGTGGCACCAGGTGATGCCCACACTCATTCTTTTCAGTTGTCTTTGTTAGGAGGATGCTTTGATAAAGTAAACATTTCTTTATTGGTTGTAATTGGTGTATTGTCCAGTTGTATTGGTTGGTGTATTGTCCAGTTGTATTGGTTGGTGTATTGTCCAGTTGTATTGGTTGGTGTATTGTCCAGTTGTATTGGTTGGTGTATTGTCCAGTTGTATTGGTTGGTGTATTGTCCAGTTGTATTGGTTGGTGTATTGTCCAGTTGTATTGGTTGGTGTATTGTCCAGTTGTATTGTCCAGTTGTATTGGTTGGTGTATTGTCCAGTTGTATTGGTTGTTGTATTGTCCAGTTGTATTGTCCAGTTGTATTGGTTGGTGTGTTGTCCAGTTGTATTGGTTGGTGTATTGTCCAGTTGTATTGGTTGGTGTGTTGTCCAGTTGTATTGGTTGGTGTGTTGTCCAGTTGTATTGGTTGGTGTATTGTCCAGTTGTATTGGTTGGTGTGTTGTCCAGTTGTATTGGTTGGTTGGTTGGTTGTATTGCCCAGTAAATTGTTCATTTAAATGCAGTTCTGACACCTGACATGTTTAGGAAATTGAAGGCAAAAATGCATATTAATTAATTGATTAGAAATGACAATTAATGAATCAATGAATTTGTGTGCCCAGGCAGATATTCCCCAAGGTAATAATTAATTCCTGCATACGCCACTTAATTTGTTTCTGTCATGGTTTTAGGCTACCTTTGTCTGTCTATTTCACAGACTTGACAAGTCTTCAATGTCGGGATATTCTACTGTAGGCGGATGAGGTTCTTAGTTTAATTATTTCAAATTAAGAGTAAATTCCTAAATTGAAAATTGTAATTGTTGAGATAAAATAAATGAAAGAAAACACGAAGAAAGAGTCTTATATATTTTGACCAAGCTGTAAACACCAGCAGTCTCTGAGAGGCTCATGAAACATGATCATCAGGTAGGCCTACTATGATTATACTAGGAGAAATATTTTTTAAGCGTACATAAAGTGTTTAAAACTATGTTTTTATGTGGCCACACCCACCAGTTCATTAAGTACACCTGGTTTTGAGTGAGTGAGTGAGTGAGTGAGTCATGTGTGAGTGAATGAGTGAGTGAGTGAATTGTTTTAAGTTTCAGCTTCATACAGCGGACGTCTGCTCAGGTGTGTGTGTGTGTGTGTGTGTGTGTGTGTGTGTGTGTGTGTGCGCGTGCGTGCGTGCGTGTGTGTGTGTGTGTGTTACAAATGTAATGTTTGTGATATACTTATTGGGGCTTGGGGGGGAGGGGGGGGTTGCACAAAGTTTTTCATCTGTACCTTTCCTTATTAGTAATTACGGAGTTCTGCCTCTCCTGCACGCTCCTATATATTTGCTGTCCCTGGTCATTTCACATAGGGGGAGGAAGTGCTGACTAAGGATGTGTGGCTCTTGAATTTTACATTTTGCCGCTGGGCAGCAGCAGCAGCAGCGAGGTGTGGAAACTGTAGCCGTGCCAATCGCTCACACCCGTAATGGGAGCCCGAGACCAGTTCCTACAAACATAAATATACCCAGACTATAGTACTCAAGAGACAAGACATTGTGTGATAATACAAGCTACAACTGTAGCACTGCACTCATGAGTGCTGTAGGTAATGACTATGAAGATAGGCAGCACTCCAGACTGTACAGCTGACTACTATCAGATGCTGTTTATTAGGTCCACCTGCAGTACCTGTCTGATCTATTTCCTGCTAAGTGACTTGATGCTCCCCTGCCACAGTCATCTGCTGCACTAAAGCAATCCCATGTTTGTTTCCATGTTATCCACGCTTGCGTTCCCCCAGCTGTAAACCTAACTAGCCAGAACAAATAACAACACTGCCACGGACTGTTCCAGTGTGCACCTGTTACATGTTACAGTGTAAAAATAGCATGCCAGAAAAACATGGATGCATGTAGTGGGTAGGTAACAGGACAATTTAGCCCTTTTCGCGTCCAAGTTTTTTCCTCCTGGAATTTTCAGGATAAAGGAAACGTTCAGTCTAAATGTCCATTTTGCTAATTCACAATAACAACTACTACTACTTGAATTTCTCTACTTTCATGACAGCAGACAGTGAATTCGGTTCACGGAGGTTGTTGTAGGCTATGTGGGGATTATCTGACAACATTTGAGTATGCAAAACCTTACATAATACTAAATTATCAATATAAGTAAAATAATATAGCCTTTCCATAGGAGTATATTTTTATATTTTCTTCCAAAATGAATACAAACAGCCAATAGCATAAGAACCTAAGGCAACTAAAGGTTGTTTGCTGTAGTGTATGTAAGGCAGGGTGTTAACGGTGTTTGAATCTGCATACATTACAGGGCTCTCGCCTTGCCCATCCGCTCCCAGCCCCTCCCACCCCTCACTGGGGGAAACTCCAGGAGGAAAAACGGGCAAGCCCCTATTTCCACCAGGGTGAGTTATCCAGCGTCACAGATCAGATCAGCACCACGGACAGCTCCAGTGCCACACAGCTGCAACAGCATGTGATTCTGATCCCTGATCAGCACCATGGACAGTTCTAGTCACTGCAGCCTATCACCAGCAGGGTATGTTCGACACAAGAGCAAAGGGAAATGGGTTATGTTTTTCACATAGTCCATTTGCATAATGTGACATTTGTTCTCTGCAATTAAAAGGCGCTGTAGGTGATGTTTTTTGGTGAAAAAAAGCTCTATATTCTGAATAATCATTACTCTAGGTCTGTTTAATAACAGGGGTCTCCCTGTCTCTCCAGATCTTTAAACAGAAAATGTACTTTTGTGTGAGTTGCCAATTTAACACAATCAGGAGAGAGAACAAATTAGTCAACTTCAATTTACAGTGTTCCTGTTCCAATTCCTAATTTTTTGTTTCATCACTTTCTAATTTCACCCGTTTACCTTGTATGTGGTATTAATTATCTCTCCTGGTAGGATCAAATGTAATGTTCTATTTACTAAGAGCTATTTAACTCTACGTTTACCAAAAAATAAATAACTTACTCTACAGTTAACCCATCCTATCTATTAGGATCAGGCGGTGTTGTTAATACAGAAACACAGCGCCCAGGTTAGGCCTAACAAAAAAATTGTTTGGTTTCCGGTTGCCGACCGACTCTAATAAATATGCGCGACCCAGATGTTTTTATTGGCATTTGGTGGAGAAAAAAAAATAAGTCAAAATCCAAACGAGTCGGACCAAAAAGGTCTTTGATCACTAAAATTCTCTTTGGTGAGACCACCTGGTCGCGCAAAGACAAAATAAAGTTTTCTTCCAGGCTGTCAGAGTTAATTAATTTTAACAGCGTCAATTCATAACGCAACGCACAGTGAAGAGATATGGAGGTATGCATGCATATCTTTTAAATCACATATATTTTAAATCACAACTTAAAACATTTTTGCCTTTGCATCACGGACATGATCTTGCATCTTTCCTTTTAAATTATTCTGTCCTATGTGAAATGGAGGGGCTTGTTCACAACATAGAGGCAATTTATTGCACAGTGGTCTATTTACGAGATGTGCGGAAACGTGTGAAAGACATATCAGCATTTTGTGTCCATAACACAATTCTAAAGAGAGAAATGGAGGAAGAGAGAAATGGAGGAAGCACAATCATCCAAACCCACATTTGTATTTTAGAGGCTTTTTGTGCCGTTGGTTATTGTTCATGAGGAATGTCAATAACTTGTTCCATATTGAATTTCACTCGCATGTGGTTCTCTCAATAGAAAAACTCACATATTAATTATATAAAATTTTAAATACACTGTTGAAGACATTAAGGGGAGCCACAGTCTAGGCCCGTTGAGCAGCATAAACTAAACACCAGGCAGGCACCATTTTTGTATGTATTATATTAGTTTTTATTAGGTGTTTTATAGACATGACAAACAAGACATACATAACAATGACACCAGACTATGTAATGTACTGTATAATAAACGAGTGACTGACCATTAAAGGGAATGCCACTAATTTACAACATTGAACTACGTCCTTAATATACCTTATGGTGTGTTCACACGGGCAGATGCAAAGATGCAGTCTACCACTCATTGTCAATGTTGGAGCAGCTACGTGCATCTTTGTCATCTGAAGTTGAAGCCAGTTCATCTTATTTATAGCTTTGTATCTTTTGCAGCAGCTATACAAACGTCGGATGCATCTTTGCATCTTCATGTCCCTGGCTTCCATTGACAATGAAGAATGTAGACTGTGTATCTTAGCATCTGCCCGTGTGAACGCAGCATTATGTTGCGTTCACACAGGCAGATGCAAAGATGCAGTCTACCATTTGTCGTGAGTGGCGAACCAGTGACGCCCCAAGGTGACCCCTAAGATCTCCACCCCTGAGCGTCTCAGTAACGAGGACATAATGCTCGTGTGACACAATGCACATGACTTTCACCTATTGTGTTACTGTAATGCTGTTTTAAATGATGTGTTCTGACCCCACATGTATTATACTCATGAAACAGTGTTTTTTGCAAGGCAGCCGATGGGTTAAATCTGCATGCATTCATTACATTATTGCAGTCGCTGTATATTGTGTTTCTCCTTTAACACCATCCATTGTCAATTATGGAGCAGCTACGTGCATCACTGCGTCTTTGCATCATCATGTTGCTGGCTTCCATTGACAATGAATGGTAGAATATTTTACATCTGCCCGGGTGAACGCACCATTAGAGTTGTGTGGAAATAATAATAATAAAAAAGTCCCCCCCCTTCTGTTGAGCCTAGAACTGGAGGTGTAGAACTTGGGGTCATGTGATCAGTGACATTGATGTTGACGTTGTCTCAGCAGAGTGCACAATGGGGAGGTGTTATTACGTCCTGCTCAGGTTCACTTTCACACTGTAGACCGGTGTGTCCAAACAGCAATATCATGATTCCCAGAGAGCCTCAGTACACTGAGGATTATAATAATATTGTATTGTGTATGTAGATCAAATTGATTTACCATGGATTTAATTCTACTGTACGTCTGAAGCAAGCAAACACTGCTTCTTCAACCTTTTGGTGTCAAGGACACCCACATTGAAATGTAATTGAATGTGTTCCCCCCCCCCCCCCCCCCCCCCCAAGGTCCCGTTTGAGAAGCAATGATTTTAAATAAGTAGAATTATTCAAATTCTTTGGGACACTTTTGTGTACTTTTGCATTCTCACGGCATGACTTCCATGCAAATTCCTCTAGTTGAAGCAAGCGTATTCCCAGGAGAAAACCAGCCCACGAGAATGAGTGGGGAATTGCTTGTCATAAAGGGAGAAAACTCTGCCCCGCACCGAACGGTGTTACCGCGGTGGAGCCATTTGTGTGACACAAGGTCAGCGCCAGCTCTGATTGACACCTGTGATTACGACGAGGCCCGACAGTTGGCAGCACCTCCCTCTCAGCGCGCCGCCGCCGACCATCACTCATTCAACAACATGGCCGTTCAGGAGACAGACTGACACGAGCCGTGGGCACCCTGATAGATCGACCCGAAGAGAGACGGAGAGATTAAAAAAAGAAAAAATTGTGGTACCTGTGCCTCACTGAATAAACAGGCTATAGAGTGCACAGGGTGTCCCCAGGAGGAATGGGCATTACACGTGCGTGACATTTGCCTATAATTTATGCTCAGTTGTACGACGGTAACTGAAAATGTCCCATCTGCAAGCTCTAGCATGTTGAGCATGTGATGCGTTGTGAGCTTGTAGACTTTTTTTAGTTTTGGCACCATCACACTATGAAGTCTGAATCAGGCTACATTGGGTGAAGAGGGAGGACAGCGAGAAAGAACACATGAGCTCATGTTAGTGCAAGCATGATATGGGCTACGTCCGTCATGGGCTATGTCCGTCATAAACAGCTGCAGCTGATTGCAATGCAAATATGGAACCCCACATGAAGCATGTGTGTGAACACACACACACACACACACACACACACACACACACACTGTAGTATTCGGCATTCTATTACCACGTTCAACTTGGCGTCCATAATGTAATGCATCGTAGCTTGTAGGTCAGTTATTTTCACCATGTGTCGTACAAAGAAGAATAGGTCTTAAGAGGTTAAGTAAATACTGAACAGACACTTATACACAAGCAACAAATGTTCACCTTTAATCCTTATAAAGCCCCTCACCTTTGAACCTCCCTTTACATGTCTTGGCAGCCCAAAGGCAAGCTCTTATATCCCATGAGGGGAGGGAAGTGTGGCATGAAAAGCCATTATAGAAACTCAACCTTTACTTTGTGTGCCTAGGTTACAGAACATTAAGATGAAATCATATATATATAATTGTGTATACGAGAGGGAAAATGACGGTGCAGCAGTTTTCACATTCCACTTCCAAACGAGTCATGCTTCAGTATTAAGGTGGCAATTACAGATGTGGTTCACTCTCTCACCCTCTATTGGTTCAGCCGTAAACTGTAATTCACACACTGTTGAGATTGATTTGATTCTGTGAGCCATTTACGGGAATGCCATCCCATAACATTATCATTTTCACAAATGTGGGAGAAAAAATTATAAAAAAAGAAAAATCTTGCAAAACCACAAACATTCTCACTTTTATCACACAAACACACGCGCGCACGTACGCACACGCACACACACGCTGTATGTAAATTATGTACTGTATGCAGTGATGGAAAGTAACTAAGTACATTTACTTGTACTTTAATTGAGTATTTACAATTTACAATACTTTTACTTCTATTCCACTACATCTCAGATCCAAATATCGCACTTTTACTACACTACATTTACACTAACCTTCAGCCCTACTGTATATACATTTTGGCCATTTGTCGTGATGTGACGCATTGTGAGCTTGTAGATCTGCTATTTTCAAAAGATTAATATACATTTGATAACTTTAAATGGAACATTCTGCACAATGAGTACTTTTAGTTTTGGTACTTTAAGTAAATTTTGTTGCAAATACTTATCTACTTTTACTCAAGTCAATTTAGAATTCTACTTCCAGTATTGATACTTCTACTTAAGTAAAACATTTGAGTACTTTTCCATCACTGTCTGTCTTTATGCATGAATGAACCAATCATATTCACTGATACAGCACAGCAGCTGAATGTGTTGATCATGCATGCGGTGTAGGTGCAGACACTAAAAGTGAAGTGTTGTATGAGAGTTGTTTGTGGCGCTATTGCCAGGCTGTCTGTGAAGCTGGCATGTTCTAACATTAATGTTGATGGCAGTGATTCAGAATCTGCTGACTGCACGGGGCTCTCACTGGATCAATATGGCCCACACGTATGTAAATGCGGTCATTAAATCTCTCCGTCTATACTTTAGTGTCTCGATTCAGAGAATGGGGTTGGGGGGTGATGGGGGGGCGAAGGATCTGGCGGAAAGGTATGCAAGACATTAGAAAAGCTTAAATGTTAGAAGGAAGTATTATGTGGAGTACTGCTGCTAACGGATTTTATAGGTTTCCTCAGCTTCAAACTATTATTCACTCCTCAGAATCGGTTAGGTGGAGCTAAACATGTCACAGCATCAGCAGCTGTCGAATGTAAATGTGCTCGTCACAACTGCAGTCACGCTATTCACAGAAGCGATGCCAGTGTGGCTTTGCATTTATAATGCCTTTTACATCTTCATCTGCATGCTTGTATGTAGAAGCAGCATGCACGCATGTTCGGCAGAAATCACCTCAAGCCTGATTTATGCTTTGTTGTGTACCAGTGAAGTGTGCCGAAAGTAACCGATCTACAAACTCACAATATGTTGCGATTGTGAGCTTGTAGATCTGCTATTTTTGGCATGCGAGATGCAACAAGTTTATCAGGGATTTCAGCAGCCCCGGAGGCCAAACATATAAATATGCTAATACTATTCCCAGTGTGGTTGGTTAATGTATTTGGCCTCAGGTACAGTAACTATAGTCAGTGATTAAAGTACTTAGTTGGGACTTGTAACGAAGTGGGGAATGGGTTGTGGGTTGTGTACTTTTGCTGCTGTTTTTTAGACTGTTCTGAGGGGCTTTAGGGTTTTATGTTGTGTGTTGTCTAGAAGTCTCCATCTACAGTAAACCAAGGGGTGGTGGGTGAGGATCCGTCGAGTCACAGGCGCAGAGAACATATAACAATAAGAACAATAATAATAGTAATAGTAATAATAATAATAATAATAATAATAATAATAATAATAATAATAATAATAATAATAATAATAATAAATTCATTTCAATGTGCATTATGCAGTTCCAAGTTATTAAAATAGACTATAGTCACAGTAAAATGAACATAAAATAATTATGCAACTATCAAGTTAACAACAGCTTGAATAATAAAATATATTGGGGTGTAATGGGTGGATGAGGTGTAATGGGTGGAGAGAGAGTTATTTAGTTATTTAGTTTATTTAATTTTCCTTTTACCAATGTTTAGTAACATAAGACGACTGACACATCGCCGACATCGGACACATCATGTCTCTCAACGTTCTGAGTTTTGAGCATTCATACGTCACATGACAGTGTTCCCACAAAATGTAAACCAAGAAAAATGATGAACAGATGGATGCCAAGGCAGAAGCGTGCAGCGCATATGAAGCACTTGCAGTCAATGAGAGCCGGCTCTGACCAGCTTATGAACAAACACCATTCATTAATGATTGTGACCGTTGTCATATAATAGTCTAAGGACTATAAAACAAGACTTGTTTTTTCGTTGTGCACACAAGGTAGTTTTACTGTGATCTAAACAGTGCCAGGTATCATTTCTGGCTCGGCAGAAGATTTTGGTTGTCGGCCCATCATTTGGAATGTTCAGAAATGCACTTGATATACCTCAATAAAATGATACAGCGTGCACATTGAAAAGCAACAAAGAAGAAAACAGTTGTGGAAAGTCCTTGTGCAGTGGTAAACGTATGTAGAGAATGTGTGGAGAATGTCTGAGGATTGCAAACTGACTCTTGAAAGTAGACTGACTAAGTAATCGAATGGCAGGGAATTCGTCAAATCAAGCTTAGGGCTGGGGTTGCCATGGCAATCAATTTGCTCATTTGGGCCACGGCCAGGGGCCTTTTCTGGTGGTTCTGGACAACCACCTATCTGATCGACTCGGCGTGAGACATTGCACTGTCTCCATCGGGTCGTCTGCGGAATGTGTGGTGAATTTTAAGTCGGTCAGAAGTGTAAGTTATAAACGAAAGTTCAACTGAGAGGTGGAACTATCCATCATCCAACTGCTCCAATCGGATCAACGTAACCCTCTGCCTGCGCCCCTTTAAAAGGGCGCCTCCTCCTTCCCTGTCTCATGAACTTGTGCTATCTGTTCAGGTACCCGCCACCTCCCTGACACCGCCCAGCAGCAGGCTCCACCAGGTTAGCCCCACGGGGGCAGGCTCAAGAGCCCCCCTGCCTTCGCCAGGCAGGATCCGGGGCCGAGGCTCCGGCCCCGTCCCCCATGGGGCCTACGCCAAAGCTCCTCCACCATGCCGTGCACCAGACCATTTCATCCTGTCATTGCAGTTCTGTCAATCTTGTTTATCATGTCATTCTTGTTTATCATGTCCATTCATTCAACCCATCCATCCTTGTAAACAACTCTCTCCCGCAATAAATATTGCCTACATCCTCCGCATTGTGTAATCTCTTACAGTTGAAGTACGGTTATCTCTGTATTATTTGTATGTGGAATCTGTTGCTGCATGGTTCACAGTCACCATCACGTTATCGTGATATTCCTATTCTTGCTATTATTGTGCAAATTTTACTTTTTGGCCGTTCTAACTGAACATCACCGCAGAGAAAACAATGTGCATGCGGACATTGTCAGAAAATGATGATTGCTATACTTATTGGACTGGCCCCCGCCTACATCACATCAAATTGCTGCTCAGAGGGGACCCAGGAATCTTTTAAATCCAGGCTCAATAATCTTATTTCTGTTTTACTCGCAAGCATTCAAATCCCCCTGACATGACGTTTTTTGCTCTTATATCATGGTTTCCGATTGATATGTTGGTAATGATCACTTTAGTATGCTTCTGTGTGTTGTTCTTACTACTGTTAAATGTGCTTCATAAATGAAAGTGATTTGATCTGATTTGATTTGAATTCCACAACGAGCTAGCATGCATATAGTTTTGAAGAAAGGTTATCTGAGGAGGAGGTTAGGAGGTATAAACCTCTGGGGAGACTACCGCAAAAAGACAACCAGATGACATTTCATTAATGGAGGGCTATAACACACTTTGTTATCTGGGCCAGAAATCACAAAGCCAAAATTATGTCAAAGCACATCCGAGGTTGATGAAAACAAATAGTCACGTTTCCTGTCATGTGGGCAGGGTGAGGGTCTAACAGTGCGTTTTAAAACAGCTTGCGTGACAAAGACGTCCACAGACGTCCTGGGAATTACCCGTATGGGGTACGTCTTTGGGTTTTTACTTTAAAAAAAATATGTCAACAAAATGAAAGTAAAACGTGCGTGGGTAAAAAGTGTTGTGTTTAACAGCGGGCGAGCATCGGGCGACACATCGCCTAATCACCCGCTATCGGGTGAAAAGATTAATTATTTTAACTTTTCGTTCCTCCGCCAACTTTTCGACTATCGGGCGTTCGCCTGCAATCGGCGGTAGCCGGTAGTCGCCGGGTCCCATGGACAAAAAATGCACTTCCGGAAAATTCGTCTGGCTGTCGCATGCTGTTAAAACGCACTGTAAATGTTCAGCTCTCAGAGCAAAGCCACATCGCGTGTAGAATTATGTCCTCGTCCGAGGCACTCAATGGTGGTTGTTTTATCATCACATCTGTAGCTTGGCCCAGCCTGTGTGATTTCCTGGTCTAGAGGGAGGTGGATTGCTGGCACGAAAGAAGCAGTGCATCCTATTGGTTCCCCGATCTGAACGACCGTAGGTTTTCAGAAACCTTAAAGGTTAGGTTTTAGAAGGCGTTTTTAGAATCGGTCTCAGGTCTAAATGGGTTAAAGTAAGTCTCCGTAAATTATTCCATGGTTATTCCATGCATGTATTAAGCTATGATAATAGTTATATTTTGAAAATACAGGGTTCACAATTTGATAATGGCTAAGATGTTAAAAAAACCTCTGCCTGATGATGTCACTGGTGGACGGGTTTCTGAACACATCCGAGTAGAAAAAAAGTGTGGTATTTTATCATGAACATTAGTGAGGACCAATTATATGAAGGTAAGTTGAAAAGTGGTCCTTTAACGCAATGCTATAGTCACTTTAAACCTCCAGTAGAACTGTCCTGCTAGTCTACCAGCATGGCTCTCACGACAGCTGGACCCTTTAGAGCCACAAGGCTTTTCATCTCTCTGCACATCACCATTCCATGCTTGATCACCCCTTGTCTTTGTAGAACAGGGCTAGATAAAGACATTCATCTTGATAAAGCACATAAATGGTTTATTCGCACACATGTACTCGCACGCACGCACGCACAGCTCATATATACCTCTGAGGTAAAGATGAGATGTGCGATACGTATAGTGAACCTTCAATGAGCAGTATTATTCAATGCATACGTACAGTATAGTTACACAAGCTACTGCAGTATAGTTAGTAGATTATAGTTACATATATCTATTGACAGTAGAGTGTAGTTACATAGATCCATTGACAGTGTTAGTAGATTATAGTTACATATAGATCTATTGACAGTGTTTGGTATTGAGACTGCTTGGAGAATTTCTGCTTGCTAAATGTCTTAAATTATCCTGCCTATTAAACAGGGTGTATTTAATGATAAACAACAGACAAACATCATCAAAGGATTCAGATGTCTGAACATAGTGTACAGTAGTGTGGTTGGGCAGAGGTTACTTATTCAACAGCTACTACAGTGGTGGAAAATAACTAAGTACATTACTTACATAGTACTGTGCTTGTACTACACTACATTTCAGATCCAAATATTGTACTTTCATTCCACTACATTTATTTGAAAAGTTGAGTTACTAG
>NC_137863.1:48854464-49094464 GCF_963924005.1 Protomyctophum bolini
CAGCGCAATTTGGTGGGGGACGGGGAGGGTCACCCCTGCCAGCGTCACATTGGTCCCACCCAAATGAGTTGGGGGGGTCCCCCCCTGGCTGGGGGGTCCCCCCCTGTATCCCCCCTGGCTCCAAAGTTATCTTAGGATGTATTTGGTCCAGCCCTGTGTAAATCCCAAAATGGTTTGGCCCGAAGTTTGGAAGTTGTTACACTGCCATCAGTGACCCAATGTGCTTTGTACTCTGGTGATTGCATAATGATTCTAATAATACAGGAACAGGATTCAATAGGTCACCACTTTTGGTGTCACACACCACTTTTGGTAACACGTGTATTGACTATCAGGAGATGAATGGATATACTTTATCCTCTAGTACAGTGGTTCCCAAACCTTTTCGTGTCAAGGACCCCCAAATGGACACGTATTAGCCCGCCGACCCCCCCCCCCCATTTGAAGAGAAGAGAAGGACCCCCATAAGAGAAGATTTATACAGCTTTTGCAGTGATTCTCAACCCGTTTAATTTCAAGGACCCCCAAGTTTGACAAGCATTGCCATTAGGCTATTCGGACGGACCCTTTTTAATGCCATTTCTAGCTGTGGGACTCCAATTGATATGTAAAATCAATGTTAATTTAAAAAAAACTGTAGCTGTACCCCCTGGAACTCGATCAAGGACCTCTGGGGGTCCCCGGACCCCACTTTGGGAATTATATTACACTATTTTGGGATTTATTGGGGAAAGGAGGAGATCGACGCGTCGCTAATGAAAGCTCCACAACTGTCAACACCTGTAAGAGCTGCAGGTTTTTTTTTCGTCCTTTTTTTCCCTCTCGAGTTGCATGGGTTTTGCAGCCCAACACTAACTACATATTTAAAACATGCAAACCCTCTCCTCTCCTGAAAACTGCCCAGTTGTTGTACATTTTATATAGAATAGGTTAACTTACAGATGGTCAGTGAGTATCAGCGCTGCTGATAATGTGGTTAAACTTTTACGTTTTGAGACACATGGGAGGAGGAGGAATCACAGCCAGGTAATTAATAATAATAATAATAATAATAATAATAATAATAATAATAACTGTGCCAAAACGCAGTTTTGTATATGCATTGAGTCACTGGAACAACCTCTCTGTAGTCCGACCCCAGACCCTAACCATAACCCCACGTTTTGGTGGTTAGACCCCCCCATCCCCCCCTCCCCTAGGGTGGTGGGGGGGACGGGGGGGGGGACGTTCGGTGACAGTTGCGCCATGCACTGGCTCCGCTGCTATAAATTTCTGGGTGCTCTGATTTAATGGGTTAAATAAGCCTGAGCGTTCAGGGTGTCAGAGGGACCCCACTTCCTTTGCACGCTGCTCAAAGAGTGAGCTGCAAGGAAGTGCAGGAATGGATGTGTCGGCAAAGATAAGGATCAAGTGAGTGACAGCTTAGAAGCGAGTCATTTTTACCCAATTTAACCAATGCAAGAAAGTGCCTAAGAACCACGCAGAAGAAAGCCAACAAGCCTTTGAAGGAGACGATGCATCAAAGATGCTCAAGCTCTCTCTCTCTCTCTCTCTCTCTCTCCAGAGTCCAGAGTCAGACTCTATGAGTTCACCACACATCTTTCTAACCTGCAGCAGCGTATGACCATGAATATACTTTTTCACTCAAAACTTTTCATAGGACATCAAGGGCTTGCCTTGATGTGCACTACAAATGAGCTTTACACATGGAACAAAATTACTTGGGTCCATTTGGTTCCATTTGTATGCTGTGCATATCAGTGCATGTTCCCAAACCTTTTAGCTCGAGACCGAAATGAGAGATTAGATGTTTGCCCGAGACCCAAACTACTAAAAATAGCGAATCTAAAAGCCTGCGCTGCATTGTGAGCTTGTAGATCAGCAATTTTCACTATACTTTACACAACTTTAGTTTTTTTTCTCAACCAAGGTTCATGTTTTAGGTTGTTATTATAAGTAAAAGCGGGGGCATTCGAACATGAGGCTAAATATGTATAGTTTTACACAATTTTATAGTGATTTATTTATTATTTTACTATAGTCCTACTAGACCCCAGGAAATTACATCTGACTACAAAATATCACAGGATCTACTGAATATGAAGGGGAGCAGCAAATGAAAAAAGTTTAACCCTCATCTTTTACTATCTCTAATAACAACCTAAAACATGAACCTTGGTTGAAAAAAACTAAAGTTGTCCTTTAAGTTTGTTTTTAATAAAAAAAATGTTAGCTTTTTTTGGGAACGTTTCTTGAAAATGTTTGGAAATAATAATAATTAAAAGTAGATAAAGTGCCAATTGGCACAGGTCTCCACCAGGGCAGGTCAGGTTGTGGCCTCATGGTGGCGCTATAACAGACGTTGAGGAATATTTGGGGCAGAGGTTCGTCGTTGGAGGGATGCAGGGACAATGTTTTTCCATGGCTTCTAGGGAGTGCGCATACATAAATTGTATACAGATCGATGCAGTTATAGCTAAAAACAGGAATTGGCCTGTTATAGCGCCACCGTGAGGCTGATTTTGGGAGAAAGAAATTGTGGCATGTCGTCCTCGGCCTAGTGGAAATGTGTGTGTATAATTTCACGGAAATGGCACATTGTGTTTGTGATTTGTGGCATTTTTTCTAAACAGACCAATCGTGTGAGCTTTGGAAGCCAATCTTAGCCAATCAGGATGGAAGATGGGAACTGGTGCCGCTCCGTGTTGATCACATGACTATAGAGATAGTGTATACCGAATTGTGTGATGCATGGATAAAATGTGTACGAGTAATCTACAGAAATGTGTTTTGCCTAAATCGGCCTCATGGTGGCGCTATAACAGGCCGTTGAGGAATATTTGTACATGTATATGTAGGAAACAAAAACAAAAATACAGGCACCCATAAAAATGTGTCCACGACCCACAGATGTGTCGTCATGACCCAGTGTTTGGGAAGCAGTGCTGTACAGCAGGGGTATAAACCTTAAGCAGGGATGCCAACATTGGCATAGAGGAGGTGATTACTGACACACTGTGGACAGAGTGATCACTGACACACTGTGGACAGAGTGATCACTGACACTGTGGACAGAGGAGGGTGATCACTGACACACTGTGGACAGAGGAGGGTGATCACTGACACACTGTGGACAGAGGAGGGTGATCACTGACACACTGTGGACAGAGTGATCACTGACACACTGTGGACAGAGTGATCACTGACACACTGTGGACAGAGTGATCACTGACACACTGTGGACAGAGTGATCACTGACACACTGTGGACAGAGGAGGGTGATCACTGACACACTGTGGACAGAGTTATCACTGACACACTGTGGACAGAGTGATGACTGACACACTGTGGACAGAGGAGGGTGATCACTGACACACTGTGAACAGAGTGATCACTGACACACTGTGGACAGAGTGATCACTGACACACTGTGGACAGAGGAGGGTGATCACTGACACACTGTGGACAGAGTTATCACTGACACACTGTGGACAGAGTGATCACTGACACACTGTGGACAGAGTGATCACTGACACACTGTGGACAGAGTGATCACTGACACACTGTGGACAGAGGAGGGTGATCACTGACACACTGTGGACAGAGTTATCACTGACACACTGTGGACAGAGTGATGACTGACACACTGTATACAGAGGAGGGTGATCACTGACACACTGTGAACAGAGTGATCACTGACACACTGTGGACAGAGTGATCACTGACACACTGTGGACAGAGGAGGGTGATCACTGACACACTGTGGACAGAGTGATCACTGACACACTGTGGACAGAGGAGGGTGATCACTGACACACTGTGGACAGAGGAGGGTGATCACTGACACACTGTGGACAGAGTGATCACTGACACACTTTGGACAGAGGAGGGTGATCACTGACACACTGTGGACAGAGGAGGGTGATCACTGACACACTGTGGACAGAGGATGGTGATCACTGACACACTGTGGACAGAGGAGGATGATCACTGACACACTGGCAGGAGTGTGAGACAGAAGTACAACTGTATTCGAAAACGTTTAGTCAGTTAAATGAAGTCCCATCACGCTCACATCTATACACAAATTACATCCGGCACATAATTATACATTCATTCAGTTCAGTTTAGTTTTATTTTGGTCATAAAAAATAAATAAAAATTACATTACTGTATGTAATGTATTCATTTTGTCGTGTTTTTTTTTTACACTTTACACATAGAAACAAACAGAAAACAAATAAACAAACAAACAAACACAAAAACCCACAAAGGACAAAAAACTAAAACAGAAAGACACAGGAGAAGACAGATTTGATCACACAGATCTCCAGAGTCGCACATGAGAAGAATGTTATTTATATGATTATTATATAGTTATTACATTTATTTACTTTATCATAATAATTGTGTACTAATATGATTAAGATATGAGTAGTAAATATACTAGGTTATAATAATATCTATACTCTATTATTTTAGATGTATACTTAATTGAGCTACAATTTCTAATCCGTTCCACAGTTTCACTTATACATCTCACTTTTTTAGTCCCCCTGAATATGCCGAATCCCCTAAGATTGTACCTGCTCTCTCGAGCCTCGAACAACTCCTGGACACAGGGCGGAAGCTGTCTGTTATGTGATTTATACATTATAACTGCTGTTGTACCAGATCATGCAATTGTAGGGTGTGTGACTGAATAAAAAGTGGATTTGTTGTATGCATGTTTATATGTATAGTTTCATTATATAGATGTTCCACTTTTACGTTCTTAGCTTACGCATGTTTCATGATAAATGCTTTTTATGTGATGTATTACCATGCTTTTTGTTCTTGCTTAATGTAAGTCTTGATTAAGAGCGTCTGCTAAATGCCTAAATTGTAAAATTGTAAATTGATCCGTTTGTCTATTCTCCTGTTTCCAAAGATGATGAATTTAGTTTTGCTAAAGTTTAGTGACAGTTTATTAATATCAAACCATTTTTTCAGAGTTATAAGCTCTTTCTCTACTGTGTCCAGAAGCTGCTCGAGGCACACACACACACACACGCACACACGCACACACACACACACACACACACACACACACACACACACACACACACACACACACACACACACACACACACACACATTATAGTTATTCAATTAATTTGCTATTTCTTTGGTATTATTTATAATAGTGTCATCTTTAATAGAATGATTTGGGTAGTTGTTACTTACCGTACCTGGCCCTTTTTAATTATACTATTCAACATCTTCCATGTACCTTGGATGTTACTTCGGTGCTGTTCCAATTGTTTATGATAATATTCCTTCTCTTATAATACTCATACATTTCAGTTTAAATGTTTTATATCTACTTTCTGCATCCTTTGTTCTATGTTTCATGTATAAATAATGTATTTTTCTTTTTACATGCATTTTCAAGTCATCCATGGTTTATCTTGCTTAACTTTGTTCTTGAGTTTGGACTGTCTTAACGGGCAGTGTTTATCATACAGCACAGTAGACAGAAAGACATCATAGGCCTGGTCAGGGTCATCAACAACATTGCTTTTAATTGATCTTTTATTTTTTGTTATTCATGTCCTCACTGTATTGCATTACTGCTTGTTTTTTAATGTCGTTGCCTTGCTTTTCTTTTTTTTTCTCCATTGCTCTGTAAAGCACTTTGAGCTGCATTTCATGTCATGAAAGGTGCTATACAATTAAAGTTTTATTATTATTATTATTATTATTATTATCAGTAGTAGCATAGCCATATAGACCTCATCCCAGGTTTGCATACTCAGGTCAACCTTTAGGGCAGCAACGGATTCAGGTGTTCTACATCTTATCAGCTTATGGGAGTGCATTTTGGATATTGTTTTCCTTTTTAAGAAGCTGTTGAAATATCCCACCCAAACACAGGGAGATGGTCACTCATGTCGTTTATTAGTAGGCCGGCCATGGTTTGACATTATATTGCAGGTCAATCAATCATGTGGCCGTATCTGTTGTGATTCTACTTGGTTTAGTGATGATTGAGAAATTACCTTTACTATACATTCCGTTGATAACATCGGCTGTTTTAGCATTCCCATGAGGGTTCAAGAGGTCAATGTTAAGGGGGGACCGTACCTATGTTCCCTCGGGTCCGCGTCAATATGCAGACGGTCCATTGGTCCGATCGACAACCTACCTCAAACCCTCACCCTAACCCTAACCTCCCCCGGGGCAGACACCTAAACCTAACCACCCACCCTCTCCTCTCCCGACCCCCAGCGCACCTCGGACCAATGCTCCTTCTGAGGGAACATAGGGCTGAGGGAACATAGGTATGACCCCGTTTTGGGCACCAGTTAATATATGTACCTTGTATATATTACCGAGCATGCTATCAAGCTTCTGATTAAATGTATCTAGACAGGATCCAGGTGTTCTGTACACACAACTTATGATTATGTTTTTAGAATCAGCCACACCAATTTCAATGGCTATGCATAATTCCATGGTTGACATTGATGGGATGCATGGGATGTTGCATCTTAGAGCCGCATCTACATAATAGTGCAACTCCCCCAGATGTTGAATTGGTCCTGTCCATTGTGTACAATTCATATCCCTCCCTCAATAACCTTTTTATTTTTCTAACCAGGTTTCGGAAACCGCTATTACGCTGAATTTGCTAAATTGACACAGATATTTCTAATTTTCTTTATCATTTTTGTACAAGCTCCTGCTATTGAAATGAATTATTGAGAAAGCACCTTCTGTTTTGACCTCTTTTAAATTGCTTATCAGTATAGTCCTCACAGGTATTACTAATCCTGTTAAAGAAGTTATATCATTACCAAAATCGTGGATTTTGTATTCCATGTGATCAAACGTTTTTAAGTTGAGATTTTCATATTTTGAATATAGTAGATGTATGGAATCACTCCCATAGTTAAGATTAACAGTGGATTCTAGATCATCATCATCAATGTCCCTAAAAGGGAACTTAATTTCATCCTCATTAAGTGTCATTGTTTAACAAAAAAATGAAATCAGCTTGGAAATCCAACAATCCGCATTCTGCATATACCTGCACACATGCATGCACGCGCACGTCCGCCCGCACACACCGGCACACACACACACGCCCGCACGCCCACACCAGCATGCACACCCGCACGCACGCACGCACACACACAATAATCGCCCACAAAACCCGCTATTTGTCCATACAAAAAAAGTGAAAAAAGTAATAAAGAGGTCATTGCTATAATTCCAGTCCACAAAAAAAGAACATTCAAACTCCTAACTCTGACTGCAGGGGACTGACTGGCAGGGAGTCTGGGAGATAGTTGTGTTAAGTTTAATGATCATCATTACAGCTTTTGGAAATATCTAATATTGACGTGCTGTCATAATTAAACTTAACGTTGATATGGCACACTGACTATCAAGACATTTTAAACACATGGCACTCCAAGACATTTTAAACACATGGCACTCCATGTCGAAAAGGTTCAAGGTTCAAGGTTCTTTATTATTTGTCTCCCGAGGAAGACATTTGTCTTAGACAGATGTCCGTGTCGCCGCAGTGCAGTGCCAGAACCTGCAGACCCTGTACACTACAGTATGGTGTGTATACATGTATATACGCTTCAGTGTTTAACCCATTCTGACCTGAGATCAGATTCATACGAGGTTTCCACTGGACACACACTGGTCCGATGAACCCATTCTGACCCGAGATCAGATTCTAAAAATGTCAGTCGTTCTTCGATTTCTTCAAAAATAGCAGACCTACAAGCTTGTAGCGCGCCACTCGGTGGCGCGCTATGAGCTTGTAGATCTGCTATTTTTCAATAGCTAAAGCATAACATGATGCTAACACCAAAATGGGTTCCCGGTCAGAATGGGTTAATTAACCACATGAACCCTAGCGTCCCTATTCTGGGCACGTCATCATGATCGACGATCATTCTGTGAAGATAGACGATCTACAAGCCCATCGACACGTTTCGACTTGTGAGGTTGTTGTAGATCGATGTAGAGGGAAAAGAGGAGGGGATACAGTCTAATAATAATAATTGATTGCATTTTTATAGCGCTTTTCTATGCACTACGTGCTTACTCAAAGCACTTACAATGGTCCATTCATTCATACTAGGCCAATGGAGGACGCAGTCAATTAAGTATACAGGGGTTAAGGGGTTAACAGTAGAGCCAATAGAGCAATACTGTAAACTGTAGGTCTACTACAGTTCATTTTGAATCTAAGATGGATTTTTTTTTTCAAATTAGTAATGTTTCTCTATTGGCAGGAATCATGACAGCTGAGAGGGGGAAAGCACATGGTTAGGCACAGGAGAGCAGCCCGGGGCCGATAGGCCAGAAGAAGGTCATAGGCTACCGTGTGCTGGTACAAAGAGCAGGACTTAACCTCCTACCCCAGCGATAGATCTGATAGGACCGTGATTGGTTTTCTTCAGAAAGCAGCTGACATCGTATTCAGCCTCCACACCAGACTCCCGGCGCCGCCATAACACCTCAGGTTCCATTTCCCCCTGGTCCCGCGACCAAGGTGATGATGTATGCTCGGTGTCAGCGGTGTGAACTATGACCTATTAGCGGTGATGAATGGTCATGCCGTGTTTTGTCTCCACGTCTGTTTGTTGCAGCCATGGGTGTTCTGCAGTGCAGCGACGTAATTACCCAGCACCAGGCCCTGACGCAGGATGGTCTAGATGTGCCCCCCCCCCCCGAAACAAATTAACTGTTCAAAACAACGTTTTTTTTCATCAGACCAAACACTACTCTAAAATGAATTGTAAAGTGCTACCCAAGAGTGAAATTAACTGCTGGGAAAATCCCTAATTGAGAGAGTGTAGGCGTAACAAGCACACCTCAGTGCACATGAAATATATTCTGCATGGCTAACAGGGCTTGGTCATTACCCTACCATCTCTCTCCATATAATTTGATCGTGGCATATAAAAACATGACTTATGCACCCAATGAAAATATACACTTCACGGAGTATAGACCACTTGGAATTATAACAATCGATGGAGGATTGGCTGAGTATGGTATGAATTATAGGCTATCTCAACTTTTTGCGGGACACGCCATTGCCCTGGGGACGTTGTGGTGGCGGTATACTTGTGAGTGGCGCATTATTGTACTATAAAAAGGTATATTTCCCTTCATCTTTATCCTTTTTAGTGTAATAGTATTAGTTTACTATAATTAGATTAATACACGATAATCAACAATAACACTTTCATAGTACAACATACGTATTCAATCAAAGCAAACAATACGTTTGCTACAGTTAGTTACAAGGTTGCATTATGTTGCGTGTCATTCTCTTGTTGTATTATTTATTTCTCAATCTCACCACGGAGTAACCTCGCGTCTTGGAGGACAGTCAAGACGGGCCGTGTCAGTAGACCAATCACAGGCAGGCGGGGCGTTACCATGCCTCATGACGGCGATACTCCAGTTGTAAACAAACCGTGGAGTCAATAGCCGCTACTGCAGTCATTCGGTTTTTTAATCACTGAAATGCATCAGCGATGTCAAAACAACAACAAAAATCCGCAAAGCGATATGTATTAGTGCACAAACCATTTGTACACTATCAGTTAATACAGGGCAGGCCTGTAACTCCTCAAAGACCCCATGGGGCCCTGACCCCACACTGAGAGCCAGTGGTATTATACGCCTATATGGTGTAATTTAGTTATGTGAATTCATGATTTATGATTATTCTTTATTTCTTACAAGCTTATATTTGGTTTTCTCGTCTATTATTCAGGTACTCCATTCTCAGTCAATCCACAACACACCCCTGGAACGCTGGATTATTGCGGAGAAGATTGGTCAGATTCTTGGAGCCCACTGCACATGTGTGGCTGGCCTCGGAGAAGTGTGCACACATGTTTCTGCATTGTTGTTCCTTATAGAATAAATGGTAAACTTCAGGGACTCAAAGACAGTTACACAAGAAAAGGCATATTGCCCCCCCCCCCCCCCTCTCTCTCTCTCTATCTCTCTCTCTCTCTCTCTCCCTCTCTCTCTCTCATTAGCAGGCAACTGCAGCACTCTCTCTCTGTTTCTGGCACAACAGCGCCCCTACTGGTACTCATTCTCGTGCTCATTAACGTCACATATATGGCGGACACGGACATTGCTGGTTGTAGGGGTGGTTGCACCACTCAAAAAAACAGCCAACCAGTGCTGAATTATCAGCATTATTCAGTGCTTTAAGCTCAAGTGGAACCAAACCTTCCATTTTATCACTGGTTAAGCCTTATTCTGAAAGTTTTGTTCCAAAACCGATGAGTGAAAACTTTCCTCTCGTGCTGACTGAATTGAGAAACGAAGCAGTTCACATGGACTATACTAATCTCTTTTCTATTTGCAATGATATTAACATTTCCGTGTCTGATGAGCAAGCAAAGGCAGTTGAGCTAGCTACAAGGGATCAAGCTTCTTCTAAACTGTGGTTTCGATTTCGTGCTGGTCGTATTTACAGCATCTAAAATGAAAACTGCATGCTGCAGTGATCCGAACAAACCAGCACAGAGCCTCATCAAAAGTGTATGCTATCCTGAGTCATACACATTTACATCAAAAGCCACTACCTGGGGATGTGATCATGAGACATTTGCACGTGATATCTTCATAGATGAACATAAGCAATCCCATGAAAATGGCCTTGTTTCTTGTGATTGTTGTGGTGTCAATGTAATTGAAGTGAAATGTCCTTTCTGTGCAAAAGGTGGCATGGTAGATAAGAGTACCTTACTTGGTGAAGGATGATGATGGGAAGCTACAACTAAATAGAAAGTTAGAAACCATCAGTATTTCTACCAGGTGCAAACTCAACTTGGAGTGTGCAAACTGGAATCTGCCTATTTTGTTGTTTGGACAGAGAAGGATCTGCATGTTGAGCCCATTTCATTTGATGAAGAGTTCTGGGGCATGATATGCGAGAAAAGCAAGCACATTTTTGACGGAGCCATTATGCCAGAGTTAGTTGGCAAGCTCTACACTAGGCTTTCATTTACAGTGGATAATGTGTCCTCTCAACCAACTGCCGTAAGCTACCTCAGTTTCTACCAAAAAAGGCCAAGACAAAGTAGATTGTTGTGTAGTTAAGCACTGCAGGCACTTTATTTGGATTTTGGAATATGTACCTTTTAGAAAATGCTATTTGTTTTGCATTTTTTCCGGCACATTTGAATGCTTTTCTGAAAAATAAAGTGTCTGATAATGGTGTACTGTTCCATTGTAATGTTATCATGTTATGCTGCTGTACCACACAAAACAGACTCAACTTTAGGCTATACAAATAGTATCTTTATTGACAAAATGCATAAAACATTTGTGTGCAATCTTGTCTATGGTACTATAACCATCACTATCCTTGCAGATTAAAAAATCAATTGGCAATGTCCCCCCCAAAATACAATATTTCTGGCACACACAACTAATCACATGCTCAACATGAATCCTAACATTAGCAATTTTCCTTGACTTCTCCAAGTCAACAGGAGCTAACTGTGACTCCCCACGAGTAAACGCTGGGATTTTTAATTGAGACATCCTGCAGCCTAAAGTGGCCTGAATATTAAAACCACGGTCAGTTAGAACTAAATCACCTGGAAGAATCTTGTCCAAAAAGCCAAAGTTTTCAGTTATGTACTTATCACTAACTCTTCCTCCCCATGCATTTGATATGTAAGAGACTGTGCCTAAGTGCCTTGTGGTGTAATACCAATTACATGTTTTACTGTGTTATGGTGCTTGTAGGAAGCCCATGTTTCTGCTCTGGCTATAAGGTTAGATGGACGTTCAATAAAAACCTCAAAGCAGTCGATAATAACGGTGCAGAACCACAAGCAATATACTCACCACTGATGGACCAGCCGACCTATTCACCCAGAACAGAAAAAACATATCGTCGCTGTCGGGAGGATACCTCAAAACTCAAATGTTTTTTTTTTCATAAATCCACGCTACTGAACACCCTTTACGTCTAAGAGAGATTGATGATGCGAAGCGTTTGTGTTTACTATCTGACTGTCATGATGGAGCCCATATTTTGCGCCTTTCAAATGGATATATTATATCATTTCTTCTTTGTCAAGCTACTCCAGTCCAGAGCACAACGAAAAGTAAGTTAAGTCTTGTGTCAAGTTTCACTGTGCACAGTGCAGAGCTGTGCAACGTCGCATTGCAATCACATGCAGACCTTGAGATCCCACCATGCAAATGGGAGTTTGTTTGTGTCGGTCCCACATGTGTGATTGCGTGCATGCGTGATGTGTGTGTGACTGTCTGTGAGACTGACCTGTGCACCCCGAGCGCATGTGAGCGAGCGAGAGAGGGACAGACAGATAGACACTGAAAGAGGCTGTGCGCATGCGTGCGCGTGTGTGTGTGTGAAAATCAAACTTGCACGTGTGTGTGTGCCCGTGCAACATGATGTGAGTGAGCGAGAGAGTGAGTGACAGACATATACTAAAAGAGAGTGTGTGTGTGTGTGTGTGTGTGTGTGTGTGTGTGTGTGTGTGTGTGTGTGTGTGTGTGTGTGCGTACGTGCATGTGTGATAATCAAACTTGGAGATCCATTGTCAGTGGAGTTAAGAGGTTTTTTCTGTCATTGATAAGAACTATCTTGACAGAGACACCTAACTCCACTTGAGCTGTATTCGGGTAAAGTGGTGATAATATAATGACACACACACACACACACACACACACACACACACACGCTCTTCCTCCAGAGTTAAAATATGAAACAATATAATATATGTTTAATTACATCTATTGTTACATGACTGCCTACTAAACATTTCCACCAAGATGCTTGTTCTGTAGCAATTACCAGTAACTCATCGATATAATGGATATAGCAATAAACGCATATATATATATTTATCATACCACTTACTAAATAACTGAATAATAACAATAAGAAAAAATAACGCTGGCTGCCGTTACATGATACACACATGTACATAAGC
This sequence comes from Protomyctophum bolini, assembly GCF_963924005.1. Classification (NCBI taxonomy): domain Eukaryota; kingdom Metazoa; phylum Chordata; class Actinopteri; order Myctophiformes; family Myctophidae; genus Protomyctophum; species Protomyctophum bolini. Next base: position 48,867,478 of record NC_137863.1, read on the forward strand.
ACTCATATGGTGGTATGGTACCAATATTCACAGTGCATCAATAGCAACAGTTCCTCTCCTACACCGGCGGGACACACAGCCGCTGGCTTTCCGTTTGGCATTTTTTGCAACAGCTTGCATCACTTTATTCCATGATGAATGTGCCCGTGTCATAATCCAAACTCCAAATGCTCTGCTGGGAGAATACAGGAACAACACAAATACAGCAAAGATATGCTGTCAAGACAAGTGGTATGAAAAAAAAAAGCACAACTTTAAACACAGTATGCTGCTTTATCACTATTTATAGGTTCAGGTATCAGGCGGTGAGTTGGATTAAGGAGGTAGGTATAGTGTACAGAAATGGTAATATCCTGCAGTCTGCACTATCTCATCTATCATGTCAGGTCACCTTAAAGGATGTTACTGTCAGTGTTTTAGCAAGTCAGCCGACTTACAGTATACAGTATACATAGTTTGACCACTGCTTCTTGCAAATATAGCATTTGGTGGACTAGAAGTGGCCAAGTTAAAACAAGGGGGAGTTGATACACAAGTGCTGTTCCGTGAAGGGTAGAGAAATACTGCTGTGACAAACACACACACACGCACGCACGCACGCACGCACGCACACACACACACACACACACACACACACACACACAAACACACACACACACTGTGTGTACAGTGCAAATCAATGAACTTGAACAAATTGCTTGGAAAAAGGAAAATAAGAAAATAAGAGGCAAAAATGTAGTTTGTCACATCCTCGAGCAAAGGTTGTTGGACCGCAGAGGTTGCTCTTCCTCCGGAGTTAAAATATGAAACAATATAAGATATGTTTAATTATTATTATTATTATTCTTATTATTGTTACATGACTGCCTACTAAACATTTCCACCAAGATGCTTGTTCTGTAGCAACCCTATCGTTGTGCATTAGGTAGCAAAATGGAAAGTACACAATATTGACTGTACAGTGAGTGGAATGAAGATAGATGTGTTTAGCTCTTTTTTGTGCATATACTGTACAGTACAAATGTCAATTTAATAATGCAATTATTGTTAAAGCCTTGCAGCAAGAGCTCATATCTACTACGGCTCAGTTATAACTCAATGACATTGTGATCTCTATGCATAGTGTGATGCAAACAATACTTTTCTGAGACCTACTGTAGCAACCAGTTATTACAGCGTTGTTTGTACAGTGAATCTCAGTGGTGTAAGTAGAATTGTGGGGTATTTGTACTTTACTCCAGTTTTTTCCAATTTTCCAGTACTTTTACTTCTATACTCCACTTCCTCTCGGATCCAAATATTGTACTTTTACTTCACTACATTTATTTGAATACTTTAGTTACTAGTCACTTTGTTGTTTTTGATTATAAGCGTGCATTAACCAATCCAGTCCTATATGCATTTCAGCCATTTGAAAGTAGCCATTCTACAAGCTCACAATTATTGTGGACTCGTAGGTCTGCTATTTTCAAAAGATGTTTATACATTTGAAAACTTGAAATGGGACATTCTGCATAATGAGTACTTTCTACGTTTGGTACGTTAAGTACATTTTTGTATACTTTTACTCAAGTACATTTTGAATTCCGTATTTCTACTTGCAACAGGGTATTTATATTGCAGTATGGATAGTTTTACTTAAGTAAAAAAAATTATGTATTTTTTCCACCACTGGGCTTACCGGTATGTATTTTTCTTGACGTCCATCAGTAGGTCAGTTGAGAGTGTTTTCAAACCGAACGCACGTCCTCAGACAGCAGAGTTATATAGCTTTGAATGGCAGACCCAGTGATATTGTAGCCTTACATGCTTTATTGAACGATAGGCTAGGCTATACATAAGAGAAAATGATAGAGAATAGTACCTCAGTGAAAGCATATATATTCTCTTAATGGTAATCATCATTTTGAACTTCTGCTGCATGGGTGAAAAGGCGTGAAATATACACCCTGGGACAACAGTATACCTCTAGCAGGGACAATGTAACAAGATTGATCGAGGATCTCTGTTTCTCGCCCCCTCAGATCTTCTGCTGCAATTTACTGACCAAGTGACCCGCCACTTTGAAATAGAGAGAAAGGGCAAACCAATGGCCTTTTGCTCAAGCAAAAAGACCAGTGGGAGTGTTTGGTGTCAAGTCAAAGCCCAGTGGTTTATCCTACCCAGACTCTGGATACTAAATGATCCTTTCCCATGGGACTGATGACTAGGATATGGGCTTGGACCATAAATGAGGGATGACTTTATTAATTGAACTGAAAGCGTTTAAGCACTAAAAATAAGCACCACCAATATCCAATTACTGTAACTAATATAGGTACTATTTTGTTGAAGTGAAGCAGTTAATATTGGTCAATATACAGTATATAGTAATACTTCAAACCTAATCAGCACTTCAATGAACTTCCTAAGTATGCATCTATTCATTTTAAATGCAATTTGTTTTACGGTGGATATCATTATGAAACAGAATTATTCAGTTGCTCATTATTTCTTTTTCATACATTTATTTTATTCGTGCATACATTTCATCAGAATAAGCTTGTTTTGGTATAAAGACTTGAGATATAATGGCCTGTCCTGCCGCCCCAATAACATGATGCATGGTGAGGAAAAGGTTTGGCTGAAACGTGTGATGGTTTATTCATTACAATGCAGAAAGCACTTTTGCCCCAAAATAAATCAAATTTGGACTTCCTGTGTAAGTTCAAACCTCTGCTGGGTTGTCTCAGTTTGATGCTATGAAGTGCGCGCTTTCTGGTTAAATAATAAATGAAGGTGTGTTTACATGGTTGCACTCCAGAGAACTCTTTCCACAACACAGCGCTATTCTAAGTAACGTTACAACTTTCCTCCTGTACGTGGAGAATTATAGTTGCCATTTAGGTTGTTTGTGTTCGTGACGAGACCTGCAGGGCACCATGGCTTTCCCTATGTATGGGGATTTTGAATGATACACTGACTGACTGACGGGAAATGCATGATTCCATTGTTAACTGTGACCTTTGCGGCAACCACAGTGGTTATCATGAGACTGTCACAATATGATCATATATTGGCATACCCATATATGGCACCTCTGGCCTTCCCTGGCCAGACGACAGCGCCGCTGGGGTTCGGGACAAACAAATAGTTAACACCCCGAACGCCCGGGGGGTATTTGTAACCATTAAATCAGGACGCCCTGACACATCACTCTCACACTGACGTCAGACTTGCACAGCATAAAAGACAGTTCTCAGTTTACAAACCTCCGATGTCAACCAACGCTGTCACGGTCTTACAACGACCTGGGTTAGGTGACGGGGGAAAGTGGGTTTGGTGTCCAAAACGCAAGTTTCATAGTTATCGGCGAACTTCGGTCGAACAATAAATACAGTATACCTATTATATACTTAGTTGACCGAGATCCCACAGGTCTCTGCACATGGTCTGCTCCTATTTTTCACAATGGTTACTTAATATACTGTAGAGCTATTTACCACTAAACAATATCGCCCTTGACCTGAGTAGGAGATATATGCCTAAAATCATATTTACAAAAAAACAGAGACGATTTCAATCGAATATTTAGACAAAGTCATGCAAGGGGAACTTTCTCTGGACTCCATGGGCTAAGAAAATAAACTTTAAAATCTCAAAAACGGTCAGAACGGCTGCTCCGACGTCCTAGTGTTAATTTAATATTGTAAAAGTGGACGCTTAAGCCTACATTATCGGTCAATTATTACACAGTTTTAAACTAACCCTTAGGATTTTTCTTCTGTGTAAAGCCTCAACTGACCCTTTCTTCCTAATAACCATGATATTTTCCTGCAAATTAGTTAGAGGCCCATGGGTGTGAGTTTCTCTGACGGAGAGGCTTGCCGTCATATCCCGGCCCTCCACTGCCCTCCAATTCTCCTGCATGCTATGGTGGTCCAGCTCCAGCTAGAGAGAGAGAGAGAGAGAGAGAGAGAGAGAGAGAGAGAGAGAGAGAGAGAGAATATATGAAGAGAGGCTGAGTAGGAATGGGTCAAATGGGGTGGATCAACCTAGCTCATCTTTGCACTACATGGGCTAGAGAGACACAAAGATAAGCGAGATGATGGAAGGAACACCACCCATCTGTGCAGATGCAATTTGGTGCTGCGTGGTGTGCAGAAAATCATCTGGACAGCAGAAGTGTGGCATCCTCGTTCACGGTATGTGTGGTCCAGATGATCTTCGGTTACGATTGCCATGCCTCAAAGTATTATATATACTACTGGTTCCCAAACATTTTAGCTCGAAACCCAAAAGAGGGGTGATGTCTCACGGGGACTCACACTATAGTGAAAATAGCAGATCTACAAGCTCATTCTCTCTTATTTAAAATGTTATCCCACAATTTTGTGCTACATCCTCCCCTGTCCGGGTTGATACACACAACAACCAGCTAAACCCGTTAAATAGGATAAGTATGCTGCAAGCAGCAACACCGACAGCAACAAACGAACACAATTAATGTACATATTCGTCAAAATAATGTTTAACAAAAATGTCACAATGTTTGTCCAAAAGACTTCGGGAATTCATAAGGCACCAACTGCCGGTGACAGTAGGGAAAAAAGGGACACAGTGCATTCTGCTCAGGTAAGCATATTTAGTGTGATTCTGAACTAATTTGAAAAGTGTGTGAAAGACAATTTTGCTTAATTTAACTCCACTCGTCAGAACAAATGCAACTGGACCAGCACTATAGGCCTGATGCAGCTCTTGTCGCTTCGTAACATTTTTCAATGCAACACCATATGTGCCTTACAGAATGCCTAATGAAGGTGGCTTGCTGTTTTAACCAAGCACTGATGAATTACGGCCAAGAAAAGTGGAAATATTATCCCGGCTAATCCATCACCTGGGAGCTGTGACAAAGGTGGTTTATTATCATTACCAAGATTGCATCATTATCAATATGTATTAGTATAGTAGGGCATCTCTCCATGCTCCAATAGGCCATGACAGGCCTTAAACAAACTACAGTATGTTGTTGCTTCACTGAGGGAAATAAAAGCCACTGGTGGAGAAAGTATCCTAGATCTTTTGCTTAAGTAAAAGTAGCAGTACCACAATGTATAAATACTCTTGTTACAGGTAAAAATGACTTGTTTTACATTAGGTAAAAGTACAAAAGTACTGGCATCAAATATATACTTATACAGTTCCAAACCAACCCAAGGACTCACATAAAAAGGGGTTAATAATTGCCAGACCTTTTCAAAAATACCTGATCTGGCTTAAATAATAACACATTGTGTAGATTTGCTATTTTCAAATAGGTGAAGTATAATGAAGAAAAAATAAAGGGAAGCGCTGCACACTCAAAATCTGTGAACAATCATGTATTTGCAAGTTTTCGGTCTATACTGACCTTCAGGCTAGAAGGGTATAGTGCATAAAAGGGGTGGCCAGGTTTGAGGCCTCATGTTTGGCCAGAAGCCTGATTTGAGTGTTTGTCGTGGACCTGGAGGCATGAGATGTACAGCCTCGTTTTTATTAACGCATCATGCTGCTGCTTCCTGCACTGTGTGCACATTCGAAACAGGTGGTACGCATGCTAGGGCCGTTCTGTGACTTAACTATCTCTAGTCTGAGCGCTTCCAAACTCCAACATCACACTTTGCAGATTGAAAGAGGATAATTCAAGCTTGCCCTACAGCTGCAATGTTGGTGAGTTTAATGTAATTTATGGCTGGACATCAGGCAATGCATGAATTATATACTCTTCTACTGTAGGCCTATGTCACAGCACCAGGGTTTGTAGTGGATTCACATCCCATTAAATCAGTTAAAAGTGAAAATGTTTTTCATTAGTTGTTGATTTAGAACCGGGGGGGGGATTCACTTTTTTAACAGATCTGACTACAAGTTCACAACACAACAATGCAATGTGAGATTCAATCTCACATTGCATTGTGATTGAGATTGTACACCTATTTTTGCTATGATATTTTTCCTCTTTTTTATTTGGGGGGGGGGGGGGGGGTATACATTTTATAATGTTCACCAAAAATCTATTTCATTAAAATATATTTTTGTTTTATAATTCATTACATTGGTTAGTTCTATGTAAAGCGCCTTGGATAAAAGGTGCTATATAAATGCACCATTTATCATGTATTCCGTTGAATTACTGTAACACAACAACCAAGGCCATGTCACATGCCATGTTTAAAAGTTTATTGAACACGGAGAGAGGGGTGCCTGGTGGCTCAGACAGCGAGAGCACAGACCATATGCTCCCTGTGCTCCTTTGCGCGAGGACCCGGGTTTAAATCCAACCTGCGTCCTGTCACGCACGTCTCTCCTCTCCGCCTGCCCTTGGCACATAGGGAATACACATGACCGGAACACATGTGAGTCATGACTGATACAGAAGGCAAGATGTCAACAAACGGGAATAGGAATAGATGGGGAACATGATGCTCTAGCAAGCAGATGGCATGTGTACTTCAACGGTGACATCCCGTACCCCTGGGCCTGCATGCACTCTACTTCTATCAATCTTGATAAAGAAGAGCACATCGTGGAATCAGAAACGCGTATATATAAGCTTACACTGTTTAAGACTGATCGAGATTAGTTCTAAGATTATGTACAGATACTGGGATGTGGGTCAAGCCTTGTGCATATTACAACAGTTCTGGTTCTTGATATAGCAATCATTGCTTTGATTGCTATATCTTTTTTGACAAAAGGACAGTGTGGAAGGGAAAAGTGGATAGAAGGGGGCAGGACTGGTGGGGGGTTAAGGGTCTCTAGGGTCTTAAGCCTATGATTTGTGGATTGATTGAATACTTTAATAGTCAGAAATGTAATTTAGTGTAGGATGTGTTAACTGTACAAAGAAAACTTAAATCATCTTACATTTTCTATTCCCAGATATTATTCGGGTAAAGAGTACAGAGACGATCGGTGATGTAGTATTGCTGTAACTTAGTGTATTTAGAGTTCTGTACTTTACAATTTCCAATACTTTTACTACTACTCAACGACATACAGTATCAGAGGCAAATATTGTATATATATATAAAATATTTTTACTCTGCTACAATTATGTGAAAACTTTAGAAACTAGTTAAATACAAGACAAACATTGATTATACATTCATTTCGATGAATTTAAAATGGTGGGCCCTATTGTAAACAAGTGTAGTGTCGTCCACTCACAGTTAACAGTTTTTTTTGTATTGAGTTGTACTTCAAATGTACTGTAATTCTGCAAACTGTTAATAATAACACTTCGGCTATTTTTTTCTTCTTCTTTTTGAAGACTTTAAATGAGACATTCTGCACAGTGAGTACTTTAACTTTTGGTACTTTAAGTACAGTACATGCACTGCACAGAATGTGCTCTTGTCTGGCCCCTGACTCCTGACTGGCCCCTACTGTGGGAGGAGGACTGGCCCCTGACTCCTGACTGGCCCCTACTGGTGGGAGGCTGCGGTCCTGGAGCAAGCAGATGGATAGATAGCCCCAGGCAGTTTCATCACCAGGCAGGCAGTCCCGTCTCACGACCCACACCAAAATAACCATACTTATTACGGGCTGTTCATTCCTCGCCACCTGCCCGGTCGGTGTCCAGCATTTTTTGGCACCTGGAGTAGAACGTTTTGGGAGAGTGCGCTCATCAATGTCACTGTCCTATCCAGAGGCTTGGAGTGACACGACCAAAAGCGGCAAACATTGTTTGGCCCTTTAAAAATGTGTCCAGAACTTTGTCAACTCCAGAGAGAGAGAGAGAGAGAGCACAGACAGCAGTGTGGTGAGGAAGCCCCACCCACAGACAGCAGTGTGGTGATTGGTCGAAAAATATCGTATCCAGGGGAAATACATCTGACGGATGTTTCCGGCCCGACATTTCCGGCTATGCACTCTCTGCCTCACATATCGTGACCAGGCTTTTCTCTTCGCAGATGAGTAAGGCTGGGACCGAGGCTAAAAGATCTTGCTTTAGGTTAGGTAGTCTTGTAAGTGTCTGCGTACATGACAATGAATTTTATTTATCATATATATTTTTTTTCTATTTACTATATTGTGAATGCCAAAATAGTTTGCGTCTGTACATCAGTGTGCTGCTTTGTTTGCTTCAAAGGCTTTAACAAGCCTTAAGCGTGCCGTGGGAGGTGGCATTAAGCCCATTTCCATCACACCACCGTAGCGACACGAGGTCTGCACTTAGGCCTACAGCAGGATCAGAAGAGTCTACAGAAACACGTTCTGCATTCGGAGCTGCAACAAGACGCCGTGGAACTCCATTCATGTCATGTTTTCACTTCTGACAGAGTAGAGATGGGCAATTAATGTGATTCTGTCAGACCGACACACGCAGCAGGTTGAACGAGGCGCTCGTTTTCATCCCGAAAGAGGAGTCGAGCAGGATCATGACGGGAATCCTGCCCCGTTTTAAACTCCCTTGAGATGGCAACGACAGTACAGCCTGTAGCCAGACATCTGTTTCTCTGTCCACGGTGTACTCCATCATGAGTTGTCACAAATGTGTATACTAACGTATGAATAGACTAGTGCGGCAGTCAACACTTTCATCTCTGCTGTGCACCAGTCATTGAATGAACACATTCTACCCACAAGACCCTGACATTCCTCACATCCTACACTCATTGCTGCTGCTGCCTTGGACCCGAGACAATAGAAATAAACATTTCTGAGTGATGACATGGGCCAGGCTGTGAAGAATCAATTGGAAGCGGAAATAACGGAAAGGTACGGGTTGATAGATTTACACCTGGAGAAAAAAGGAGAAAGTTGATACAAGGCAGGTGAAAAAAGAAAAACCTAGAAAATAATCTTTCCTTCACATAACATACTAAAGATGATGAACAAGCATCCAAACAAAAATATCCAGGAACAAATAAGACGGGCTGCCACTGCCTACTCATCATGTGGATGTTGTTGTCCCACTCTTCTAGTGGAAGATGCACCAAGCCTAAATCCAGACTCTCTCCAAAGTAACATTATATCTGTCTACATAGCCTGCCTTAATTAAAGGTAGCGTACAGTAAGTGATAGGCCTTTGTTAAAATTAGATTGGCACAAAGAAATAAGTAGACAAAATTGGAACAGGACAATATCAAATTTAAGCTGCACCTGTCCAAATAGTATTTCAATCCTTCCACACAATTACAAAATATCCCCAGATTGCTCTCATAGACTTCTACGTTATGGGCCTTTCCTCTCAAATTGCAGACACTAGGACTAGGGCAGCTCCTCCCATCCCCACCCATACACACTGGTCTCATTCAACATGAGAATATGGTCATATATTATATATTTATTATATTATTATATATATTAATATGGCCTAGCGATGACATCAGGGAACGACATCAGGCAGGATTCCAGAGAAGAAGGGAAGATATAACCTCATGATCAGCCGGCAAACTGTTCTTCTGGATCGGACTAGTGAAGAAACATGGGGAAGGTTGCCGTATATTAAAGAAGTCTATGGGTGGCTCTTCCAAGAGAGATTTTGCACTGGATTTTATTTAACAAACTCCCTTGGCTTACATGTGGGAGGGAGAAAAAAGAAAGACTATATACATCTAAATGGTCACTGGTTTCCCTGAACTTGTCATAGATGTCATGCTTAAAATCATTGCCCCAAGTATAGACGGGGAGGCATGCAAGTTAAAAGAAAATGCACTGAGCAGTTGCGTATACTTCATGATTGTTGATGTTGCAGCCAAATGACCTGTGTACTTGCCAACAATTTTGTCAGGTGAAAACCTTGTCAGGATGAGAGCCCTTGAAATGTAGAACCTCGTCATCAACTACAGTAGTATACTTGATGTGGTGACGAGATTGGCTGCTTCTAGCCAATGGGGCGGCAAGCAACGGCAAAGCTACCTCTGGGCAATGGGAACTTGATTATAGACCAGACCGCAAAATAACAAGGAGGCACAGCCTTTGCGCTTAGAGGCAGGCTGTCAGCCAGGCAGGGAGGTGTCTCTGTATCGTTTTCGATAGTCAGTCACTCATTATTTGATACAGTCTGTCGGCGTGGTCTCGGCCAGGCTAAAACAGTGCAGCGCAGCCAATGCAAAGCCACAACAAAACAGTCAATGAACCTCGCACAGGACGTTGGAAACAAACGTAAGCAACGGCCACGAGGTTGTGACAGATAGAAGATAGAAGAGTTACAATATTGAGAGGGTGGAAACCGAGCACTTGAGCGCTGTTTATGCAGCCTGAACTGAAACAAGCTGGAGTTGGAAATAGGCCTACAGTACAGGGCGGTGCAAATAAAAGCTATTTTAAGCATGTGTGCAACATGAAAAAAACAACTGTTTTAAAGTATTGTACAGTAACAACTAAAGTCTCTTTAATGTTTATGTTTTATTACTGTTGTAATATACAACATGCTGTGTACTTGTACAATGTAGTTGTACGTAACTATACAATGTACTTATATGTATTGTGTACTGCCTGAACTGTGACATACTTTATAGTCAGCTCCTGGAGTGGAGACAGTTAGGGCAGCAGCAAGGTCAGCGTGCTGCAGGCAGTGATTGTGATGTCTAGTTAGTGACGTCATTAGGACATGAGGATCCAAGCTACAGTATATATGTTCTGTATAAACTTTGTGAATGTTTTAGCGTGATACAGTCTCGTGTCATGTTATTGTTCTCCCGGGCCGGCCCGTCCGTCCGCCGCCGGACCAAGAAATGATTCAACCGGGTCGTCACACACCACCTCAGCCTACACACACAAGACTGGTCTGTCAGAACCAGACGAGGGTCCAGTACTTAGTATACAATCATAACAATTACTACAAAACAATCTAAAGGAATTTAAGATCATTAAAGCTGGGCTGTTGCCTGAGTCCGTCCAGGACTTGTCCCTATTTGTTGTCCCCATTCTCAATAGAAGTCTATGTAGGAGAGCCGCCATGGACTGACGCAGTTTGCGTAACTCTGTCTATAAGGCTCTGACTGACACACAAACATACACGTTACTAATCAATTCACAGACTACAATTGGGCCAAAATGCAGCAGCCCGCCTCAGGTGCAAGAAAGAAAGTTTGACCATATTACTCCCATCCTCGCCACCCTCCACTGGTTGCCTATCTCTTTTAGAATTAATTTCAAAATTCTACTTGACCCCTATGAGCCAGCCCGTGAGTTGAGATCCTCGGGAAAAACAGGCAGCAAAAAGACTATTGGCGATGGGGCCTTTGCAATCTGTGCACCCTCATTATGGAACTGTATGCCACTGGAGATTAGGTTTGCCGACTCGGTTCCTCGTTTTAAATCACTCCTGAAGACCCATTTCTACAAAGCTGCTTTTAATCCTTTATCGTTGTGATTTCTTTGTACTCTCTGATGTATTTTCTTCACCTTTTTATGTTTTTCGATATGCCATTATTCTGTGTTTTTGCTGTTTGCCTTTAGATGTATGATATGTTGTGTATGCTCTTGTTGTTCTGCACTTTGTGACCTTGTTCTTGAAAGGTGCTATATAAATAAATCTTTATTATTATTATTACAATAATAATCAGACTAATATAGGGGGAGGGGGGAGAACACCACGGAGACAGCGCACGCAAACAAGGTTGTGACACAAAAACATACATGTTACATGTTATAATTAAACAATAATATGGGGGGGGGGGAGAACACAACAGAGACAGCGGTTCTTTCACCTGACATTATATCACTATGTGATTAATTCTTGTTTTTTAAACCTCATTAATTAACCCTTGTCCTAGTCAAACATTCAGCGCGAATCGCGATTCCTGGGTGGGATTCTGAGATGCTCGATAAATACGGTCCATTGTCTGTAAATCTTGCACATAAACATAATATATTATTCAGTGCAATCGAACTCCCTCCCCCCCTACACTGCTCGTCATGGCAGTCATCCAATGGCTATAGCGCACATGCGGCATTCTTCTCAGTTCATTTCAGGTGAATTAAGTTCAGCTGGGTATTCTTTGTTTCAATATAGTCTGGGGGTCGAAGCTGATATAAAGACATTTGCTAACACCTCTGGGTATAGAAGCAAAACCCCTTGCCATGTGTTGTTGCTAATTTTGATAATGCAAGTAGCAAAGCTAATATTAGTTGATGCTGGCTAAAGTGATGAATATTATTTTATTTGGGTGGGATGGAGGGTAGCTGATTCTATTCTCCTGGCATTCACACAGGTATACTGAGCTGTGGTGATTGGGGGCTTTGCATGTCAACCTTCAAGATCATGATGCCCTGGTTGGCTGCTTATGATCAAGAGCCATTACATAAGATGCTGCAATTTTGCTTGGATAAATTATGTTTTTGTAAGGCAACCTCACCTTTTCATTGTCTAATAATAACTATTATTAATGTACTCTAGCTTGTCAAAACAATGCCATGTACTGCTTTTTATATAGAAATTAAATTGATATTATGCATAATTAAGTTCAGCCTTTTGGCCCGGCCCTCAAATATTTTCTGTTTCTCATTTGGCCCCTTGGGAAAAAATAATAATTGCCCACCCCTGCTTTATATATTGTCAATTACTTCCATGAGCCGGGGAGAGTTGGTGGAGTTAGTTGCTTTAGCAGACATTTTGAGGGTCCAATGGAGTTAAGAGGTTTTGTCTGAAGCACTTTTTACTACTTTTCAGTGGTTCAATATTTTCGACACATTTATTTTATTATTTTATTTATGCAAAAAAAAGTTAGGAGGTTTCCTCCCGACAGCAACGCTATGCTTTAGTATTGACCGGCACTGTCCAATTGCATTTAAAGTGACATCCTTTTGTCTCTGTATCAATATGTGCTTAGTCTGTTTTGATAATGTTCCTGTACCAATTAAATACTTGGTATAGATTATGCCTCTGAAATTATCTATACACCTTTTTTTTTAAATTTTCACTTGTGGATTGCTGTCATTCATACGATTTTGAATCTATCTTTGGTTTCGTTTTGACCAAATTCTGTCAATTTAGGTGAAAAATACTCACAGATGATCACTGTGGCTGGAAGCAACACACATCTTATGCTTATAGCAGGCTGTTCCACTCAAAATGTGTTGACACTGAAGCAAAGCCTGCATGCACATTACTCAGAATACTAATACACATGCCTTCATTGCATGTATCAGAATTGTAGTGCCATACATTTGGGACGGCATGAATGCTTCTGAATCTAACGTTCCACTGTACCCCTTCACTCAATTACAGCAAAACCTGAATATAGTATCTCTCACTCTCTTGTTCTGTTGTTCATAAACTGAGCAGGAATGTTCTGCACTCTGTACTCCCTCTGTGAGATCTGTGAGAGCTGAAAGAATGAATTGGGACAGCTGCACAGGCACTGATAGTCGCATTGTGCCACGACAGCGGAAAGAGCCTCGGGAGTTTGTGTGCGAGCCAGGAGAAAGGCCTTGGAAAAAGCCTTGTGTCAGACCTTTTCACTGCAGAGATGCAAGCCCCCTACCCCCCCCCCCCCCCACCCCCACCCCAGCCCAGCCCCCACTCACGCTGACAGAGCCCTGTCACACACCTGATCGCCATGTTGATGGTGGCTAGTGAGCTAGTGAGAGTGACACCATCCGTTCGCACCCAGATGACAATTAGTATCTGTGGACAGACTGAGAAAATAATTATAATAATCTGCTCGGCTCAGCGCCACTTTTTCCTCTCACTCACTCTGCCTGTTCATGATGCTGCTGTACGTGTGAAATATGTCATGTTTTTTTTCTTCTTTCTTTTAACTTGAATTGAATATTTGCATCAGTCCTCAAACATGCTGAGTAAGTCTCATAAACCCTAGAGGGTTCATGAAGGACAGCTATTCCAAATGAATTGTATTATTTAATAAAATGTATGGACGTCGAGCGGAAAATAAGGCTGTTTTGCTTATAAACTCTGAAAAATAAGTTTACCTTCTTAGATACCAAGTTTCCAGCTACATGCACGGCGTACTGAGGCAGATCGAGGTAGAGGAGCACAGAGAGGTGGAGTAAGGAAGTGGGACACCCTCTGGGGGTTCATGAAGGCGCATAGAATATTCCCTTAACAGATATGTTTTTTTACACAGTTTACAGATTGTGCACAGTCTCCGATGTTGTATTATTATTGTCATTTCTGATGCCTATGACTGTGCATGTTGAGAATGATGCCTGTTGGGAATGCATGCCCCTTCGCTTTTACAAACCCATTGGGCTGTATTTTGCGTGTCTTAAGTACCAGGTCGTATTCCCTAACTTGAGTAAACTAAAGACCTGGAGGCGTGATCAATGCCATTTGTGGCCAAAGAGCATTGATCACGCCTCCAGGTCTTTAGTTTACTCAAGTTAGGGAATAAGACCTGGTACTTAAGACACGCAAAATTCAGCCCAATGTGTCTTCTAGAGTACGCGTTGTCAGAGTTCATTTTGGTCCTAAACGAAAAGGCATTATTCTTAGATTGATCAAATCTGGATTATAAATTGCAAAAAAGGAACTCTTTGAAACACAGTTTTATATTTGTGAAAGCTTTTGTTTCCTTGTCCCAGAATTTGTCCGTGCTCCCCCTGACCATAACAATGTGAACAACGCAGGAATATCTTCACGTTTACCCCCCCCCCCCCCCTTCATGGTCATCTCTTTGCAATTCATCGCAGTGTGATGTGTTGTGACCTGCCATTTTCACAGAATGTAAAACCCAGAATAGGTTAGGTTTTTGCCTTCTGCACTGATTCTGAAATACTGTTGGGTGATGTTCAATGTCCAGACTTATCTCTGCAATGAAAAAAAAAAGACAATATATTTTAAAGGAAAACATACTGTGTATGTACGTACTTGATGAACTGTACTGTCAGAGTTGCTTTCCCCTTCGGATCCGCTGGAGCAGAAGAGGAAAAGGAAGTTATTTTCTCATGTCAATAGCAGCCACTGGTAAAAAAACAATCACTCATGTGAAGTGAGGGCCGCCTTTTAATGTTTATTTAGAGCACTTTAAACAAACATTACCGGGCAATAGTGCTCCAAGCAAACATTAAAAGGCCATAGACTTGGCTGTCACATGAGTGCTCTAAACAAACATTAATAAGTCCATAGAAGTCCATAGACACATTAATCCTCATCCATGTGTATTCAAGTCGAGGTACTATCCACACAATGTTATTTGACCTTGGCAAAACGACATTCGGTCATTAAATTCACATACCCAGTTTTTTCTCTATTTCTGCATGTAGGCCTATAGCTTTTGCTACAGTCTGACTTGTTGCGGATTGGATGGACGATGGTCGGTTATGCAGCACTAAATGTGTTACATCTGATGTAAATTTGGTGCAAAACAATTACACTAGATAAAAAAAATACATGTGTTCAACACTAGATTAGAACATGTGAAAGTCATGAGATTGGCTAAAGCCAAGTCTACAGCTTTTATGTGCATATCAGTCTTGTGACACATTTCATATCTGTATTTGTTATATTTCAGTTGGAAAGGTGTTCCAAAGCAGTCCCCAAATGTACTGTTTGTGATGTGTATCTGCAGTTGCCATTTGCTGTCCTGCTGATTCGGTGTATCCATCTTGTCTACTGATCTGCATGACATTTCTGCATTACGGTATTTAGACATTTGGAGGCTAGTTTGAGTCAGACAAGGAGATTTTGTGAAGAAGCAGCATAAAAAGAAGAAAATGTCCATGCGTAATTGTCCCTATGTCACCCCACCCGTACATGAGAAATGTTGCTTCTATACTGCCTCAGTACACCAGACAATGAGGCAAACGTCCGTCTGCTTCCTGTTTTGAACCCTGAATGGTTTGATGAAATCTGGCAGTATGTGTTGCACAGCATTCATGCCGCTGCGCCTTGAGCGTGTCCTCAGAAGACTCTTGGCTTTGGGGCGCTCGTGTTTCATGCTTGCCTTAACCTTAATCCTAACCCCTAGTTTACAGGCACGGCCAGTGGACTGTATACTGAATGCATTTAGCTAATTTCTTTCTGCACATACTGGATTTAATTGTGATCGCAGGTCGCAGTTAACTATGACATCGTGCATTTCCCGTCAGTCAGTCAGTCTTGTGGCAGTCAGCCTTGTGGCATCAAGTGGTGATGTCAACAATATTAAGCCCATATATGGAGATCCCTGATGTCATCAATATTGGACAGCAACTCTACATCTGACCTCAAACCCTTAGATCTCCATATATGTAGCTGACCTGTTCTGACATTCCATATGTTGATCCTTCCCCATCCATCCTTCCTCTTCGATGTCTCCCTTTTGACTGATACCTGTCCATTTAAACTCTAGACGGGCCTGCTCCAAAGTTTTTAGTACAGCCGTACCGGGCAGCCGGCGAACAGGCCCAAAAAATGAAGGCCCTCATCAAACCCATTTACACTCAGGATCACCCTTAGATCTCCATATGTGGAGCTGACCTGTTCTGACATTCCATATGTTGAACTGACCTCATCAAACCCTGTACACTCAAGACACGCTCCATACATGGCCAGTACAGAATTAATTCTATATGCATTCCAAAGCGCCAGCGCTCGCCCAGCAGTCTGCCGTCACCCAGGCATCCGGGTGCACGCGTCTTACTGGTTTATTGTAGGCCTAGCCTACTTTGGGTTGTAGTAAATTAGCAATCAAGATACACATTGTACGATGCATATTTCATCACGGTTCACTGTCATGTGTTCATTCAGTGTGCATCTCTATAGCATGGGTTTCCAAATGTTTTCAGCTGTGACCCCATAGATAGATAATTTAGTTGCCACCCAAACTTACAAAAGTACATTATGAATGAATAACCTGTGCGTGCGTGCGCAACTGTGCAAGTGAGTCTGAGCCAGGCACTTCCGTAATGCACTCTCCATTTCTTTCCTCAGGCATGTAATCCCTTGGTTACACCATATTAATATGCAAGGATGAACATGGCTAATGAATACCCTCGGTTCTTGTTCATAGTGTCCATAGCCACAGCAATAACCTAATTTACTGCATATTAACTACACTGTACACCTTGTGGCAGCCAGAAGTCCCAAAAGAGTAACATAGTTAAGAGTGCAGTTGCACTACAGTACATCGCTGGAACTCAGAGCTGTGCTACGAGCACACAGAGCACACGCCAGACACTCAAGGCGGAGAGTTGGTCCAAGTATTTGAACATTATGGTTGGACATATGGAGGTTATGGCAAAATTCAATGGTTTTGACATACGTGTCAAGAGGGCAGCACAATCGGAGGGAGAGCAAGTTCAGACGCAAAGACTTTATCAACAAAATGACAAGGCTTAGCGAGAGGTGAGTCAGGTCAAACTGGGAAGGCGGCCAAGTCCAAACAGGATAACAACTTGAAAGGATCGGCCTATAAGAATCAAGAGACGGGCGGGAGGTCAAACTCTCTTCCGAGCCAAGATCTGGAGGAAGAACTCAGAAACACAGAGGCAGATCTCAGAAAAACTATGAAATACTAACGGAAGCCTATAGGGAGCAACGACACAAATAACATACGATCTGGCAGAAACTAGATCACTAGAACATTTTAGTTAACTGAATAAAAACTATTTTGATTGCATGTGTTATCGGATATTGGCGGATTCCAGCATTTTTACCTCTGCAAAGGTGAGTGAGCTATTGTTCAGTAGAAATTAGCCTTTGGTCGTAAGGTTAAAATGTGGACTGGAAACTAATAACTTCTTGTTTTTATTATGTGAGAGTAGGCTATCCATCATGTGCTGATCTACAAGTTGTCAAATGGGTGCGTCCTGCCACGTTGTAAAGCTTGTAGATCTGTCCATTTTGCAGAGTGAACACCTGTGATCCGATCAGATTTTTACACCCAGGTTTGTGAATCACATATCAGTTTGTGCTTAGGGTAGATACACACCCCTTTAGTCACTTTATTTACATAGAACAGCTTGTGTACCGATTTGCGTGATGTTTCGACAAATTGTTTGGTGCATTAGTTTCTAGTCTAGGATATGTGTACAGATGAGTGCACACTGTGCAGGGAGACACAGAGGAAACTTGGTGTCTACAATTACTAAAGAGAGGAGACCTTTATTTTTTGTCATTTCATGGGAGTTTGATCAGTGAATATTTCCAACTCAAACATTAAGAAAAAAATCACACCCGTGTGATGTGAGGGGCGCTCTTATCATCATACATCATCATACATCAACTCATTCTCAACCAATGGTACACCCCCACCCAATCACGCCGGCCCTTCACAATTTGCGTCCTCACTTTTGTCTTCAATCAAAGCTGGGCATGAAACTGGCAGAATGAAACTGGATATCAGTTAAATATGTTGTGACATTATGTTATGAACCATAGAACGTCTAAGATTTATGTTGGGGCTTTTATGCTTTTATTGATAGGATAGTAGACTGACAAGAAATGGGGAGATGGGGAGTGACACGCAGAAAAGGTCATCAGGATTAGGATGAACATGGCTAATGAATACCCTCGGTTCTTGTTCATAGTGTCTATAGCCACAGCCTTGGGTGCCCAGACCACCCTGCCAGCAGCCCAGGCCACAGAAAGTTTAGATGCTGGGATTGCAAATTACTACAAATTACTACAAACTACAAATGCACTCTGTCGAGGTGCAAACTTGCGCCTTGCACACAAGTAGGCCATACATGGTCTACTTGTGCGCAAGCAGAGCACACAAGTAGTGCCGACCTCTACGATCAGCCCCTCTATACAATTCATATATACCTACCTTGAAACCAGTGATACATTGTTTTAATTTGTCTAATGCTGTTAAATGTGATAAACACAGTTTTGTATTGCTTTTGAATTCATCCTGGTGATTCTGCTTTGTGTTCTACAGTATGTTTACAGAACATAAAAATAAAAGTAAAAAGCACGTTGAAATTTAAATTGTGCCATAACATCATGTCCATTTGTATGTCAAGACATGCCAATGTGCAAATCCTTGTTTTAACATAAGGATTGTAAACATTCTTCCAATGTTCATGCACTTGTAGAAAGTATGCCTTGCCCTGAAATCACATGATCACTGCCCTCCTTAGTGTATACCACAATAGAGATCAGTGGATCTCTATTGTGATCTCTCTCTCTCTCTGTCTCTCTGTCTCTCTGTCTCTCTCTCTCTCTCTCTCTCTCTCTCTCTCTCTCTCTGCCCCCACACAAAATGCCTGTGTGTGACCATTAGTTAGAACATGCTCTCTGTTGCCATCTCCTGGTGACAGCATGGAATAAAGTGATACCACAAAAGACGTGGTACCGGGAAGGCACCAGGGGCTAGGCACCACCAGTGACACTTTCAAGTGCTCACCACTGTATGTGATGTATTGCCATGCTTTTTCCTCTTGCCTAATGTAAATCGCTCTGGATTAAGAGGGTCTGCTAAATGCCTAAATTGTAA
This sequence comes from Protomyctophum bolini, assembly GCF_963924005.1. Taxonomy (NCBI): domain Eukaryota; kingdom Metazoa; phylum Chordata; class Actinopteri; order Myctophiformes; family Myctophidae; genus Protomyctophum; species Protomyctophum bolini. The sequence continues at coordinate 48,886,833 of NC_137863.1, forward strand.
ATTGTAATAATTGTGCGCTCTGCTTGTGCAAGTAAAGACTCAAGGTTGCTACTATACTGTAGTATTCACATAGTGTAGGTCACCTTGAGGACATAAGCCAACTGTGACGGATGTGCCCGTCAGAATGAATAAATATTAAGACCTGCATTTAACATCATCCCAGAAAACCACAAACACTGGGCCATACCCCTTTTTGCTGTATCATTTCAGAGTGAATGCCATTTACAGATATGACAAAATTGGAAAATCAGTTAAACCCTTATTTTGTATGAAAAAATAATGAATGGTATTTGGATGCCTCAGGCTGAGAATGTGGAGGACATCCAAGTTGTATACTGTGCCTACACTACATATAAACACACAGCAAAGGTTACCAACGGTAAGTGATAAATAACACCTCCAATGGATGCCCTTTCCCTTTGATCACATTCATATCAGCTCTGGTGACTCATTCATTTGGTTCTTTACTGTATTTTGAAATGAGATTTCCTTGCCCGAGGGCTGAAGGGTAACAACAGACATGAATGTGGCACTCTGTTGAACCAATCAAGGAGTGTTTCAGGGGAAAACGGAGGGCAGTGGCATCATCAAACTTGTAGAAATGCTGCCTTGTGTTTCTGGTTTGTTTCTGACCCGGAGATGCTGGAGGTTAATTGCCATGTGCTTAGTGAGGAAAAAAAGGGAAAAGGACAGGTTTGTCAGATGGCTGCAGGTCCTAAGAGCAGAATGGAAGTGTTATGTGCACTGCTTTTGACACGTATTGCAGCTCTCTTCCATGTCAGGGCTGAATTATCATTTCATTTGGTGAAAATAACTGCTTTTCAAAACAGTCATATCACGGCATGGTAAACAGGCTTCAATCAGACAGAGAAGCGCAGCTTATTACAGCTGATATGTGCTCGAGCGGAATTTTAATTGACACAGGAATGTTAATTATTAAAGCATCTCTGCAGGTCCGTTCTATTGAATCATTATTTTGACAATATATAGTGTACAGTCATGAATAAACGAGGGCATTATTCATGCTGCTGGAGTTACAACAAGACCTTTTGTATTACAGTATCTGTTCATCATTTAAGGCAAACACCTAATAATTCCCTTGGTGGACATAATGTCCGCTGAATGTCAGGCCTGATTGCTGGTTTCTGCATCACATTCTGCTCTCCTGATAAGGACGGCAAGAACACTGAACTTAACGTACTGTAGGTTACAGTGACTTGTCTTTAATTGGCGCAGCTGTCAAGCCTACTGTAAGCTTATGTCTCACTAGAGTCACTACTACATGGTAAAATGGTAATTTTATAATAATTCACACACACATTCATACACCGATTGCAGCGGAAGCCATGCAAGGTACCAACCAGTACATCAGGACCAATTTGGGGTTCAGTGTCTTGCCCAAGGACACTTCGACATGTAGACAGGAGGAGCCGGGATTCGAACCGCCTGCTCTAACTCTTGAGCCACAGTTGCCATGCACATTATAGCCAAGACCAAGGGCTGACCAACTGAGAAGGAAAGACACCCACATACTGTCTACATCAAATGCAAATACAATGTTATGAAATCACAACATTTCAGTCCATAGACATCATAGCCTACCTGATGAAGGTCTTTGGATTCCCATAACATATTTATTTCTTATTTATGCATGTGAGGATCAACCGGAAACCACCCTCCCTGCCAAAATAAAACAAACCAACATCTCTGCTGGCTCAGTAGGCCTACTCGTCCACTGAGCTGTGAAGAGCGCTAGAGAAAGTAAGCGCGAGAGAGAAAGGGAAGTTAAGGCATGCAACAGATTAAAACAATGTTCCAGTTGGGTGGAGAGGTTTTCCATTTTATTTTTCATTTTCATTATCTGGCAGGTGGAAGTATAAATGCCAGCAGGATTATAGAAATTACATGGGCTCTCTCGCCTTGCCTGTTTCTGCAGTTTATCCTCCCTGTACCTCTCAGTCCATCTCTCTCCCCTCTGCTCTCCCTCATCCTCCTGTCGCTCCCTCCCTCCACCTTCTCCACCTGCCACCCCCTCCCTTCTGGATCTATCTCCCTTTTGCATTCTAGTCTATACCCTCTCTCTCTCTCTCTCTCTCACGCACGCACATTATTCACCTCACCTCACTTTGTCTCTCACCTCATACGCCTTTCTCTTCATCACTTCCTTCCCCATGCCCCTTGAATCTCCCTCATGTGTGTGTGAGTGTGTGTGTGTGTGTGTGTGTGTGTGTGTGTGTGTGTGTGTGTGTGTCTTTCGGCTCTTGGTCTGATGGTTCAGTCAGGCCCCTGTTGGCCAGCCAGCACCAAGCAGGCAGCAGTGTCTTAAAGAGGTGCCTTCCTAATCCCTGAGATCTATTGCAGATAGCAGGGCTGACATGGGCGACAGAGATTAGAGGGGGCAGATATTGATTGGCCCCTCTCATCCCAGGGCCAGCCACAGCTGCTTGTCTGTGTAATGGAATGCTGTGATGAATTTCACTCAGTAAGTCAGCAACTCCAAACGCACCAGGACTGGACTAAACACATGTACACTGACTATGATACAGTAGTGTCAGGTGAGAGGAGAGGTTATAGTGGGACCAGGGGTGATGAGTGGTTTGTGTTGCCCCACAGCAAACATGCAGAGTGACATTATGCTGACAACATGGAAGAATACTGAAATGCAGTACAATAATTAGTCTTTTTAATCATTATAAAGCTCTTATGTTTGTCTTTCTTGTCCACATTTTCTGATGGATTAAATTGAAGGAACCAAAAAATACATAACTGGTATACTGTACATTAAGGACAAAGCAACAGGGACAACCTCAGATATTTACATTTTAGTCCATATCTAGACAACAATATCAGTTTATTTAAAAAGTATTGATATGAAAATGATTTAAATTTTGAAGGGTCCTACAATTTACCAAGGTGGAGTATAACTCTGACATCACACAATGTTATTTTTCAGACATTTTTGTTTAGATTTTTGAAGCTGTTCAAACAGATTTCCAAAATGTACAAACATGAGAATGCCAAACTATAACAAAGTTTCCACACTATTTTCATTTCCAACCTTTAAAATGATCTGTTGCCCTCGTCTTTAAATGTTATCCCTCCCTCCCATACCTATACAATAAGCTGGCAGAATGCTGGTACACTTTTGCTGAGAGGCTATATAATATCACCCACATTGCCAACTAAATGATGGGACAGTCACCTTGCTGTTCATTCCCAGAGGTTGTGAGGCCAATAAATCTTGTGCTCAGTTCCTTCATCTTTGGACATTGATAAAGGCTTGAAATGCATGGCTATGGCTCATTTGAATTGGTACTTGAAATTGTGATAATTCTGAAGCACCACAATTAAAATGGCACATTGACATAATGATTAATGACAAAGAGAATATAATTTCGCAGATTCTGTTGCTTTAGTGATGATAGGGTGAAGGTTTTTGAGATACAAGATGGTCCATTCATATATAATGTATCCTACTTGTGCACGGCCTGTTTCAGGTGTGGCTGCTGTCAGTGATATAAACTAAGTATACAGTACAATACATGTACTCAAGTACTGAAATTAAGTACAAATTTGAGGTATTCAGACATCTGATCTCAGACGCGGTGTGAGTCCCGCACCTTTCATTGGAAAACACTGTCTGCATTTTGGGAAAACAAACTCACAGCAGTGTTTCCCCACCCCCAAATACACAGTAGTGTTATGGGAAATAAGATCACCTCTTTATATCCACTATTGTTGACATTATGTTCTCCGCGCGTGCGACTCAGCTGATCCTCACCCACCACCATTTGGTTTAGAACGGATACTCATGGGGGACAACCTAAGTCACAACAATGTGGTACAGCAGTCTGGTATTTTCCCCAAATACATTGTTTATTTGCTTGTTGTTTTGTTAGTTTCTTTCTCCAAGACAGATCTTTTTGGTTGTTAGAAGTAAATATTACACAGAGACAGAAGTTATGCAGCATGATCGTGGTACAGTATTTCTGTCCCTGTATAATAACCAGTAAGACGCGCAAACGCGGGAAGCGAACGCAGCTGAGACCCTGCAGATCATGTCTGTCTGTCTGTCTGTCTTGTGTGTCTGTCCCGCTGTTACTGTATATGTGGACCTGGCCCCTTTTGTGCCCATATATGGAGCTGAGTGATTGCTGATGCAACACACTCCATATTTGGACGTATAGCGGGACAGACACACACACAGACAGACACACAGACATGATCTGCTAGGTCTCATAGTAAGTGCTCACTGCATTCGCAATTACTTCTGATTTAGGTTGACCACCTGAGTGGTCCCTCAAGAGTCTCCATCTAAACCAAAAGGGTGGTGGATCAGCTGACGGATCGCACGCACGCAGAGCATTATGTCAACACCAGGCCGCATTGCACAGACATTCTAGTTTATTAGACACATGCAGAGAAATATATACAGTATTGAACAGCCTAGACACGACATGCCTGGCTATAACATATGAAAATGAGGATGAGAACAGGAATTAACAGGAACAGCATGCATGTCATATCATTGCGCACGGATGTTCAGTCTCTCTGATAAAGTAGTGATGGTCATCGTATCATGGATATCAACACAGTATGCTTACGCAGATGAGTGTTTTCTATTTATTTTTTTCAAACCATTAAAGTATTCAATCAATCAATCACCTGCCTCCTGAGACACTGCCACTAGGGTATCGGCAATTATCATTCACCAGAGTTTATCGCCCATTACAGGCAATGTTCAAATTGACGGTAATTTCTGAAATAGCGTCGGTACTGGGCAGTATGATGATGAATCAATTAGGCCTTTATGTGGAGCATGAATAGCAATTTTCAAAAATAACTTGCACTTTGTAGTCAACCTCAGTTCTCCTTTATTCATTGTCATGGAGGTTTGGTTGGATTGATATTATTCTTGTCATGGCTGATTTGACAACTGAATATAAGCCATCAATCATTGTCTTATATGGTTAGACTAAATAAACTTTAATCGCATCTCCATAACGATTTGCAGCCTCATTTACTTATATAGGTTTCTCTCAACAATTTTGATCACACCCGCTGTTTATTTATATTTCGCCTAAGGGTTTATTCTTTCTGCATGTATCCCAGTTTCTCTGCCTTACATAAAGCCTGCATTATTGAAGAGGATAAAATATCAAAATATGAAAACAAACACATTTCTGAAAGGAAAGCTGTATCCACATTCCATGTCTCGTAAATTAACTATTTGTGATGGCTTGGTTCCCTCCAAGTAAAGATGATTTGACATTGTGTTTTTAGTAAATTGCCTGAATGTTTATTTAAAGTCAGCAATAAGTGAGCCAAAAGTGTGTGTTGATATATTCTGATTAACTACTTCAATTACTTCACCCTAAGGGCAATAACAAAACGTCAACCCGCTCATAGCAAATTTTAAGAAATTACATTTAAGCGAAACACACTATCTAATAACCTCCAGCATTAGGGATTTGAACCATTGGGTTCAGTTTAATTTGTCAGGTATGTTTTGGAGCATCAGGAATTGAAATGTGAGACTCACATTTTATTACAGTTGTGCCGCTTTTCTTTAAGCATGAAGATGTTTGGCTTTAAGGGAAGTAATGAAGTTATTCTGCCCTAGCAATCGCGTCCTAGCAAGGCTTAGACAGACAGATAACAAAATGAAGGTCCAGTCAACCGTTTTCCTCAAAGTATGGCTTTACTGGGAGGTTCTTCATAAAATTGTAAAACTGTAACACATAAACAGAAAATATACATTATCACTGAACAGCGTAAGGCAGGATAATATTACCATAATAAAATATAGTGTGAAGTGGGAATAATGTAAATACTGTAAATACATTATATTTCCAAGAGTCCAGAAGGACATCCATCATAGGTAATCATTACCAGCAGCAATGATAAAATAAAGAGTAACTGTGAGATATGGCAACATAACAACAAGAAATCTCTTCAGTAAAACTAATATTTTACACTCTGAAACAATCCACATTTGCACTGTGTATCACACTCACGAATAAATCTGCTCCAAGGTTGGGACGCAGAAAACAACTCTGGGACCTTGTACACACTGCTTGCATTCAACGTGACTCAGAAATAATGGCGGACAGACAGGAAGAGAACGCAACTCTCTAGTACAGCGTCTGTGAGGTATAGTGACAGACGAGACTGCCATCTATTGACAGGATTTGGTACCGCAGTTAAAACGTCAATGTATTCAATAACGCTTGAATGCCTCCACAAAGATTGTTACAACAAAACACCAAGATCATTTAAAACATAATACATATTTTGGCTTTTCTCCTTTTTTGGAGACAGAACAGAAGTGTTTAGGTAAAGAGAGTGGACCAAACAACCTAGCGGTCCGGGCACCTAGGCTGGTAATCCACCCTGACAGCGTGTTGCGTGTTGTCCCCCATCGCTCCCCGTTTCCTGTCAAAACATATAAAAAATGACACCCGTATGAAGTGAGTGGTGCAACTCTGTGTGGGGGTCCCCGGGGGGAGGGGGGGTGGGGGCGGACACACACCCAGGGTGCCGTCCCGCGTCCGAAACTGTTGAGAAATGACAGAGTTGCCGTGGGGGGGGGGGGGGGGGGGGGGTCAGTACTTAGAGTTTACAACACGGATGACGTCAATCGTTTGCCAGCCAAGTCTATGGACTTTAATGGTTGTCTAAGGCACTTACTGACGTCTCTCACTTAAGGCAGCTTTTGAATGCTGCTCTCAGGGCAGCTTAAATGCTATCAATACAACCATGTTCATTTGCTGCTCTGAGGGCAGCTTAAATACTATACATAACAACCATGTTCATTTGCTGCTCTGAGGGCAGCTTTTGGATGCTGCTCTCAAGGGCAGCTTAAATACTATACATACAACCATGTTCATTTGCTGCTCTGAGGGCAGCTTTTGGATGCTGCTCTCAAGGGCAGCTTAAATACTATACATACAACCATGTTCATTTGCTGCTCTGAGGGCAGCTTTTGGATGCTGCTCTCAAGGGCAGCTTAAATGCTATACATACTGTACAGTGTACACCAATGTTAACACATTGAATGCGGACTGATTCTCAATAATGGAAGTAGGTGCTGCTACAGGATTTTGATCATTCTGACAACTTGTTCAAGGCCCACAGCAAACGTCGTCTTATAGCTAGAATCACCATGTACCTCAAAAGACAGCTTAGGTTGTCTACTCATTTAAAAAAAAAAAAGATTCTGTAGTTGGCCTTATTGGTAGTATTGGCCTTTATATAATACCTGGTTTTGTCTAAAAGTGCTGTTTTTGAACAGAAAGCAGAGATATTCACCATTTTATGTCACAGCCATTGACAGGCAGATATAAAATTAACCAAAATAAGGGACATATACAATACTATACATCGAATGAAAGCACTGAAGCTCTGCTTTCATGAGGAAAAATAACACATTTATCCTATCTTCTGTTCGTCAGTAATTGCCTTTTTATTAAGAGTTGTTCAGGTCCATACAAAAATAAGGCCTATAGTGACATATACGTATGTACACTATATACCCTATGAAAGAACAGACTCTCTGTTTTCATAAGAAAACATAATTACATTTATCCCATCTACCATTCATCAGTTATTGACAGTTGAATTCAGCTTACAGCAGTGTTTTACAGTCTGTAAAACACACACACACTCCAACAGAAAAGTCATTTTAACCCTATAGCTATACTGAAACTACATAACTCAAACAATAGAATAGAATCTCTACTGTAATCCCCCAAAAAAAGTGAGTCTTTCCCATATTCTGTTCTCTACTTATCGTTCAATACGGCTTGCTATAAACGGACTGAGCCAAAATAAAATTTCACAACAATCCATTTAATTAATGGGAGAACCTAAAGATACGAAAAAACATGGTTGCGTTTTGTTCTAACTCGGGTAGGGGTATGTCAAAATCTGAGGGCCTCTGCTACTAGACTATTGTGGCAGAGTTTGCAGCAGACCATGTATCACTGTGAATGTTCTTAAATAACCCTATTCCGGGTGTGGGGGTATATTGGCACAGGGGCGTGGGGGTTATCTAACGGGTAACGTGAGTGCTGGTATCTATACCTTCAGGGTATAATGGCACAGCACACGGCACAACACAACACACATGCTATCCATTCTCACAAGGAAGCACATGTGTTCCATTCCAAGCCGAAGACAAGTGTGTGTGTTTTTGTATCATGCAGTATGCATGCAGGTATCTGTTTTCTATTATCCCTCTGATGGTAAATAAATATGGACCTTGATCTTTCTGGATATGTCAGGAGTCTGTATAAATAACCCATGGTCCGTTTTGACAAATACAAGCATCCGGGGGGAGGACAAAACACAAATCCTTTCTCTTATACAGTATATCTCACTGTATTCCTCACATTCTGATGCATTCTCCAGTGAATTTGGCTCATTGTCTGTACTTGCTGCACTGTGGGAGTAGTGATTCAAAAGATACCTACTGCACCATATACACAGCAAGCATTTTAATATTTGTTTTTTTCAGTAGTAGTTCAGAGAGACATGAATCTATACTGCTCTACGAAGCAGTACATTTTTGGGCTCACTGACTTACCATTAGTGTAATATCACTATATGGCGATAATATCAATATATGCCGATATCTCATTCGACTGACAGCAAGGTGAAAATAGTGGCCGACAATTTTCACCTGGCTGTCTCTCCAGTTGTGAGGTCCGCGGCCCAAACGTCTAGTATAACAAATTACTACCGGTATAATTATGAACAAAACTTCCCTTTCATACCACCCCTTAATAGAGATGGTGAGATATCTGATATATCCAACCAGAAGGGAAGGTGATATAGCTGATATCTAAGATCAGAATGAAATACTGGGTCATGACCAGGCTGTATTGCGGCATTAGTATTTATTTTGTGGTGTCTCGGTCAGGGACCGTGCGCCACCGGTTAGCAACCCCAGGGAGGGAGATCTCGCAGCTGCAAGAGATGAGCACCGTGGTTCTCCAGATGGCACACGTGTGACTTTGTGTCTGCCGTTCTCCCTGACAGGCACATTAAGCTAAATGTCTCGCTGTAGATTCACTGCATTCAAAGGAAATATGCCTCATGAGAATTACCCCCTTCGGACATTTCAATAATGAATGATCCCTCCTTGTCTGAAGCTCTCCCAATGGGTCGGCAAAGGGCTGACGTATGGAAAGCCAGAGGGGACACACAGGACACATTGACTACTGGGGCGGAAATGAACAATACGGTACTCTGAAGAGGAAGTGATGATGATGATGATGATTGTCAGCATCATTATCTGACAACTCTCATATAAAACAAGTTATTGAAATTTTGGCTATCATCAATTTATTCCCTCAAAGACTAGAATTTCGCGCATTTTGCATACAGGAACCATGATAAGAGCAAGGGCAAGGGAGAGAACAGCTAGCATAACATAGAATTCCTCGCTAGCCTTTGGGTAAGCTGTGAAATGTTTTGTTAATCATTCATTACACCCCTGGTATATTGAATTTCTGTTACGGTGTGTGCCTGCTTTGCATAGAGGAGGCCAATTAATCCAACTAGGCTGCTGCTCCTTTGAGAAACGATTAATGGGATTGCGGGTAAAGCTACGAGGGAACGTGGGTGACCACGCTTGGCTAGGGGGGCAAGAGTAGAGAGAGAGAGAGAGAGAGAGAGAGAGAGGGAGGGAGGTTTGTCTCTGAACTTCAAAAAGCCCTTGGTCTGATGAAGCTCAGAAATATTCAAATCACCTTGAACAGCATCTTAAAACAGAGATGTGCACACACCCAAAGTGATTTAATCAGCACAGGCCCATGTCCACCAAATTAAAACTAGACGGACAAAGTTGAATTAGTTCTAAGCACAGAACAGAACTGGGGCATAATGGATAAAGTTGTTACACACTTTAATACTCTACTTAAAGTATAACCACAACTCAGGATTTCAGTTACTGATATGCAGTTGGAAAGTTCACTATCTCTAGGGTTTGCTGGGTTATAGAAATATGATACAAATGAAGATAAAAGTCAGGTCTAAAAATCTGTATGCATGGGCTTTATTTGAAAAGAGCTTATTGCTGCTTCACCTCCCCCAGGATTAGCTAGGCGGGAAATAGAGGTGATAGTTCAGTTGGTGATACAAGCATGAAATTTGGTACAGATGACCTTTATATGACCATAATCGATAATCAACCTCGGGCCACGCAAAATTCCTCCATTTTCCAAGATGGCCGCCAGTTTGCAATTGGACCTATACGTTTTGGACTACACCAATTCGCGGGGCCTATAAAACTTAGAATTTCCCCTAATTTTGGTATAAGATATGTCCTGGAGGTATTTCTACCAAGTGAGATAAAACAATAACATTAGGTTCCAATATGGCGGCATATTTTTCAATATGGCTGCTGAGAAATTGCATAAATATACATCTGCTTATGGTTAATCCACAGTTGGCGATACAAGCATGAAATTTGGCACAGATGACCTTTATATGACCATAATCGATAATCAACCTCGGGCCACGCAAAATTCCTCCATTTTCCAAGATGGCCGCCAGTTTGCAATTGGACAGCTAGGCGGGAATAGAGGTGATAGTTCAGTTGGTGATACAAGCATGAAATTTGGTACAGATGACCTTTATATGACCATAATCGATAATCAACCTCGGGCCGCGCAAGATTCCTCCATTTTCCAAGATGGCCGCCAGTTTGCAATTGGACATACGTTTTGGACTACACCAATTTGCGGGGTCTATAAAACTTTGAATTTCCCCTAATTTTGGTATAAGATATGTCCTGGGGGTATTTCTACCAAGTGAGATAAAACAATAACATTAGGTTCCAATATGGCGGCATATTTTTCAATATGGCTGCTGAGAAATTGCATAAATGTACATCTGCTCATGGTTAATCCACAGTTGGTGATACAAGCATAAAATATGGCACAGATTACCATTATACCACCCTAATTGATAATCAATTAATTATTTATTTTTCAAGATGGCCGCCAGTTTGCAATTGGACCTATACGTTTTTCAATATGGCTGCCGAGAAATTGCAGAAATATAGGCCTATATGGTTATTCCACATGAGCTTGTAACACATGCATTTGTAAATTACCATACACAGAATCCATTTATGGCACATTTTAAAGTAGGTAGGTAGATAAGTAATAAGTATACAGAGATTGGCCTACTGGCAGTATCATATTCTGTCCTCTTGGATGTATATTCAACCAGTGTTTCCCAGGCTGCACCACGGGGAGGTTTCTGTATATTCAGCCCATTTAAAAAAAAAAAAATGTTTACATTTTAAAGTGATTTGAATGATAATAATAATAATAAATAATATAATAATAATAATAATAATAATAATAATAAAACTTTATTTGTATAGCACCTTTCATGACATGAAATGCAGCTCAAAGTACTTTACAGAGAAATGGAGGATAAAAGAAAAGCAAGGCAACAACATTAAAAACAAGCAGTAATGCAATACAGTGAGGACATGAATAACAAAAATAAAAAAATAAAAGATCAATTAAAAGCAATGTTGTAGAAGTGGGTCTTGAGCTGAGCTTTAAAAATGTCTACAGAGGCTGCCTGACGAAGGTACAGTGGGAGCTTGTTCCATGCCGACGGCCTGTAGAAGCAAAAAGCTGCTTCCCCGTGTTTTTTAGTTGCCATTTTTTTTGGCAAAGCGAGCAGGCCGGCAGTGGAAGACCTTAGGGGGCGTTTTGGGACATATTTAGGCAAGCAGTCATGTAGGTAGGAAGGTGCGAGACCATTGAGAGCTTTATAGACAAGTAAAAGAATTTTAAAATCAATCCTAAAAACAACCGGAAGCCAGTGCAGTGATGCCAAAACTGGAGTAATATGTTCTCTCATCTTAGTTCTAGTTAAAACTCTGGCTGCTGCATTTTGGACAAGTTGTAGTCTGTCAGTTGTTTTCTTAGGCAGTCCTGAAAAAAGTGCATTGCAGTAGTCAAGCCGAGAAAAAACAAAGGCGTGGATTAGCGTTTTTGCATCGTCCAAGGACAAATAGGCTCTGATTCGTGCAATATTTCTAAGGTGAAAAAAGGCAATCTTGGTAACATCAATATCAATAATAACCCCCAGGTTCTTTACTTTACTGTTACTTTCTACAGTCAGGTTACCAAGTCTGCTTATTATTGATTCTTTCTGCTCACTAGAACCGATTATGAGAACTTCTGTCTTATCCTCGTTTAGCTTGAGAAAGTTCTCACTCATCCAACATTTGATGCTAGACAGACAGGTCAACAGCGGGTCTAAAGCACAGGGATCATCTGGAGCCACAGAAAGATAAAGTTGGGTATCATCAGCATAGAAATGAAAATTGACTCCGTGATTGGTAATGAGTTCGCCCAATGGCAGTATGTACAAGGAGAAAAGCAGAGGGCCAAGAATCGAGCCCTGTGGAATACCAGAGCTGATGTCGTGTTTGTCTGAGTCAAACTCGGCTAGATTGACAAAGTAACTTCTGTTTGATAGGTAGGAGGAAAACCAGGACAGGGCCGTACCAGACAGGCCTATCCAGTGCTCCAGACGCTGTATTAAAATTGAATGATCAATCGTGTCAAATGCAGCCGTTAGATCTAGGAGTAGGAGAACAGATACATGTTTCTTGTCAGCAGACACCCTAAGATCATTAATTACTTTTACAAGTGCTGTTTCTGTGCTGTGACCTTTCCTAAAGCCAGATTGGAATTTGTTGTGCACATTGTTGTTCTGTAGAAACACATCCAATTGATGAAAGATGCATTTTTCTAAAACCTTGCCCAGAAAGGGTAGATTTGAAATGGGTCGATAGTTACCCAAAACAGAGGGATCAAGATTGTGTTTCTTGAGTAGGGGCCTAACTACAGCAGTCTTCAGTGAGTCTGGGAAGACACCTGATTGTAGAGAGCTGTTTACAATTTTTAGGATATCTCCAATCACACTGTCCAAGACCTCTTTGAGAAAGGTGGTGGGAATTTTATCCAATGAACAGGAGGATGATGTCATCTGTGATATGGTTTTGCGGAGTTCATCTTCATCAATTGCGCAGAACGTTAATAGGCTCCCCCTGGAGAGATCTACTCTGGGACCATTAGCTGCTGTTTGAGGGTTTGCGCTAGCAGCAGCACCATTCATAATATCAGCTCTAATGTTAAAAATTTTGTTATCAAAGAAGCATGCAAACTCATTACACTTAGCTTTAGAGGCCGGGAATGACTGCTTGTAGGACTGGGGGGGGTTTAAAAGTCGTTCAATGGTAGAGAATAGGACTCTGGCATTTTTCTTGTTCTCATTAATAATGCCAGAGAAATATGCCTGCCTTGCTAGACGCAAGGCTTTGTTATAGGCGACTGTTGACTTTTTAAGAATCTCTAGGTGGATGGTGAGTTTGTTTTTTCTCCACGCTCGCTCAGCTCTACGACATTCTTGCTTCAGTGAGCGTGTATGCTCATTTATCCAGGGTGTTATTCTGGTGTTATGTTTCTTTTTTGTTTTCAAAGGAGCCACTATATCAAGAGCTGACTCTAGTTTAAGATTAAAAATTTGAACCATATCATTTACTGGGGGGGTATCGGGCAGGGGGGGCCCCAGATGACGAGAGAACTCGTCGGCTGCAGAAGAGCTAAAAAAACGCTTTTTTATGGTATATTCCGTGATGTTTTTCTCTAGATCAGGGACAGTCATATTAAAACACAGCAGATAGTGGTCTGATAGCTCAGGCCTTTCAATAGTCCTTTCCACAGTGATGTTCAGCCCTCTAGAAATCACCAGGTCCAGAGTGTGCCCATGTTTATGTGTAGGCCCAACAACATGTTGGATAAACTCAAAGGAGTGCAATAACTCTAAGAAGCCCATAGCCACAGCATCTGTAGCATCATCCAGGTGAAGATTAAGATCACCTGAGATAAGAGTTCTGTCATAGTTAGTGGAGCAGATAGATAAAAGTTCTGATATTTCTGTTAGAAATATTGCTTTACTGATGTTGAATGATTTTGAATGACCTAAGATCAAATAGGGTGACATATGTTAAATATTATTTAAAACATTTGCAGCGGCCACAACATTCCTTTTTACAACCACATCGCGTCAGCTCCTGGCATGATTTGGCCACTGCTGGAAGATCTGTCCAGTGTGGAAGCCATGTTCTGTCCGTCTGGTGCCATCCCCAGTGGATTGGACTTGGCAAAACAGGACTGCACAAGAGTGACTGGCCCCATATATGTCCTGCTTGGTATGCAGCTCTCTTGCAATGTTCCTTTAGAGCGGCACTTGTTGGTGGAATGCAATCATATAATCGCTGCTTTCTGGCAAACAAGTCCAGTCGTGCCTCATTCACTTCCTTGTAGGAACTACTTTTATCGTACATGAGTACTACGAACTCCTCAAGGACTTGCATGTCTTCATCGGTTACTGCAACAGGTGTTTATATCACCAACTGTGCATTAACCATGAACAGTACATTTATGCAATATACCGGCAGCCATATTTGAAAAAATGCCGCCATATTGGAACCCAATATATATATATTTAATTGTACTTGGTAGAAATACCTCCAGAACATATTCTCTTATATCAAATTGTGGGGAAATAAAATATTTACAGCCCCAGCAAGGTCATATAGTCCAAAACGTATTTACAGTTGCAGTCATTTTTTAAACTGGCGGGCCACCTTGAAAAAATTGGAATTCTGCGTGGCCCGAGGTTGATTATCGATTAGGGACATATGAAGGACATCTGTGCCAAATGTCATGCTTGTATCACCAACTGTGGATTAACCATGAGCAGATGTACATTTATGCAATTTCTCAGCAGCCATATTGAAAAATATGGCGCCATATTGGAACCTAATGTTTGTTTTATCTCACTTGGTATAAATACCTCCAGGACATATCTTATACCAAAATTAGGGGAAATTCTACGTTTTATAGACCCCGCAAATTGGTGTAGTCCAAAACGTATGTCCAATTGCAAACTGGCGGCCATCTTGGAAAATGGAGGAATTTTGTGTGGCCCGAGGTTGATTATCGATTATGGTCATATAAAGGTCATCTGTACCAAATGTCATGCTTGTATCACCAACTGAACTATCACCTCTATTCCCGCCTAGCTGTCCAATTGCAAACTAGCGGCCATCTTGGAAAATAGAGGAATTTTGCGTGGCCCGAGGTTGATTATCGATTATGGTCATATAAAGGTCATCTGTGCCAAATTTCATGCTTGTATCGCCAACTGTGGATTAACCATGAGCAGATGTACATTTATGCAATTTCTGGCGGCCATCTTGGAAAATGGAGGAATTTTGCGTGGCCCGAGGTTGATTATTGATTATGGTCATATAAAGGTCATCTGTACCAAATTTCATGCTTGTATCACCAACTGAACTATCACCTCTATTCCCGCCTAGCTGTCCAATTGCAAACTGGCGGCCATCTTGGAAAATAGAGGAATTTTGCGTGGCCCGTGGTTGATTATCGATTATGGTCATATAAAGGTCATCTGTGCCAAATTTCATGCTTGTATCGCCAACTGTGGATTAACCATGAGCAGATGTACATTTATCCAATTTCTGGCGGCCATCTTGGAAAATGGAGGAATTTTGCGTGGCCCGAGGTTGATTATCGATTATGGTCATATAAAGGTCACCTGTACCAAATTTCATGCTTGTATCACCAACTGAACTATCATCCCCATTCCCGCCTAGCTAATAGTCCAAAACGTATTTACAGTTGCAGCCATTTTTAAAACTGGCGGGCCACCTTGAAAAAATTTGAATTCTGCGTGGCCCGAGGTTGATTATCGATTAGGGACATATGAAGGACATCTGTGCCAAATTTCATGCTTGTATCACCAACTGAACTATCATGCATTGAAAACAGCTATTTCCCGCCTAGCTAGATACCATCACCAAACTATTATGGTGGACAAATCAATTGGAACCATGGTGTGTGCTTATGTGTGCCGCGAGTCATCACAGTCACAGTTAACTCCGTCCTGCAGGGGCCACGGCCGCACAGAAGTTCAAAGCGGCTCTAAGTGGTCTCACAAATCCAGAGAGAAAAGGCAGACACGAGTGAGTAATTTATTGCTAGATGCCCTGTGAAGGGCCTCGCACAGTGGGGTAAGCTCACTATGCTGTGCTAAAATACAAGTGAGGATTACGCTTATCAAGCATCAACTGTTTGGCTGCGCAGACAAAGGCTTATTGCGGTGGGACAACTTCAATGGCCCGTGGCGCACTGCGAAGAAGAGTGCCTTTTTATCTAACAGAAACTGGGCGAGCTGAGGGAGAGAGTGAGAGCAGGGACCACAACAACATCACAGACTGTGCTCTACTGTTCCTACTGAGACCAACTGGATGGACAGAGGATGTGTCATCATGTGCATAGACCATAGTGAGAGGACAGAGGTTGAAAAACTAAAAATCACACCCGTGTGAAGTGAGGGGCGCTAATATACTAAAGTCTAACTCATGTTGATTAGGTGATGTAATGATGATGTAAAACAAACAAACATTAAACTCCATTAAGAATAAAGAGACTATTTTTTCCCTTCATCGTCGAAGGCATTTACAAAACAAACATCAAAAACAAAAACAAAAACATTTATATACGTAAGTACTGTACTTAAGTACAACTAGAGTTGTCAGAACAGGCCAGATCCATATATGGAGATATAGGGCTGATCACTATAGGTCCAGAGCCCGGGCTGAGGCTTTTGTGCTGGTTCTGGACAATCGGAAATGCATGCATTCCCCACCCATGTATGTATACATGTACAGTATGTATGTACACCAAGGCCCAGGTTAGGTGAACTAGAGGCAGCCAGAGACTAGCAGATGCTGGTGGACTTGGGCCAACGACTCACAGTTCCACCAGCGATCGTCATCACCAACCTGAGGCCTGACCTAGTCCTCATGTGGTCCAACTCACAGCGCTCAGTGTACTTTGTGGAGCTTACAGTCCCTTGGGAGGATGCAGTTCAGGAAGCCTTTGAAAGAAAGAAACTGCGATATTCAGATCTTGCAGCAGAGGCAGAACAGCGGGGCTGGAGAGCAAAGGTCTGTCCAGCAGAAGTTTGATGTCGGCTTCCTTGCAGTTTGAAGCATCCATTCACATTTCACAAGATGGCGGGCGTATTCTCCAAGGCAGTCTCAAGTTCCGTGTGTCGTCTCTGCCCTTGTCTGGTAGAAAATTGGGATGAGAAGGATGATGACCCTAAAAAACCTAAACTGAAGCTGGATAAGAAGACACTAGCTTTACTTGTGATGATTGTGGTTCCTGACGGCAATGCATTTAATGATTGTATTAAGCACCGAAATGGTAAAATCGTCAAAGTGCATGTGACTCGAGACACCACCATCCAGGAGTTCATCAACTCCATCAACAGACATTTTCTTCCTCAACGCTTAGGCATTTTCGATTATACGCAGTTTGAAGGAATCAGCCCGATATCCGACATGACTTTCAAATCAGAATTGTCTTACACCACCAATAATCCCAACTACAACCGCAACATGCCCCTGTCTGTGGAAAATGTCCAGGATGGAGATCGTGTGAAGATTGTCCAGTGGTTCGAGGCACCGGAACCTAGAGTTAATGTCCATACAATTTCAGAGAAGAGAATGTATCTACAGAACTGACTAAGCAAGTCACATTGTCAGATCAAACAGGACTTTAGGACAAAGATCTACACATTCAGACGACCAGTGATCTCGAATATCCTGTAGAACCGGCAGAACTGACTAAGCAAGTCACATTGTCAGATCAAACAGGACTTTAGGACAAAGATCTACACATTCAGAGGACCACTGATCCGGAATAGCCTGTAGAACCGGCAGAAATCCATACAATTTCAGAGAAGAGAATTTATCTACAGAACTGACTAAGCAAGTCACATTGTCAGATCAAACAGGACTTTAGGACAAAGATCTACACATTCAGAGGACCAGTGATCTCGAATATCCTGTAGAACCGGCAGAACTGACTAAGCAAGTCACATTGTCAGATCAAACAGGACTTTAGGACAAAGATATACACATTCAGAGGACCAGTGATCTCGAATATCCTGTAGAACCGGCAGAAATCCATAAGATGTGATAGTTTCCAGCGGTCGAAAGTACTTGCGCGCTCTGCTTGCGCACTAGTTGGCCATTTATGGCCTACTAGTGTGCAACAAGCAAGTATGCACTCGGCAGAGTGCAGTTCTAGTTACTTTATGTGATTTACAGGCGCTCAGGTGGTGCATTGTTACAGTAGCTGAGGTTGATTCTAAAATCTAAAATTCTAAATCATAACAGCTGTCTGAAAAACCTATGCTTCAATGTCAGTGGTGCTCAACCTTTTTCATGTCAAGCCCCCCCAGATGAATCTGTATTTGGTGCGGACCCCCATCCATAGGCGGCGGGTGCGTTTTACCTTTGCGTAGGCTATAGAATTGCGTTGGGGGGGGACTCTCACCGCCGCATATTTATTTATTTATTTCCCAGATGGTCTAAAAATGAGTTATTTAGCATACTTTTACCAATGAATTAGCCTATACACAGACAACGACTGATCGGCCAACACTCATCTTTTACTTTGTGTAACACGCATGGCTTCTTGTTTACTTTCTGTTGTCACATGTGCGAAAGACGAAGAGTTTAACCTTTACATTCTGTCAAAAAATATATATTTAATTATTTGAAAAAAATTACACCTGTGTGAAGTGAGGGGGTCCCTGGGTGGGCCCGCGGAAGTTCCAGACCCACAGGAATGCGGCCAGTTACCACGTGGGGGTCTCCGGGTGGTCCCCGAAACATCCAGACCACCAGGAACGTGCCCAGGGGGCTGGCCAGGTTTCTGGCGAACCGCCCCGCGTCCGAAACGGTCGAGAAATGACAACCAAGCTATTTCCGTGATTGGACAGACAGACCCTGGGACACGCATAGCTGTGTAATGGAGTGGTTGCACCAAAATGTGCGTGTCTTATCTTGAGTGTAGCTTCATCTCCCTCTCAGCTAAGGGCTCCTTGGTCTGAAAGAATGTTATACTCTACTGTAGTCTCTCTTTCTCTCTGACTCACTCTCTCTCACACACGCATGCACACACGCACATGCATGTACACACACACTCACTCAGTAGCTGTACTACTGTATGTACCTACTGCAATAACCTTGAATTAAATAAGTAATCTTCCCATCTTTCCAGAGCTGCCGCCTGCGTTGGGTTCATTCCCGACTATGCACCATCCAGTCTATGACATGCAGGTCCATGAAGGCTTACTGTATACGTGCTCAGGGGACACAGTACAAGCCTACAGTCTGGTGGTATGCTCAGACCACAGTCACACTCATGACATTGTACTTGACAAGTACATTGTACTTGACAAGTAATGCACGTGTTCATTGCAATGTGTATGAATTGCCATACACATCACAATTAATTTTGTTGCTGTGATTATTGAGCACATTAGAATGGGACATATGAATGAAAACTGCATTTGTGTTTGGCTTTGTAAACAGATGAACAAAACCTGCCAAATGACACAAGACATATTTTATAATGCAAGCATATTTCTTCAAAGTAAATGGTGAAAAGAGCCAATATACATGCTCACACTTACAGTATATAATAAATACAAACTGTCAAAGCATGTACACAACATTTACAAGGATGACGTTGTCTATTTTGTATTTGTTTGTCCATCAAGTTAGGACGTACATTCACAGTAACCTACAGTACACAGTTACATTAAAGAGAAGCTGTCTGTGTAACAGTACGTCTGTGTATTTCATTCCAGACCAAAGAAGTGGAGTTTGACGGCCACACAGATATGGTCAAATGTGTGCTGGTGTCGTCACTACCCAACATGCCAGCACGCCTCTACACCGGATCTCATGACATGACTGTCCGCTGCTACAGTATCAAGGTAGCCTACAAACACAGGCCACAATTGTTCCCAAAGTTGCTTGTAACGTGTTACAGCGGTCTTATGGAGCCAAATTTAGCTTGGGACATTGACCAAGATCACAGTCTTTGGTACACATTGTATTCTCTCTATAGTCATGTATTCCAAAGGTTGTGGGAGTGAATGCTACATTTGTTTGCTGTGACTGAAACTTTGCACGCACATTGCCACCACAAATCTTTCGAATTGACCTAGTATGTGTATTTCAGCACCTTTGCTGGATTTGCTGCAATCCAAACCGTCATGGGCCTTTGGATGTTTTTAGTTAAAGTTAAAGTTTTACCGTATTTTTTAATTTTTATTTCTGTTATTGCTGAAAGTATTTGTTCTATTTTCATGTTTTTCTTTAAGTAACAAGTAGATGCTTGGGCTATTGTAAATACATTCTGTTGAAAAGTTTACCAGTGAATGTTGCATTGGTAAAAGCGGGATAGGAGTTATATTAAAGTCTACTCGTGAATCAATTCACTATGGGTTAGGTCCATTCTTGGACGTAAGACAGAAGAAATCTTATACACTCACGTTCTAATGATATTAGGACGGGCTTTTTTTTTACGTCATGACGCAGTGCACGTACGTCCCTCCCCCGAGGGTATAAACACCTGCGCTGCTCATGGGCGTCATTCGTTTTCTTCTTCTGCGTTAGACAGACAAGCTTGAATCATCACGAGAAAGACCAAACTCCTAAAAGCTTGAATCATCACGAGAAAGACCAAACTCCTAAAAATATCTCAAAGAGGACGAGTGACACTGGTAAGTTGCTCGGTACCACGAGGTGGAATTTGCGTTTTTCGCTAGTGTTTTTAAGCTACACTCACGAAGAAAATATACTAAAAAAGGATATTGCTGTTTGTCTCCGTGTTCGACCGGACCAAATAGAGCAATTTCCAACACGTGTGGCTAGCTAGAAGCAGCTAACACTTCAGTTAAACACGTGTAGCTTGCTAGAAGCAGCTAACACTCAGTTAAACGCTAGCCCAGTTTGTAACAAGCTAGCGTTAGCATCCCTTGTCGAGGCTTAATAAACCCACAAATCTCTCCTTTTTCCCCGTAGGAAATGGCGGAAGGGACAGCAGCGAGGTCCAAGGCGGAGGCCCGTCGCTATCGGCGAGGGGCCGTACCCCTACCCCAAAAGCTATGCCGCACAGAACACTGCGGTAACTTGATGTCAGGGATGGACCGGCACACCACGTGCCTTTATTGCCTGGGGCTCGACCACGCCAACGAGGCGGTGAGCCTCCCAGGGAAATGCCCCATGTGCACGGAGACTTCTCACCACATGAAGCAGCGACGCCGTAGGCGAGCCCGCCAGTATTTCTTGTCTACAATAGACGACCTCCTCTACGAGGAAGGGGACGACGATGAGGAGGAGGAGGAGTACGAACCCCCGCCGCCGGGTCCGACCGTCCACCCGGACGTTTACTCCAAACTGGGGGCTAGGCCGCGTACCAACAGCCGCGGCGCCTCCACGAGCGCGGCTGCTCCCCCCACGACCCAAGCGGTCACCTTCGCAGGCACAGCGGCAGTGCTGGGCGAACTCCCTTGGCCTCCCCCCCCCCTCTGCCACAGAGGGCCGCTCCTGGAGCGGACTGATGGACGAGCAGAGCCTCGTCGATGACCAGGGAGGCTACGGCTACGAAGGTGAGGAGGACCATTTCGATTGGGACGGATACGCTCAGCCGTACGAGACGGAGCAGGCCGAGAACGCCCCCGTCCCGTACGACAATGATGACGCCGTGGCCGTACTGATGGAAATAGCGCAAGGTCTCCCGCTCGCCGCAGCCCAGGCGGCCCCGATGGCGGTCGCTGACGCTGCAGCGGCGCCCGTCGAAGCAGCCCGGTACCCGACCTACTCCCCCGGGATGAGACAGAGCTGCTCGCGATTTACATGAAAGCGGCGCTCAGATGCGGACGACCATGGCCAGCTCCAGCCGCGTCCACTAACCCAGCTCAGGCTCTTCTATGGCAAGGCGTGAAGGCGGTTGCCGCCAAAACGCCAGAAAAACACCTACTACCCTACGCGGAGGGGGTGAGGGAATTCCTCACCCTCACGTGGGCGCGCCCAAACGCAGCTGATCCACCAAAGAACAGAGCCGCCTTTTCAGTCGACACAGCAGACCCCAAGGTGGCGGGACTGGACGGCATACCAGAGGTCGACCGTCTGCTGGCGGGATATCTAGTCAATCCTACCCGACCACAGTACTGCCCCGTGGGAAAAGACCCCGTTTTTCCAGACCAGAAGGACAGAGCGGCCTCAGCCTCGATCAGACGGATCTACAACCACCTCGCCGCCATAGCTAAGGCCTTGAACGCCGAAGCGCTCCTACAGGGCTCTCTCACTGTGCTGCTGGAGCTGGCAGGAGACGCCCCCACAGCTGAGCAGCAGGCCGAGATAAGACGTCTGAATGACGAGGCAAAACTTTTGACCAGGAACGCCGTCGAGTCCCTGGGCCGAGCCATGACGCTGTGCTTCATGCAGGAGCGCACGCGATGGGCGGACGTTTTTCCCACGACCGGGACACTCCGTGCCACTATCTTGGATCGGCCGGTAGCGCCGGTCAATAGCGCTACTCCAAGAGTTTTTAACAACCCCACGGACCTGTTCCAGGGAGCCTTAACAGAACTCATTGCTGCCGGGGAGGACAGCAAGAGGAACGCAGAAGGGCTGCGTCACCTGCAAGGCCAAGACCCACCCAGACGCGCCGCTCCTCCACACCGTCCACCAACGGGAGGATCAACCCGTCCACCGGCTGAGTGAGGCCACTCGAGGATGCCGTGGAGGCCCCGAGCAGAGCGGGGACAGCCCCGCGGTCAGCCCACAGATAGAGCGGCAGCCGGCCGTGCTCGCAGCCAGCAGCGAGAATATATTCCTCGGGGAGCTCCCCGTGGAAGAGGCTCCTACCGCGGACGGGGACGCGGACGCGCCAGATAACATGAGGAAATATTTTTTGGGGGGGACCAGAGAACCGTTCCCCCCATGCCCGAAGGTTCGAGCCTGGCTCTATGTGTAAAGGCCACGGGCCCCACGTCGGAGCCAGAGTTGAAAAGAGCGAGAATAGTGAACACGAACACTGTGAACATTCCGCATATTGTTGTTGCTGCTATTGTTCTAAAAAATACAAATGCACTTTCGTACAAGAAACGTTCAACGATTGTACAACACTGTTTCGTAATAAAAAAGCCTTTGATTACATCAACGCCTCATATATTACCACAAAACAAAATGAAACAACAAAATCGAACCCATACGGGCATTATGAGCTCACCGCAACGAGAGTCGCTAGGCCTCTCGACAGCGGTGAGACAGTGCTTAGGCACGGGCAATATGAGCCCACCGTGCAGAGAGTTTTTAGGCCTCTCGACAGCGGTGGGACAGTGCTTAGGCACGGGCAATATGAGCCCAACGTGCAGAGAGGTTTTAAGCCTCTCGAAAGCGGTGGGACGGTGCTGTGGCACGGGCAATATGAGCCCACTGCAGAGAGAACCACTAGGCTTCTCGACAGCGGTGGGACGGTGCTTAGGCACAAACATTACGAGCCCGCTGCGGAGAGGGCCATTAAGCCTCTCAGCAGCGGCGAGGCGGAGCTCCGGCCCTGTAGAAAGCATCAAGCTAGCTACGGGCTGGAAACGCCACAGCCACAAACTCTCCTCGCCAGCCCGATTAGGCAAGGAGAGAATCTCACCACAGGAGTACCGCGTCCGTTATGTCCCCAAACCACTAGAGAGTGCCGTCACTCCACGAATGTCACAGCCCATACTAGAGAATCCTCTAACACAATGCTTCCATCAATGGGAGCAGTGGCGGAAACTCCGTGGGTTCAGAGGCGCGACTGAACCCCCTGGCATTTTGGCAAAGGCGCGACTGAACCCACTGAAAAAGAAAACACTTTCCTCGTACTTTAAATGGTACGTCAATAAGCGACCGCCACAAAGCGACTGCTTTACTGTTTATCATTGATCATGTTGAAATGTTGCTGAAACAATTTAATGTGTTCTTCGTTGTGAACTGAAACACTGTGTTCATTAACAAACTGTAAATTAAGTACCAACCGAAAAAACAAACTCGTTTTTTTTCCACCGCTGGGGGGGGGGGGCGTGGCTGCATGAACCCCCTGCCGTTATAAGAACTTTCCACCACTGAATGGGAGCAGTGCGGTGCGTCCCCTTGGGTGTTACGCACAGTGAAGACGGGGTACAAACTACAGTTTGCACTGCCGCCTCCCAAGTTTGGGAAAATAATTCTCTCTCAAGTAAGGGGACAGGCAGCAGAAGTACTTCGGACAGAAATTCTCGAATTACTAGCCAAGAGGGCTGTCAGAGAGGTCCCTCTAGACCAACAAAACGACGGTTTCTACAGCCGCTATTTTCTGGTCAAGAAGAAGGAGGGGGGGCTACGACCAATACTGGATCTCAGAGCCCTCAACAAATATCTCAGAATTTTCAAATTCAAAATGCTGACGGCGACAACTCTACTACGTTCTCTGCGCCAGGGCGACTGGTACACCAGTATCGATCTCAAAGATGCCTATTTCCATATCCCAATTTATCCTCCACACAGGAAATTCCTGCGTTTTGGATTCGAAGGGAATATATACGAATATATGGATCTCCCATTCGGGATGTCACTATCCCCCAGGGTATTCGTGAAATGTACTCAAGCGGCACTAGCACCTCTGTGTCACCAAGGAGCCCGCATTGTCTCTTACATAGACGATCTCCTGCTGTGCGCAAGTTCACCAGCGGAGTTGCTGATCTGCACGAAAATTGTGATGAATCAGTTGTCCTCCCTGGGCTTTACTATAAATCATGCAAAAAGCACGATGACGCCTACCCAATCGATAGATTACATAGGCATAGCACTGAACTCCCTCTCTTTCTCAGCCAGACTGAGCCAGGAGAGGGTAGAATCGTTTCTCAAATGCATGGCGCTATTCAAAATAGGACACAGGGTGCCGTTCAGCCTGTGTCTGCGGATGGCAGGACTAATGGCGTCTGCCATCTCGCTAATACGTTTAGGCAGGCTATATATGAGACCGTTCCAAGAATGGATGCGGTCTCTACGTATCCCTACCAGCCGCCGACATCAGAAAGTCAGAGTGACGGCGGGGTGCGTTCAGGCTCTCAAATGGTGGGAAAACAGAGCCACGCTCACAGAGGGCGTCCCTATGGGGATAATCACATCCAGGAAAGTGGTTACGACGGACGCCAGCATGTCAGGATGGGGCGCCACGTTAGACGGTATGGCGACCAGAGGAGTGTGGGAGGGTGCTCTGAGGAACGCCCACATCAATTACCTGGAATTGATGTTCAATTCGAACCGTTCATTCATGGTCGCCACGTCCTAGTGAGGACAGACAATACTACTACGATGTGTTACATCAACAAACAGGGCGGACTCAAGTCCAAGGCCCTGCATCTACTAGCCCACAGGCTGATCATGTGGTGCGACACACACCTCCTCTCAATCAGAGCATGTCACGTACCGGGGCTCCTGAATGCAGGAGCAGATCTGCTATCCAGGGGCCAGCTCCGCTACGCGGACTGGTCTCTCCACCCAGAGGTGGCAGACCAGTTATGGGACAGGTTCGGCAGGGCCAAAGTGGACCTGTTTGCAGCAGCAGGGAACACGAAGTGTCGTCTGTTCTTCTCCATCAAGGGGAGCTCCTCACTGGGGCTAGATGCACTAGCTCACGAGTGGCCCCGGGACCTGCTCTATGCCTTCCCTCCCCTGTCACTGATACGACCCACCCTGGACAGGGTGAGGACTAAGGGCCTGCAGGTGGTTCTCATAGCCCCAGCCTGGGGGTCATGGAGGTCAGAGATAGCCTCCCTCCTATACGACCAGGCGTGGCAGCTTCCGCTACGGAAATATCTGCTCACACAGGCAGGGTACGAGATATTTCACCCTTGCCCTCAGACCCTAGATCTATGGGCCTGGCCCGTGAGAGGCTAAATTTAAGCGCTGAGGGTTTACCCCCGAATGTGATAGCCACAATTCAGGGCCTAGGGCCAGATCCACTAGGAAACAGTACGATGTTGCCTGGAAAGTTTTCGAGCGTTGGTGCGCAGGGAGACTAGGCCAAGAATTACCATTCCAGGCCTCAGTGAGAACGGTTCTGACCTTCCTACAAGGACTACTGGATGATGGGAAATCCCAATCCTCAATCAAGGTTAATCTGGCAGCTATTTCAGCATGTCATATTGGTGTGGGGGATAAAGTCCTGAGCGAACACCCACTCATACGACAGTATATGAGAGGGGTTAGGAAGGCCCGTCCGGTTACCAGGTCTATGGTTCCTCCTTGGGACCTATCATTGGTACTAGACGCCCTGACAAAGGCGCCTTTCGAACCACTGGAATCAGTTGAATGGAAATTTCTGACCCTTAAGACCGTTCTTCTTTTGGCTCTCACTACAGCTAAGAGAGTTAGTGATATGCAGGCGCTCTCAGTGAGTCCTGACTGCACTATCTTTAGTGAAGATAGAATGCGGGTCACAATAAAACCAAATCCGGCCTTCATACCCAAGAATTCAAGCCTGGCTAGTGTTCCGGTGGATCTAAGGTCTTTTCACCCACCTCCATTTAGAGTGGAGGAGGATGGGAGGTTGCACTGTCTATGCCCAGTACGAGCCCTACGGACGTACATGAATAGAGTGGCTCAATTCAGGAAGAGTAGCCAGCTGTTTGTGGCTTGGGGGGCCAGTGCGAAGGGAAAACCAGTCACTAAGGTACGGTTGTCCCAATGGATCGTGGAGGCCATACAGATAGCTTACTCCATGTCTGGGGTGGTGCCACCGGTGGGGTTGAGGGCACACTCCACTAGAAGTATCTCGGCATCCTGGGCACTCTATAAAGGTATTTCGATACAGGATGTCTGCACGGCGGCAAGTTGGTCATCGCCTTCGACCTTCGCCAGGTTCTACAACCTGGATGTGACAGAACCGTCTGTGGCACATGCGGTCCTACAGGTTGCTTCCCGCTGAGACATGTCCCCCGAAAAGACATATATGTATACATATATACATATATATATACATA
The DNA here is from genome assembly GCF_963924005.1 of Protomyctophum bolini. Classification (NCBI taxonomy): domain Eukaryota; kingdom Metazoa; phylum Chordata; class Actinopteri; order Myctophiformes; family Myctophidae; genus Protomyctophum; species Protomyctophum bolini. Next base: position 48,913,836 of record NC_137863.1, read on the forward strand.
TAGAGTTAATAGATATAATGTGTATATGTACATAAATGGACATAGACATATATGGTTGTGTATAAATACATATGTATGTGCCTGTATAGGCACATATATATGTATAGAGTTAATAGATATAATGTGTATATGTACATAAATAGACATATACATATATGGTTATGTATGAATACATAAATAGTACAATAGTCGACCTAGCTCCATATACTCTGTAGTCTTTATATTAACAGCTAGGATAAAGGGCCAAGGATTTATAGATGGTTGCAACTATCTATGAGTCGGGCCTCAGAGCACATAAGATGACATGGTTCATCAGCTCCTTACGACTAGGATAAGGGACCGTGTGGACCGGGGGTCCATTTCGGTCCCGCCTCTTATAAGTAATTAGGTCTGTGACCTTTTGACCTCAACATTGTTGTCTCATAAGGGATGTGGCCATCACGCAGGTGATGTCACAGCCCAGGGGGGACACATGAGGATGGGTATGTTTTCTCGGTGATTTGAAGGGAGTTCATTAGGTCTCCCATAGTGAATTGATTCACGAGTAGACTTTAATATAACTGAAGGTTATGCAATAACCATGTGTAACCAAGTGTATCAAAGGATTTACTTTTGTATGACTACGCCACCTTGAGATAATTCAAGGAATTAAACAGACCAGTAAACTGGGTTCCCCACACAAAAAGTTTGTTATAATGACTTGAGACTTTGTTCCACAGAACGGAAATGTATTAATCAGTTAAGAGTATGAATACAAAACATCTATCATATATATATATAAGGCGTATACAAAACGTTTAATATCATATATATATAAGGCAAACAATCTCTTAAAAGCAGGTACAACACTATTGATAAAAGGGGGAGGCGAGGTTACATTTGGAGCCAGTGGGGCCAATAGGCAAAATAGTTAAAAGGCTATAAGGGTGAGCCAACCAACTAGAAAAACACACTAACCAATAAGATGACTAAGAAGCTAAAATAACAAATCACACGCACAGGCACAGCAAAGCACAGCACACAGCATACATGGAAACAACAGGAGCGACACCGTGAAAAGAGGTGCACAGCCAAACCTTAATCGTGGGCTAACGTGAGATCCCAGTGGTATAGCAACCCCTACGGCCAGTCAGCCAAACCGCCACTCGGCTCTCCTCGGCGTCCACATGAAACACTCGCCACCATGGGGGGGGGGGAAACAACAAATTAACAAAAGGAAACAGCTCAATAACCGAAAACAAACGAAATGGCTCAAAATACTAAAAGCAATAAAAACGTATGAACTCAAACTAAAAATAAACTAAAACAAAACAGCAGTGGCGATTACTTCAAGTGTCTGTGTTTTGTCATGTTATTCCTCCTTTACATGGCCTCGTCAACGTGACCTAAACCCTGACAACAGCATTAAACCAGCATAGGTGTATGACTCAGGTCTCAGGACCCACAGCCATGTAACCACCAAGAAGACTATTGTTTGGTAGACTACAAGGCCTTTAAATAGTAACACTGATTGGAAACCAGGAAGTGGCAGGGCAGCCAGTCTACGGTGGCCCCAAAGGCTCAATTTCAGCCGGCTACATTCACCCCCATTTTTTATTTTATTGTCGTCCCGACAATAACCTAGTGTAACACCAAGGCCTAAAAACTAATGATGTGGAGCTGCTCCCACCAGGTATCCGGGAGAGTGTAGCCGCACCCCCCATCTTCGCTGGCAGATTATGAGGATTGGAATGTTGGCCGGCTGTCTCCCGAGTCGACCTTCGTATGGCAACTGCTTCGCTAGGAGGGGCTGGTGGATACCCAGAGGCAGTTGGAGGGCTCAGCACTGGTTGATGTACAGGGGCAGTTGGGGGCCTCGGCACCACCAACGGACCAGTGGGGGGGATGTCACTGGCTGGGACACCAACTGGGCCTGGCCTTGTGGGATGAGCAGGGCCCACCATGATGTATAGCTCGTCGTCATCGTCTTCGTCTTCCTCGTCCCTCCGGCCGCAGGACTTTTGGTTCACCATGGGTTGGGCAACGGGATGGCTGCCTGGTACCGGTTTAATCATGGTGTGATTTACCTGCCGTGTTCGAGGCAAGTCCTGCTGTGGGGCTACGGTGTAAACGCAGCCGCCTGGCTTAGGGGGCTTGATGACCTGATGGGTGGCAGGAGCCCAAATGTCCTGGATCTTATTTCCCCCTCCGTTAGAGTGATCCCGTAGGTAGACCAGCTGGCCAACTGGCAACACCTCTTCCTGAGACAAGGCCTCTCCTGACCTAGGGGGCCTGGCACCAACTTTGGATCATCTGTCCCATGCCTGGCCAGTAACACCGCTGCCGGATAAGTTCCGTTGTTTGCTCTTTGCCCTCGTGTCCATAGTTTTGGTGTAGACGATGGAAAACCTCCTCTCTCAGACACTCTGGTAGTAATAGTTGATGGACATACCCCCCTCCATCTGGCCTTCTATACACCCTGTGCAACAGCCCATCCTTCAAGGTGAGTCGGTCCCACTGCTTCAGTAGACCCAGGGTTTCAGGAGGAAGATCTTGCTTCTCAAAGCGCCCAGGCCTCCGTTGTTCCTGCCAAAATGGCAGAAGAGCACCTATTGCCCGATCAGCAGCTTGTAGGGCAGCCAGTTCCGTGTTTGACCGCTCTGGAAGGGCAGAATTTACTACCTGGGAGGCTGTTAGCGGTTTCCCACATGCAGCTTTCTGGACCGTTGCAGATAGCGGGGATCTGGTACAGGTCTGTGCAAAGACACCCATGGGTTGGTAACCCCACGGCTGCTGGCTCTCTGAAGCAACCCGGGTGTCACCCTCTCTTTGGCTCTGTAGGGCTAGAAGGACCTGTGAAAATTTGTTAAGCTGCTCTTGTTGCTCCTGCAAGATTGTTTTAAGTTCTTTCATCTCTGCTGTAGTGGCAAGTACAGCAGGGTAACATCTACCTCTATGTAGATCTGTCCGCTCCTCTCGCTCCCAATGGATAGCCTCCGCCCTGATCTGTCGGAGGGAATAGTCAGGATGTTGACGTACCACCCGCTTCAACTCCCTGCGGAGGTCAGAGTCACAGACATTCTCAATAAACTGGTCACGCAGCAGGGTGGCATAAGTAGGCATCCCATCTGAGGAAGAACACTGGATTCTCTCCATTAGACAAGATAAAACATGGGAATACTTGAGTAATGATTCTCCCTCCAGCTGCCTCCTGGAAAAGAAGCTATGGTGAAGAGAGACCAATGGTTTAGTACAGCCATACAAATCCTGGAGAATAGACAGTATCTGTTCTGGGTCTTCTCTATCTGCTCTGGGCCTATACCTAATCTCATTTTTTGCCTCCCCCTCCAAATGGTCATAAATGAAATCCGCCTGGACATTAGGTCTTAGATGTCTGGCTCGTAGTGTAGCCCGTACCTCTTCAACCCAATCCTCTACTAAAATGCCTGATGTCCCCCTAAACAAAGGACATGGTCTCTCCCTACTAGGAACAAAAAGCAAATGTTCATGAGGCACATGGTCCCTTTTAACATAACCTGAGGGACTGGCAGATGTTGACTGGGAAGAATGAGACACTGCTTGATCACTCAGTAGCTGCTCCTTTTCAGCCTGCAGTTGCTGCACCAAGTCTCTCAGTTCCTGAAGCCCACTAGCCATGGCCAAAAACAAAGTCACTACAGGAAGAGGTTAGTCGTCAGACACTTCTTTTGACACACTGGAGAGGATGGGCACAATCAGCAGATCCCACGGAGCACCAACTGCTGTTTTGTTCTATAAATCTAAACAATCGAGCCATTTCAATAAAAGAAAAATTGAGCCATTTCCAACAAAAAGAGAAAAAAAATAATATGAACAAATGTCTCAAGTACCTTATTAAGTCCTGCCGACTGCGACAGATTGTAACCAAGTGTATCAAAGGATTTACTTTTGTATGACTACGCCACCTTGAGATAATTCAAGGAATTAAACAGACCAGTAAACTGGGTTCCCCACAAATGCAAGTTTGTTATAATGACTTGAGACTTTGTTCCACAGAACGGACATTTATTAATCAGTTAAGAGTATGAATACAAAACATCTATCATATATATATATAAGGCGTATACAAAACGTTTAATATCATATATATGTATATAAGGCAAACAATCTCTTAAAAGCAGGTACAACACTATTGATAAAAGGGGGAGGCGAGGTTACATTTGGAGCCAGTGGGGCCAATAGGCAAAATAGTTAAAAGGCTATAAGGGTGAGCCAACCAACTAGAAAAACACACTAACCAATAAGATGACTAAGAAGCTAAAATAACAAATCACACGCACAGGCACAGCAAAGCACAGCACACAGCATACATGGAAACAACAGGAGCGACACCGTGAAAAGAGGTGCACAGCCAAACCTTAATCGTGGGCTAACGTGAGATCCCAGTGGTATAGCAACCCCAAACCGCCACTCGGCTCTCCTCGGCGTCCACATGAAACACTCGCCACCATGGGGGGGGGGAAACAACAAATTAACAAAAGGAAACAGCTCAATAACCGAAAACAAACGAAATGGCTCAAAATACTAAAAGCAATAAAAACGTATGAACTCAAACTAAAAATAAACTAAAACAAAACAGCAGTGGCGATTACTTCAAGTGTCTGTGTTTTGTCATGTTATTCCTCCTTTACATGGCCTCGTCAACGTGACCTAAACCCTGACAACAGCATTAAACCAGCATAGGTGTATGACTCAGGTCTCAGGACCCACAGCCATGTAACCACCAAGCAGACTATTGTTTGGTAGACAACAAGGCCTTTAAATAGTAACACTGATTGGAAACCAGGAAGTGAAAGGGCAGCCAGTCTACGGTGGCCCCAAAGGCTCAATTTCAGCCGGCTACACATGGTTATATAAAGGATATGAGTGAATCAATTCACCAAATTGCCCTTCTAGCTTGTTAACGGCAGAAGGAGAAAGTATTACCGAATGACGCCCATGAGCAGCGCAGGTGTTTATACCCTCGGGGGAGGGACGTACGTGCAGTGCGTCATGACGTAAAAAAAAAGCCCGTCCTAATATCATTAGAACGTGAGTGTATAAGATTTCTTCTGTCTTACGTCCAAGAATGGACCTAACCCCATAGTGAATTGATTCACTCATATCCTTTATATAACCATGGTTATTGCATAACCTTCAGTTTAATACGTTTCATACTTCATCCTACTCCTTTTCGGACATTATTGTTTATTTTGTTGTTGTTTTAATGGATTTGTTTTCAAATTATGTTCGAAATAAACTTGTTAATTAATTCAAACTCATGATGACGCCCAAACGTGTCGCAACACAGCCCTTGGGTAGGCTATCTTGCCTGATGCCTTAACGCCTGATTACAATCTACTCTAGACATGGCAACGCCCAGCCAGCCTCTGATTGGCCTACCGACACTTCTTCCGTGGCGGGAAATAATAAAAGTACGGTATAATACAAGATAGTCTAATTATAGTAAACTAATACTATTCTACTAAAAAGGATAAAGATCAAGGGAAAAGAGACCTTTTTACAGTACAATGGTGTTTCAAGTTAACACATACAAATACATTACAGATTAATACTAATAATCAACACTTTATTTAGAACACAACACCCAAATCATATTATGGTGTACATGTTGAATCAATTATTCAACCAAAGCAAATGGCATAAACAATATTTGCGTCTTCTACAAAAATAAAAGTTTCAAGTTACAAGGCTTCATTCTGGAGCGTCATCTGTCGCGCCGTACCAAGCTGTCATTCTCTTGTATTATACCGTACTTGTATTTCCCACCACGGAGTAACCTCACGTCAGATTATCCACCATAGCTATCCACCTCGGAGGAAAGTCTGCTAAGGCCGGCAGCGTCGGTAGGCTAATCAGAGGCGGGCGAGGCGTTACCATGTCTAGAGACGGACGTAGATTGTAATCAGGCAATACTGTGCTAATAATACTGTGCAAGTAATGACCAAGGAATGAGCCTCCATATGCTCCTCCAGAAGGCCCGCGCCCAAAGTGGTTTTGATTGATCCTGTTACATCCTCTGACCAGGAGAGGAAACAAACAGAAGTGTTGACTCGTTGACTCTTCACCGACACCGACACACACACACACACACACACACACACACACACACACAGGTGTAAAGAAGTCCTAATAAATGTTTTTGAAACACACAAAAAAAAAAAAGTTTGATGTCGGGGTTTTGTGGCAACTTCAACTGTGAGGCTGATGAAGGACCTTGGCATCAGCGGACAAGTCCTACGTCGGGTCATCAAGGAGCTATCCAGACTGGCAGAGCGGAGTAGCCAGTGGCTCTGGCTGAAAAGGAAAGACCCTAGCTGGTCTCCCAAATAAACAGGCTGGGCAGATGCAGAGGGGGGTGCTTCTGGGGCACCAGAATGCACTGCTGAGCCTACTGGAGACGTCGTGGGGTTAAATCAGCGAAACGTTGGTGAAAGTAGGACCCCACTTGACAACCCCTGTGAAGTTAACTACTGCTACTGAAACTATAGCGATTGGAAATATTAACTCATTAGGAAACTGTCACGTGAAAAAAATCAACATTGACTTTCATAAAAATGGAACAAGGACAATGGAAGTGTTTTTCTCAAAGGCCCTCAGTGCCAAGAAAATGTTTTGACATGTTTAGTCTTTACACTAGATAGCGGATTGGCGGTCATGGCTAACCTATATATGATTGACCATTCGACTCCCAGTGAAGCGAGGCCTCAAAAATCTCCCATACACCTTGTTAGAGATTTTTTTGGAACGCTCCCTATGTCTCTTCATGTATCGTTTTGCCGCGGTGCCATGTCATTATTCCGACCTCCCAATATTCTGACCTCCCATAATTCCGAAAAAAGCAAATAATTAAGAACTCCCATAGGTCCGACATCCCGTTTTCCCGACCCTATTAAACCCATAATCCCAAAATCCCATTGTTCCGACCCTGCCCATATTAAACCCATAATCCCGAAATGCCATTGTTTCGACCGTGCCCAACTATGAGCCTCGCGCACAAGGCCACCGTGGGCAAACGCTCACGCACCACTCTCAATGCCGTTTGAATAAGTGTTTGATTGTATACTGCTGCATGTTTTTACATTACTGTCCAGCAATACATATCATGCGTTGGTGCCATAGACTGAGAGCGATGAGACGCACGGGGGCTGCTGCAGAGCAGAAATGCGCACGGAGCGCACAGAATGCTATCCCTTAAAATAAATGTTTCACTGTATTCTATGCTGTTTTTACATTTCTGCAACAAACTATTAATTTGTGCGTTGGTGTCATTATCAGCGGTCCGGGGTGCCATCGTAGTGAAGATGAATATTCTGTGACTACTTAATAAATATGAAAAGAGCCTGCCTGCAGGCACCTCAGGGCTGTTTTGGTTAAATGTTGTTGTATGCACAGTCCACAGTTCAGGTTAATGTAAATGGAGTTTTAACAGAGACCTTTGAGATTAAGAGGGGTGTGAAACAAGGGTGCCCTTTGTCCGCTGCACTTTATATTTTGGCTATAAATCCATTATTACATAAAATCAAGAATGATAAAAGACTCACGGGTATAAAAACTAGTGGTGGAGAGAGAGTCGTTGTTTTGGCCTACGCTGACGATATCACCATCATAATTAAAAATAAGAATGAATTAGACATTATACATGAGCACTTAGCACTCTATGAAGAGATCTCAGGTTCCAGATTAAACCATGATAAAACTGAAGTTGTCTGGTTCGGGAGGAGTGAGGCAAAGCCTAATTTAAATATAAATGACAGAAACTATGACAGTTCTGGGGGTAAAGTTTAGCAATAATGGCAGTTATGAAAAGAACTGGGATAATAAAGATAAAGAAATAAAGGAGGACTTAGAAAAATGGGAAAACAAATCATGCTGTTATAGAACAAAGATTATAATTATTAAGACATACTATTATTTTTGGCGACTATATTTCCTCCCAAGGACCAGACACTGAAATATATAAATAAAACACTAGTCAATGTCATATGGGGAACCACTAGGGAAGTCACAAAGAGAAACTTATTATATAAGAGTAGAAATAATGGAGGCCTTGGGGCTGTGGACTTGGGACTTAAATTAAAAAAATTGTTTTGTAAAAATGTAGCAGCTGGTTTTAAAAGGAGGGCTATGTGGATAGGGGAGGCACTGAGCTGGACCAAAAAGAATGGCCGGGCAAGAAGCTCTGTTCCTTATTTTAAAGTGATGTATGGTGACTTGGTGTCTAATTCTGCACATTTAAATATTGACTGGACTGATATGAATAGTAAATGTATATATGATAAGATATGTGATGACTTATTTGGTGGCATTTTCCCCTACAAGTACCTTGACAATAATCAGAAGCGGGTATGTATTAAAAATAATAGTAGTAAAAATATCTCTGAAAAGAAGAGAGACGTCATGTGGCTGGTCTCTGTGAGGAGACTAGCTATACGAGCAGTTGTAAAATGGAGCTGCTTCGTTAGAACCGTTAAATGCCCAATTTTAAATTGTGGTGCAGATGAGACAATTGAACACCTGCTAGTGGACTGCCAAAGGTCTAGCTTTGTATGGGGGGAAATGCCACAAATTGGTTTTAAAATTAAGATCAACTATAATGCTGCCATGTATGGGGTGTTCGAGGAAAGAATGTCTGCCCTAGAACAGGATTTTTACTGGACTGTTATTTGCACCGTGGTAAACAAGCTGTGGATAACCAGGTGTGCCATGGTAATTCACCAGGAGGCCATCTCGGGAGAGGTGGTCTTCAAACAAATCCAAACTGAACTAAAAAGACAAAGAACTCTTGACGCACGAAAAAATTTACTGACACCATGGCACCTATTAACATTGTAAAAAAAGAAGTACACATGGCACCAAAGCATGGTACTGTTATGCTCGCACTCTCTGGCGCCTAAGTGGTTGTGCGCTATCTGGATTTGATGTATATATTATGTATTATGTATTTGATGTGATGTTTTTATGACAAGCAGCTTTGAAATGCCTTGATATATGTTGTAGTATAATTTATATATGTATATATGTAACTTTGCATAAATTGTAAACCTGAATAATTTTCAATAAAGTATATATAAAAAGCTAACCTATATGATTGACCATTCGACTCCCAGTGAAGCGAGGCCTCAAAAATCTCCCATACACCTTGTTAGAGATGTTTTTGGAACCCTCCCTATGTCTCTTCATGTATCGTTTTGCCGCGGTGCCATGTCAATATTCCGACCTCCCATAATTCAGAAAAAAAGCAAATAATTAAGAACTCCCATAGGTCCGACATCCCGTTTTCCCGATCCTATTAAACCCATAATCCCAAAATCCCATTGTTCCGACCCTGCCCATATTAAACCCATAATCCCGAAATGCCATTGTTTCGACCGTGCCCAACTATGAGCCTCGCGCACAAGGCCACCGTGGGCAAACGCTCACGCACCACTCTCAATGCCGTTTGGATAAGTGTTTGATTGTATACTGCTGCATGTTTTTACATTACTGTCCAGCAATACATATCATGCGTTGGTGCCATAGACTGAGAGCGATGAGATGCACGGGGGCTGCTGCAGAGCAGAAATGCGCACGGAGCGCACAGAATGCTATCCCTTAAAATAAATGTTTCACTGTATTCTATGCTGTTTTTACATTTCTGCAACAAACTATTCATTCGTGCGTTGGTGTCATTATCAGCGGTCCGGGGTGCCGTCGTAGTGAAGATGAATATTCTGTGACTACTTAATAAGTAAGTCAATATGAAAAGAGCCTGCCTGCAGGCACCTCAGGGCTGTTTTGGTTAAATGTTCTTGGCACTGAATGAATGCAGCAGTGGCCCCTGTAGGCCATCACATAGAAAGCAGGTATCAGACAATGTTTCAAAGCTCAAGTCATGTGTGGAATCATCTCTTTGCAACATAATAAACTGCAGGTGAAAAATATACAGTATATACTGTAGGCTACCTTACATTTAACAATTCTTGATTTTAAATTAAACTTCAGGTGGTGCTCGAACCATTTGGTAGAAGAGTTGCTTCCCAAACATAATGTAGGCTGTACCTTTTCTTTTTCAAATTTCAAATTGACGCACTAAGTAAGCTACAAGTTTAACAATAACAATATGGCACTGTTATATATTCCCAAACACAGTCCCCAAACACAATTAGATCTCCCGCTATTGTTGTTTTGTCTTGTGCTCTCTCATTGATTACCTCTCATTTAAGCGAAACCTCTCTTCCTCTTTCCACTTTGTTGATCTGGTTTTAGTTTTGTCTTTCTTTTTTTTTTTGGGGGGGGGGGGGGGGATTTCTGCATTTTCTTTTGTTGTTATTGATTATCTGTGCTCAGTTTTTTCAATTTCTTGAAATGAAAAAGCAAAATAGACAGTGACACTGAGAGAATTTTTTCTGTGGTTGGGACAAGATTAACATCGTGACATCATGGCTAGGCGGGCAAGGCGGCTGTTCTGGACCCCGGAAATGGACGGGTCTTTGCGGAGGCCTTGAATATGCCGTATCATAAAAGAAAATTGACTGCACACATCAGACATCATGTTAACATCACCCTTAAAATGGAGTTGACTACCCCACAGGTAAGACAGTAGGTGTCGAGACTCGGTGTCGAGTCGGTCATTTACACGGTACAAGATGGCGGCAGTGGCAGTGGGTGGTTTGGAAGGCTCCACTCATCTGCAAACTTTTTTTGATAACACTGCCCTTAATTCCATCTGCCAGTCTTTTGTGTCATTAACAGGGCTCTTTAGCAAACTACCGCATAACTCAAATTTGAAATGGTGCGGTAAAAGCAAAAGAAAACATAATCTTCTCCAGGCAGGACTATACCTCGGTGTCTGCTGCCTACTTCTGCTGGTGCCTGTTCTAACCACCTACAACTCACCGTGGACTGTGGCTAGAGAGCAACACTGTTTGGAGCACACCTTGGCTCCACCTGGCATTCTACCAGTGATAAAAACAAAACTGACATTTTTTTGGACATGGATATGCTGTCGTCTTTGAACGGGTTCTCAAGGACGGCCGTGCTCAGATCATCGAGTCAACACGCACAACTACTACCAGACGAACGAGCAGCCAAAATGTTTGTATTGCTGTTACTATTAGCCGGGGACGTTCAACTAAACCCTGGACCCTCCTCGCAACAGGGCGGCTACATCATCCCGCCGGTGCAGTTAACATCTCCAGCGACAGAAACCCTCTACCTGACTGCAACACCATCTTTAACAAACCCGCAACTCACCGGAGAGACTGTTGCCCCCGAGTACAGTGTAAACAGAAACGGCATCCCGCGAGGGTCAAAAAACAACAACTGTCACTTGAATCACGTCATCGCGCAGCATCAAAACAGAGACGTTCAAGTTCTTTCAAACTGTAAACCACACACAGGTCATATGGAACCCACACTCAAAACCCAAAGGATTATTGGGAGGTCAATTAAATATCAGAAGTCTGTTACCTAAAATAGACCAGATCAGGAAAGTACTAATTGACTCCAACTTGGATTTCCTGTGTATAACTGAGAGCTGGCTGAACAGCAATGTCTCCACTGACCGAGTTAACATATCTGGATACACGTTTTAGGAAAGTTTGAACAGGTAAAGCAGGGGGGGTGTTCTAATCTATATTATATTAATTATATTATCTGGGAATCAATGTAATACTTTCTCCCAACATGAATTTTAACATAGTTGTACTTTATAATCCTCCATCTCATAATGTGGCGCTGAGTATGACGCTCAGCGTTATTATTGGGATTATTAATGTCTTCATGAATATGCTGTTCACCGAACTGCCCAAAAACCCTGGCAGTTGCAGGAGAGAGATAACAGTGTGATTTATGACCCCAAGCGGGGGTAGAATTGACTGTACCAACAGGCAGAGTGCTTGCAGTCTAGGTGTGAAATGGGACACCACTATCTCTGTCTCTAGAAGAGTCAGTAATATCACCAACTATTACTAAAACTACTAACAAGTTATAATGATCCATAGAATGTAATTATTGTAACACAGTAATGTCATGGGTTAAACTGATCTATAATCTTGAAGTATAGTCATACAAAAGACTAGGAGGTAAAAATGTCCTTTCCCAAGGGACTCCAAACCCTCACCGCATGAGGTCCTGATAAGGGCCCATTCACACAGCCCCTGGAAAGCTTTAAGCTGACCAATGACTCGGGCTGGCACGAACAGCCAATCACAGGAATGCTCAGGGCTGCACAGAGGGCTTTAAAGTACCTATGCTGTGTCCCCTGGAATCAGATTCAAGCAACTAGGGCCAAAAAGCTATTCAGTTCTGGGACCGTCCAACAAAACGCTATCCGGCAGCAAAACCCTGTTGTAAACAACCAAGATGAATCCACAACCTCGTGTACATTGTGCACGATGAACAACCAGCTGTGTATCACACTGCACAGCGATAAAGCAACCTCACATTGACCAATGGTAAATATGCATTCATGCTATCAACTATCAATACGTTATCTATGTGTTGTGTTGTAAACCTGTAAACTGACAAATGTATTATGTATATTCTGTCTCACCAGGTTTTTTACCTAACTACTAAAGCCTGAACAAGGGCTAAAACACTAACCTGATTTAAAGAGCTAAGCTCACCGTGTTTAAATGTATGTTTATGAAATCATAATAAAAGTATATAAAGACACATGAGTAATGTTATTTAGATCGCGAATGGCCTGAGATCGAGTAAAGACATGACCCTGTGTGAAGTTGTTGCCCCTTTCGGAGGGGTTAGGAAGCACGATAGTTATCAATTAACAAAGATATCGTAGCAAGCTATAAATCTGAACACATAATGCTGATTTTTATAATGAATTGAAAAGTCTTCTCTCTGCTTGTAATAAATGTAATGAGACTATATTTTTGGGGGACTACAATGTAAATTGGGCCGATAAAAAGTATAAAATTAAAACTGAAATCTGTAATGGATAAACATAAATATAAGCAGTTGATTGATAAATCCACTCGCATCACTCTTATAGATCTGATTATCACAAATAGACCCGAGAGAGCAATAAAAACATATAATCTTATCACTGGACTTTCAGATCATAATATGACCTTGATTGTAAGAAAACTTTCCTTTTTTTTCCTTGTGATGTTTTTCTCTTGTCTAAATGGACACTTGGGCCCTCATTTATCAATCGAGTGTAAAATCTGCCACAGATTCGAGTGCAGGTTTCGTAGTACACCCACGTCGCCACGGCATTTATAAAGTGATCGCAAACAGCTGATCCTTCCTTAATTTCGTTCTGACGTTAATAAATGTGACGGCTGAAATCTATCTGGCACGCCCTATGAAATCAAGCCTCGCCCTCGTTTTTGCGACCTGAAAACGGCAATACGTTTCCTGAAACCATGGTTACATGGACTTGCTGCCCCAGCTCTCTCATACACACACAGACGCACGCATGCACACACAACTTGCAACTTGTTGTATCTTAAATAAATAAACCTGCATGAATTAAATAAAGCTGTAGGTCTGTTTCTCCTCTCGCTTCGCTTCCCCCTTGATGCCCGCCTCACCCCCCCCCCCCCCGCACGCACATATCGCAATTTGCAAGCAACTGTCACTGTGTGTTGTTAGTTGTACAGTTATATTAAATTATTAAAGTATTTTTAATTTAATATACAACAAGATCTATTAGTGAACGAAAACCTGAACCTGTGAACCATGAATTAAATAACAAATAGGCACGCGCGCGCGCGCGCACACACACACACACACACACACACGCTGCTGTTTTGCATAGGTGCTGCTCCTCGATCCTGATCCTGTCCTGTCTGCCTGTCTGTCTGTCCGTGACACCGTGATCAACTGACCATGCACGTTCGACAGTCTTTTGGATTTTTTTAGATTGCCTCACAGTCGCTAGTCGCTGCAGTGGATAGGCTGTCAACTCAACTCAACTGTCAATATATGAATGTGCAGCTAAAACCGTAGCCCATGTGGCTGGCACTGGTGGAGTGGTGGTGGTGGGCTGGCTGGGTAGCCTACATCTCCGATGCGGTTCCCACTTGCGCTGGCGGTACATTTGGCATTCGAACGACGCGTCAGGTTTATTAAACGAGGAGGAGATTGCACATGTAACTCCAGAAAGACATCGGCCTGCTGTAGATTAGGCTACAGTATGGCTACCCATGCATGTTGGGACTCTCCGCAGCTGCAGGCAGCACTGCACTATAGGCTATACTTTCCAACGTCATGGAAATATTCCAGCACAGACAGCCCAAATCCTCGCATGTATGCGCTCATGCAAAACACTGTTTAAATGGCTTAAATCAAGCGCGATTTTAATTGTAAAGTTGGAAAGCTCCTATAAATTTAATATGACACAAAGACACATCTTGTAGGTCCATTCCTTTTTTCTTTTTCTTTTTTTACATGTAGCCCATATACATACAGTTTTATATTAACATTTTAGGAGTGAATACATATGTTTCGATGCCTTTGGCAGCCTCTCAGCTGGTCAAACAATGCTGCTCCGCCGTTCTGCGACAGAAAAACATGCGTACGCCAGCTGAGGAGCAAACGTGGATTTTGTACGTTGTCACGTTCAATTTCAAGCTTTGGCGGAAATGGTAAATGTCAAAAATGTCGGTAATTTCGGCGTGCACCCATATTTTGGCGTACGCACGGTTGATAAATGAGGGCCTTGGTGTCTTTGGGTGCCTTGTATTTTCACTGAGAACTACAACTCCCATGAGTTATCTTTCAAATTGAAATGTTTTGACATAGGTGTGATCAATCATCCAATCAAATGATGAACATATATTCTGTTCTCTGTCACTTTTTGATTATGGCTGAAGAAGGTCAGTAGACCGAAAGCTTGCTATAATAAATCTGATTATGCGCAGATCTGAGTGTGCGGAGCTTCCCTTTATTTTTTCTTATACTACCTTTGTGGCTCCAGCACCTCCCTTAAGTCTTTTTCAGCAGATGAGCGGTGGTTATTTTTCAATTTTTGTAAGAAAACTAACAGGAAAACGTCTGGTTCACCATAGTAAAACGGAAGGTCGAACCCCAACGACAGGAATTCCTAGGGCGAACATAGGTAACTTTGAACACGATTTTAATGGAAATAAACTGGGAATGTGTAACTAGAGAACAGGACTTAAATAATAGTGTGAATACTTTCGCCTCAATTTTGGGCAATTTAATAAATAAATACACCAAAACATGGACACGTAGGGCAAAGAAATATTCTCTCCCCTGGTTTAATAATGACATATTCCAGCTCGCTAAAAAGCGAGATATCGCTCTTAAAAGTCTCTAAAGACAAAAAACACTACTGATTACCTGCTCTTCACAGGTACAAAGTGCTGTCTGAGCTAAGGAAGGCCAGGAGTAACTACTTCCACAAACGTATTGAAGAGGCCAATGGAAACAGCTCTAAGCTATGGCAGCACATCAACAGAGTAGCAGACTCTAATAGGCATAAACACGCTAAAATAAATAGTTTGAAAGTGTTATGGCTGGCTCTGGGGCCATAACGAAGAAGGGGAAACCACACCGGAGGACAAACGAAAAATAAGTATTTTATTTAATACTTGTGGAAAAAGATAATGCAAGTAATTCAATTTAAGTTTCCAAATCATACCGGCAGGGAAACATGCTGCCCAAAGTCTAGAACCAAAACAAATAAATGAACAAGGGAACTCTCCCATGGCCGCCCCTGCAGCCTGTGGAGAAAAGCAGATCTGTAGTGCTTTGAGAGCAGGTGTCTTAAATAGTGTTTGGGGAGGACACTGGCCAGGTGTCTCCCCTTCCACTCATCATCTCTGGCTCCGCCTTCCAACACTGTAATGGAACTGTTAAAGGCACAGCCACACATACACACAGAAACCCCACAAAGTAGACTAAAGGCCCAGGGGGCCGTCACAAATGTAAACAATGGCATTGTGGATAACAATGTAGCCATGGCAAATGCTTTCAACATTTTTTTTATTAAGTCTGTAGAGGAATTGTCTAGTAATTTCAGATCCACTGAGTCACCCTATGAGGAGACTGACAATGCTCATCCAGATGATTTCCAAATCAAAGAGGTGTCTAGTGATGCAGTAAAAAAAAAACATGAGTAGCTCAATGTCAAAGGACATCCACGGCTTATATGCTGTACTAATAAAAATAAATCTGACCTGCTTACTAGAGCCTATCACATACTTAGTTAACTTATCTATAAAAACAAAAAGATTCCCAGAGAGCTGGAAAACGGCAATGATTGCCCCGATCCAAAAGTCAGGGGACAAGGACTTGGCTAGCAATTATAGACCCATTGCTCTTCTTCCTGTTGTCTCAAAAATATTAGAAAAGATCGTTGCCATGCAACTAACTGAATATTTGGAGTCTAAGCAACTACTGCACCCACAGCAGTTTGGATTTAGACCCAAACATTATACAGAGACAGCTAACTGTTACTTACTTGACAGGTTCAAAGGTCTACTGGTGAGGGGACAAGTTTTGGGGACAGTGTTCTTGGACCTAAAAAAGGCCTTTGTCCATCATGGAGTCTTGTTGTCTAAGTTAAAACATTTCAAAGTGTCAGCAGAAGCTTCACAGTGGTTTAAGTCATATCTGGGAGGGAGACAGCAGTGTGTCAGGGTCAATGGGGAGAAATCATTGCTGCTCCCCAATAACATGGGAGTGCCCCAAGGGTCGGTACTTGGACCACTGCTATTTACTATGTACATTAACGATCTTCCTAATACCTGCCCAGGCGTTAGCTGCCAAATGTATGCTGATGACACTGTCATCTATACATCTGCTAAAACAGCCAGCATGGCAGCTGCGCAGCTGACACAGGAATTAGAGAACATCTCCAACTGGCTAGAGTCATCACAATTAACTTTAAATGGTAAAAAAAACTGTTTCAATGTGTATCTCCATCCGCAGCAGGTCTGCTGCTGATACCTTTAAGGTACGCATCAAAAATGAAACTCTTATGGAAATAGGTGAAGTAAAATATTTAGGAATAATCTTGGATAAAAACTTAAAATTTGAAAAACAGGTAAAGCAATATATATGCAAGAAGGTCAAACCAAATCTAAATGGTTTTCGTCATATTAGAAGGGACCTATCAGCTAAAACTGCACAGCTGTATATGCATGCTATGATTTTCTCACACCTATCATACAGCATCACAACATGGTCACAATCCTCTCAAACTGTCTTAAACCCAATAACATCAATATACAAACAGGCTATAAAAATCATGGATCAAAAACCAATGAGATGGCACATTTGTGGTGTCCAAAAAAAACACAACCTTTTTTGAAAATGTTGTATTTTTTCTACTATCAAATTGTTTTTTAAGTGTTTACAGGGTCATGTCTCACCTCTGTTCTCTGGACTGATAGTTAGACTTCCGAGCTCTGGTAGAGCAACCACTCGCGCCTCAACAAGTAGTAACTGTTGTTCCTGTCTATAGTGATATGCATCATCTTTGATCCAATATATGAGCACGGAGCTCCTCCGGTTTCGTTTCCATCGGCTTGATCCCCCGCCTGTACTGCACCATTTCCCAGACATCGCCTGCCTTCCTCATCGGAGGTATATCCATCGCGGAGCCGGACGAAGGGTCCACATCGATGACTCTACTGCTATCCACTCCATCTGGTCTTCCACCCGCCATCACCCTCGGAGAGCCATCCGTAGGAGAGTGGATCACAGCGCGTTAGCTCGCCTGGCTAGGTCGGCTAACGTTGGCTTCTCCAACCAGCAGTCCGACGTCAAATTTGGATTGTTTAACATCCGCTCCCTTACTGGCAAGGGACAACTACTGCAGGACCTCCTCCTCGACCGCAAGTATGACTTTCTTTGTCTAACGGAGACGTGGCAACATCCTGATGACTTCTCTCAGTTGAATGAGGCTATTCCACCTGGGTTTGTTTACACCTGTCAACCCTGTCTCACCGGCAGAGGAGGTGGTCTCGATATTACACCGCGAGACTTGGAAGGTCTCAGCTGTCACAGTGCCAGTATCTCGTTCATTCGAGTCCGTGGTTATACAATTAAATGGACCCACTCCAACTGTTTTGTCAATATATACCGCCCACCCAAACCAAACAAGGATTTCACTGATGAATTCACTACACTTCTCACTCACATTTGCTCACTCTCATCTAATATAATTTTGGTAGGTGATGCAAATATTCACATGGACAATAATAATCATGCTCTCACTAAAGACTTAATTTCATGCCTGGACAGTTTTGGTCTCCAACAACACATTAATCCCTACACACTCCAAAGGTCATATTCTGGACATTGTCTGTTGTTCTGGTGTCACTCCTCTCAACTGTTCTGCTGTCTGTCTCCCCATCTCTGGCCACATGCTTGTTTCATTTCTCTTAAATGTGACACTGTCCAAATCCAAACTGTCACGCACTATGTCCTTCCGCAATATCAGAAACATTAATCAAACCAACCTCACCACTGGTATTGATCATTTTCCCACCATCACCCCCCCATGCACCCCAGAACAACTGGTTTCCTCCTACAATGATGGTCTCCAGACTCTGCTAAATTCACTTGCCCCCCTCAAAACCCGGACTGTGTCATTCCCCAACTCTTCCCCCTGGTTCTCCCCCACCTACGTCAGCTGAAAGCAGAAGGTCGCCAGCTGGAGCGGCTTTCCAGCAAAACTGGTCTCACTGTCCACAAACAGATGTACCATTCCCACATCCTTCTCTACAAAGATGCCCTCTCCTCAGCCGAATCTCAATTTTTCACGGACAAAATCACTGCTGGTGCTGGTAACACCAGGGCCCTGTTTTCAGTGGTAAATAACTCACTCCGCCCCCAGGATTCCCTCCCCCCACACTTCTACTCCACTGACCACTGCAACTCCCTGATGTCCTTTTTTAATACAAAAATAGCCACTATTCATCAGCAACTGACCCCTCACATGTCCAGTTGTCCACCTCCTTTTGTTCCCCCCCCCCCCCCCCCCCCCTCTCTCTACCTCTCTCCTGCTTCGAACCCCTCTGCCACTGATATTGCTAAACTCATCCAGACATCCAAGCCTTCCACCCGCCAACTTGACCCCCTGCCATCCTCCCTGGTTATAGCCTCCCTCCCCTCTCTGCTGCCCCTGATAACTGCCATCATTCACTCCTCCCTCACCTCTGGTTCTGTCCCTCCTTCTCTCAAAACTGCTGCAGTCACACCTTTATTAAAGAAACCACAGCACAGAAACAGCCCTCCTCAAAATCACCAATGACCTCCTGATTGCTGCTGACTCTGGACTAGTATCCATCCTCATCCTCATGGATCTGAGCGCAGCTTTTGACACCATTTCACACTCCACCCTCCTCGAGCGACTAGCCTCAATTGGTATATCCGACACACCCCTAGACTGGTTTCACTCATACCTCTCTGGCCGTACTCAGTTCATTCAGCTCAAATCTTTCACTTCCCATCCCTCCCCCATCTCCTCCGGTGTCCCCCAGGGCTCTGTACTTGGCCCTATCCTATTTATTATTTATCTCCTCCCCCTTGGACAGATTTTCCGCAAATACAACATCCTTTTCCACTGTTACGCGGACGACACCCAGCTCTACGTCTTCCACCTTCCCACCCTCCTCCCTCTGTACCTGTTTGCAGGAAATCAAGTCCTGGTTCACCTCCAATTTCCTCAAACTCAACAGTGATAAAACCGAGGTAGTCCTCATTGGTTCCAAATCCACACTCACCAAGCAACCCAGTTTCACTCTCACCATTGACAACTCCTCGGTTTCCCCATCCCCTCAGGTTAAGAGTCTGGGTGTCGTCCTCGACAGTAACCTTTCATTCCACACCCACATCAACACCACCATCCGATCCGCCTACTTCCACCTCAGAAACATCAACCGCCTCCGCCCCTCACTCACTCCCCACAGTGCTGCTATCCTGGTTCACTCTCTTGTCACTTCCCTCCTGGACTACTGTAATTCCCTTCTCTTTGGTCTCCCCCACAAACTCCTCCATAAACTCCATCTAGTCCAGAATGCTGCTGCCCGTATCGTCACCAGAACCCCTGTCATCAGTCACATCACCCCTGTTTTACACCAACTCCACTGGCTCCCCATCAAATACCGTATCGACTTCAAAATCCTTCTCCACACATTCAAGGCCATCCATAACCTCGCACCCCCATACCAGTCTGACCTTGTCCACGTCAACATCCCCATCCGGTCTCTCAGGTCTGCCTCCTCCCTCACCCTGAAAGTCCTCCCAGCCCCTCACCTCTGGAACTCCATACCCCCTGACATCAGAAACATGGACTCTATCACCATATTTCAAACTCACCTCAAAACACACCTGTTTAGGCAGGCCTATGACTCTGTGTGACCTCTGTGTTTTCTGCTGCAGGCTGTGCCCTAGTTTTTTTTTCTTTTTTCCTGCTTTTAACTGTGTCCTTGTACTGCTTTTAATCTGTACGGCGACCTTGAGTGCCCTGAAAGGCGCCTTATAAATAAAACGTATTATTATTATTATTATTATTATTACATTCCTCGCTCTGCTCCTGTTCCAGAACAATGTCAAATTAGATAATAATTTAAGCATTAAAAGTTTTTGTAGCTGGGCACTGATTATAAAAAATGAGTAGTATTTAATACCAGGGGTCTTCCACAGGGGGTCCGGGACTAGTTTTGCCCCTATTCTTGCACCCATATATGTGATTTGCAAGTATTTTGAATAGTATTAGAATATCTTGCGTTTATGTAAAGTACTTTGATAGTTTATTAGTATTCTACCATTATTGTCATGACACTGCAGGGAATAAAGGTATTGCAACTTCTCACTTTGGGCACGCAGAACGTGTCCATTTATTTCACACACTGCACTCACACTAACACACACACACACACACACACACACACACACACACACACACACCTATCCTCTTAAAGAGCCCATGGTAAATTATGCCTACAATACATTATTTGTAGGATCTATTTATCTTCATCATCATCTTGAATGTCCTCCCTGATAGTGTTGACACAGTCTCCACCATAGCATTTGCAGAGAGGAGTGCAAGGCAGGTTATTGTTTGAGCAGCTGCGTCGTCCCTTGCAACCTGCTTTGCAAGCACATTTGATGAGCTCAAGTACTGCCTTTGGAGCAGGGAGGGCAAGACACCTGACTGGAACATACCCTCCACTATCTGAATTCCATCCATTTTGTTCGATTGGTGGAAGCTCTGGGCAATTTTCCAGGTATGAATGACTTATCCCGCATTGTGACGTAGTTGGCACAGAGGATATGTGGTAGCCGTGCAGCACGAGTTGGAGGTAGCATCTCACCCTCGAGTTATTTGACCAAAATAGACTCCAATGGTGATGGAAGCTTGCCGTTAACAAGCTCAGGTGGAATGGAACCCATTCCAAGGTCCTTGAAGCAGTTAATGGCAGGATCATCATCATCAAGCCTCAAGTAGGCATTGACCCATGTCTTCTTGGAGATTCCAACTAATTTTCCTCCCCAGTCAGCACCAGAAAAATTGTGTAGGCCCAGGAAAATTGTGTAGGCCCAGGAAGAATGTCATTTTTTGCCCCATCTGACACAAGCGCTGATGAAACCAGACTCTTCAATGGTGTGTTCTCTTTGAACAGATTGCCTCCACAGTGCAACTCAATCAATTTACATTGCTTGAGAGCATTTTCTCTTGACCTCAATGCAATCTCTCCTGAGAGCTGATAATGTTCTTTCCTTGAAGACCTGGAAGCTTTTGGGAATATGTTGAGGTACTGATTCACTAGACCAGAAAGATGAGGTGTGGTAGTGACTAGTCGGTCCAGAGCTGCTTCATCTCTACTGATTCCAACCATCCCACCATGTCCCTTTAGCTTCTTGATTTCCTTCTCAAGGGCTTGATCTGTGAAGAGATGAGTGAACGGTATCTCTGACTTTGCCACAACAAATTCACCTGACTTCAGTGCGTTCCATGTTTCTGGGTCATCCTGTTCAAGAGCGTTCATTTGGGCAAGATAGACTGGCATCAGTCGAGCATATTTAAGGAGATCACGAGCAAAGAAATACTTGATGAGTTCCTCTAAGGATGACAAGTAGCCCTCCCAGTCACCTGACCGACAACAGAAAGACAAAGAGAAAGACAGCAGCATCCTGGCTGATCTTTATTTAGCAGCAATATTTGCTACACTGAGGCACCTTACTTTGAAAATAGCTGATCTACAAGCTCAAACTACAACCTTGTTGATCAGCTATTGTTGGCTAAAGTTCTCCCTGGAAAAGGGATGCTATGGTTCAAGTGGTTTAATGTAAAAAAAGAATAAAAGTTCCTATCCCACAATGATTAATTGGGCCCCTGTATAGTAACTCTGAGGACCCCCTAGGGGTCATGGGCCCCCTGTGGAAGACCCCTGGTATTGGCTACTACTATTTCTTTTATATCAGAGCCCAGCTACAAATACTTTTATGCTTCATTTATGATCTAATTTGACGTTATTCTGGAACAGGAGCAGAGCGAGGAATGTAGTCAAAATTTATAGGCCCAGAGGTCAATCCGGGAGGTCCCAGGTGAGGAAACACCCCTACCAAAAGTCAAAAAAGATTCTTCTGACCATCAACTCAGAATGTTTTAAAACATACAAAACAATTCTAATATTATGAAAATCGGACATTAACTGGCTGGCATACTGTTCTGGGAGGTCCCAAATAGATGACCCCCCCAGAAACGGGGTGGGGGTCGGGAAAATGTTTTTTTGACGCATCGTACCACACTATTTTTACTCCTTTATGATGATTTCCTGTTTTTGGCTGTAATAGCAGTGTAAATTTGTACGTCTCTAAAGGTTATGACGAATTGAAAATGGTGGACCCTCTTGTAAACAAGTGTAATGCTTTATGGTGTCGTGTCGTCCACTCACAGTTAACAGTTTCTGTATTGAGTTGTGCGTGAAATGTACTGTAATTCTGTAACTGTTAATAAATACTTCAATCAATCAATCGATCAATCTGTGACACACGAGTAAGCTTGGCAAGCTTCCACTATGCTTTCGCAAAATCTTGCCTCCTCTCTTGATACACACGCCCCAGAGCCGAAGGAGGCGTCTGCCTTTTTCTGTCTATGGAGCTGCCTGCGTGCCTTGCGTCAAGTGACTTTATTAAGGAAGTAGCAGTGCTACTGTGTAGACCAAAAAAATCGGTACTGCTCAAGGTCGTAACTATATTTCTAATAATATAGCCTGTAGTTTTCAGGTTCAGAACTCAGAATTCCCATATCAGCCGTGTCCATTCAGTTCTGGGTAAAATATTTCACAGGTCGGTCAAATTGAACCCGAGAAGACCGTAGGCTACCATCCATTCAAAGGCAACGTTGTGACGGTCTATCTGTAAACGAGAAGAAATTATTTGGCATGTTACAGGACATCGATGAACCTCTACCGCACCACTGCTCTCCATCCATCACCAAACTGCCCTGTTATCTCCGACTCTTTCTTGTATGTTGCATGTGACATTAAAAGGTGCAGAGAAACATTCCATTATTGTGCTCCGTGGTGTCTAGGAGCTCATCTCCCATGCAGTAATTGAGTAAAAGGGTCAATTACAATATCCGCAGTGGCAAGCAAAATCAAACCCGCCATTAGCTACCTGGTTACATCTGCCTCATCGCAGGGTGAGCACGCAGAGCAATGTCATCCATTTCCGCCCAAGTATTATTATTTTTCAGGGAACATACTGTGCTGAGTTTCCTCCTGTTGTACTAAACCATTATTATTGTCGAGGAGGTGTATCGCAGTAAATCTAAGTCAGAGACGGAATAGCATAATAACGAATGGCTCGGGGCGACTGCACAACTACTGCATGCAGTTGTTACTGAGAATAGTTCGTTGAAAAATGATAAGGTCTGCCTGTTAACATGCTCTGTAGGTCTTTAATCTATAATTGCATGTACAGTAAGTGCAACATAAGCACGTAAGTACATGACGTAAGTACATGACACAATGCCATACAAAACAGTGCAAAATAAATCAAGATTATATCATTTATAGCAGCACAATTCAGCACATTTATATCTGGGGCAGCGGTGGCCGAACGGTTTGCGGAGCGGTCTTGATATCGGAAGGTCGCTAGTTCGTATCCCCGGACCGGCACGTTAAAATTACCACAGTTGAAGTGCCCTTGAGCAAGGCATTGAACCCCTACCATGAGCAGGGCCTGGCTGTAAACAAGTTCTTGAGCTTAGTCCAGTTACCCTGGGTATACATGGTAACTTTTTCTTTTTTAAGTGGTGCAACCACTTCTACAACCAGCTCGCAAGGCATGTACCTGTTTGTGTACGTCAATGAGCACGAGTGGTGTGCGCATGCGTGAAATTGGAACGAGAGAAGTATGTGACATTGCTGCCACCTGCTGGACGCAAATCAACTTATCACTGCCACGGTCTGTGACGCTGCGCACGCAGCACAGAAACAGATGTTGCTACATAAATAGCATCAATGCTAGCGAGCTAACGGAGCAGAGAGGGGGAGAGGGAGAGAGAGAGAGAGAGAGAGAGAGAGGGAGGTCCTCGACGCACGTCCCACTGGGAGGAGACCCCAGGGCAGTTGGAGGAAACACATTGACTCACTGGCCTTGGAGCGTCTCGGAATCCCCCAGGAGGAAGTCACTAATGTTGCTCTGGAGAGGGAAGTCTGGAGCTCTCTGGTGGAGCTGTTGCCCCCGCGACCCAACTACGGATAAGCGGTTGAAGATGGATGGATGGATGGAACATCAGCACCCAATAGAATACCAGTGCATAAAACTCAGCACAATTTACCACACACACACACACACACACACACACACACACACACACACACAGCATAGGGAATGCAAGTCAATCAGGCATCCGCCGTTTGTTTCTCAATGCCAGAGCCTTTGCTGTGAAGTCTGTGGTGGCTGCATGCTAAACAGGGACCATGCAGTCCATGGCTGTGAAGTGTGCAAGCGGCACCGGCCTCAATCAACTCCCGCTGAGACTGCATGCGGATGCCCAGCCGAAGCCAGAAAGGAGCCAAGGTAAAGAGTTTCAAATGGCTGGAATTACCTGATCAATAGGTGTGATTAGCAGTGGCCTTGTAGCTATTGTGTGCTGTTGGTAATGCATCACGTCAAGCTCAGCCCAAAGGAAGGACTTACTCCTGCTGCTGCTAATGGGGGTCCAAGGAGGAAGATAAGGGATTGGGAGGGACTTTACAGACAGACAGACAGACAGACACCTCAATAAAACATTGAACTCAGACCTGATTCAGTATATAGTTATATACCCGTGTGTGTGTGTGTGTGTGTGTGTGTGTGTGTGTGTGTGTGTGTGTGTGTGTGTGTGTGTGTGCGTGCGTGTATGTGTGCATATGTGTATGTGTATATCACTCATTCTTGAGATAAGGGACAAAATAAACATTACACTCAAATAGATGTATTTGTAGACACAGGTCTCAACTACCAATCTTGAGAAGGAACAGGTTTTTCACGTAACATTTATTTCTAAAATGGCACTTCATAACTGATTCATGTCAACTCCGTCAGACACACTAAAATCCCCTTTATTTTAATTTGATAATTTCAACAATAATATAAAGTCCTCAGTTATCTTATAATGGATTTCAGTAGTCAAGTTAAGTAATACAATTAATTTAATATTGTTTTGTTCCAATATCACACTATTCTTAAATATCCCATTTCTCAAATCCTTCATTTGCAACCTCTACTTTCAATATTATAACATATTAGCAAATGGCCGATGCACACCTCAGAAGTCTAGTGACAGGTGCGTAGGGCAATAAAGCATACTTAAAAAGGTTATCTTTGAAAAACAAAGAAGGGTCCCGCACACTGCCTATTCTGTCCTGATGAAGGTCGAATAGACCGAAACGTTGACCGATAAAGAGCAACATTTTTCTTTAATTATAACATAAAATGTAAAAAAAAAAAAAAGCATCATTACGTAGTATTTCAGTTGGTGCACAAAATATTTGACATCGAATCATCTATTTCTTTAAAAATTAACAAAAACATCATGTGACCAACGTCTGACGGAGTTGACGAACATCTGACGGAGTTGACTTGAACTGATTTAATACATACAGTATCAAGTACACTGTGCTCTCACATACAAGTACACAGCCATGGGCGATCAGATTATAACAATCAGTAAAGTCCATACAGTGTAGACTTGGCTGGGTAACAATTTCAGTGCTCCAAACAATTGGAGAGGCTATAGCGGCCCTCAAAAACACAAGGTCTTGCTAGCGTGCACTATCCTGCAATTGGATCCTCACCAATGCTAGCTTGATTGGAACCATTTGAGATGTTAAACACAGCTCTCCATTTACATTTGAGTGGATTACTAATTTACTACTTTTGGCCCATCTAACATCGCAGCCTAAAATGCACTGTCTCAAAGTGTATAATTTAAGAGAAGATATTTATGTCAAGCATACAGCATCTCTTTGCACTGACTGCATAAAGTCTGAAACTGTGTAGTTTTAGGTCACAGTAGGCTATACGTTTTGGATAAGAGAGACATAGAGAGAAAAGGGAACATTGCCGCTGCCCCATGAGTTCTACAAACTCTACTTCTCTGGGGACTCACAGGAGAACTGTAACGATTTCTATTCTGATATGAAGCGATATCAACTCTCTGCGTTTGAACTCCCGACCAGCTGATTTACATTTGGAGCACCTATAATCTTCCATTTATCAGAGAGAGAGAGAGAGAGAGAGAGATGGAAAGAGAGATCAGGGACCGTGACAGTTTGTCTTTTTCAACAGAAAAAGTAAAAAGGAAGCAGGAAGACAGTTAAATGCTGGGACGAAGACTTTCAGGGAGAACTGAGGCCCATTGTGTCTGTCTTGGCACACACACACACACACACACACACACACACACACACACACACACACACACACACACACACACACACACTGTATCTTCCTGCTTTATCCCTGCACGCTCTCTCTCTCTCTCTCTCTCTCTCTCTCTCTCTCTCTCTCTCTCTTACTGTCTGTCTGTCTCTTTCCTAAACCTTCTAATTTGCCTTAAAGGGACACTTCACCCCTTTGCAACCAGATCTTATTTTAATGATGTTTGGTAGACAAGAAACACTTTCCTGGGGTTTTTATGTGGTTAATATGTGTGACACTGGGCTCACTTCCTTCCTGGAATACAATTCCCATAATGCTTTGGTGCACTGCTCCTCCTTGTGGATAGGGGGAGGGCTGTCTTACTGGGTGTACTTACTGTATGTAGTCCAGGAAGTAAGTGAGCCCAGTGTTCATGGACACTTTGAAATACTAAAATATATAAAAACACATATTACCCACATACTGTAACACCCCCAGGAACGTGTTTATTGTCTCCCAAACATCATTAAAATAAGATCTGGTTGCAAAAGGGGTGAAGTGTCCCTTTAAGGGTTTCGTATACTGTCTGTGAGATGAGCTGCCACAGAAACACATTGTTTTTCATCTCCGTCTCTATTTCTCCCTTCTGGCTTTATGGAGGCTCATTTGGGAGGATAGATGCAGTTTAACGAAGCGAAGCATTAACTCCGGGAACGTACACGCTCGCGCGTGTACTTCTAGAAAAGTGAAAGGATGGACACCTTGTTGTTCGCAGTTATAAATGTTCTTGGCGGCTGAATCACGTGACCCATTTGGACTGACGTAACAAACCCCTTTCTTTCTCTTCAAGAGATTTATTGAAAACGTAAAAACAAAAACTACTGTAGTTAATATACCACATAACGTACGATATGCCCATATGGAACACACAGCACATCCAGAAGTTACAAATTCAGCTTAATAACCTATTACTTTGTTGCTTTTCTTTGCACAAATAGCAGGATGTATATAGCCTGTGGATACATCCAGGTCTCTACTGTAGCATTTAGTATTTCTCAGTAATCCTGGTCTCTAAAACTGCCTCCCCCTGGCCAGCCGGGGCGCCTGATGGAGGGGAAAGGAACTGGTTGGAATAACGTGTTCCTTCCACGCGCTACGTCCAACCAGGGAAACTCCCCCCTGTCAGGTGTAAAGGAGCAACTTGGACACTCAGGCATGAAGGGAGCATGAGTTAAGTCCGTTGCTCTCCCCAGGTTGGCGGAGGGTGTGTAGAGCCCAGGATCACAGTAGATGATTGGCACAGGGGTGAAAAATGGGTTACAAAATCGTGGGATAAAAAATATTTTTTTGAGAGCATTTAGTATTTCTTGGCTGTACGGTACGCCTGCATAGTGTAACATCCTGTTTCTCACCGTCTGCTATCCTTCTCTCACTTTAACACATGTATCTCTCTTTTTCACGCATCCACGCTTGCACATGCAGGCTAAACCAGAGGTGTACTAACTAAGTACGTTGACTCAAGTACTAACTAAGTACAATTTTGAGGCATTTGTACTTTACTTGAGTATTTCCAATTTCCAATACTTTTACTTCTACTACACCCCAGAGGCAAAATATTGTACTTTTACTTCACTACATTTATTTGACAGCTTTAGTTACTATAGTTACTTTGTAGATTGTGATTATTATTATTACAAAACATATTAACCACTTTGGCCCTATAAACATTTTGGCCATTTGAAAATAGCCGATCTATAGGCTACAAGCTCTCAATGTGTTGCGAGCTTGTACAGTATCTGCTATTTTCAAAAGTGTTTTGATACACATTTGAAAACATGTGAAACTGGACATTCTGCATACTGAGTACTTTATGCTTGTGGTACTTTATTTACATTTTGATGCCAATACTTTTGTACTTTTACTTTTACTAGCTTACAACCTGCGTACCTACCTACCTACCTATGTGTATCTGAGCACGAGTATATGACTTATTAGTACCAGTTGGGGGACGCCAGAAACAGAGAGGGATAGTGCTGTGCCTGCTGCCTGCTAATGAGAGAGAGAGAGGGGGGGGGAATTGCACCACTTTTTTAATACATTTTGAATTCCAGACTTTTAGTATGAAAATGTAGCACTTTTTCCCACCACTATACACTTGTACACAGGCCAAACATACTACACACTTTCTCTTCCAGTCTTCATAGTCACTGTACAACACCGACGCACGATACAATATAAATTAGGCTTTATTCTCACCCCACTGGCACAGGTGGCCTGTTCCCTGTGAGGCAGCCCAGCCCGCCTGCTTGATCCTCCTGCCATCCTATAGGAAGAAGGAACGATCCCGACCGGATCAGTTCCATTCGCTCGGCTTTGAGTGCCATCTGGACGCGTGGTATTTGCCTGGCATTCTAACAGATGTAGGGGGAAATCTGTTTTGAGCACAGGTTGTTTGGTTTACGGGCAAGACGTTCATAGTATGCATGTATGCACATACTGTACATATGCAGTATACATCTTAGTCAGTGTATTATTCATCCCAGGCAGATGGGGGCCCCGGATGACAGTGAGAATGTACACGTATGCATTGTGATTTATCGACGACTTGGGCGTGTGTTGTTGCTGAATCTGCAACAGTGCTGCGGCACCGTGCACTGATCTCCATAACAAGTTTTCATTTGTATTACAGACAGGAGTGAGTACAGAGAGAGGATGGAGGGAGGGACAGCGCAGACTACGACTACGTGTGTGTGTGTGTGTGTGTGTGTGTGTGTCACCAGCTAATCTCCGGCACCGTTAACCCGGTCGAAGGCATGGGGACTGGGGAGAGGGTATGTTTTGCACTCCGTCCGTCCGTTACCAGCTAATCTCCGGCACCGTTAACCTGACCGATGCCACATTTTGCACACATACTCCCTAGATGCCAACGATGAACCTCTGCCCCAAATTTTCCAGAACGGCCTGTTATAGCGCCGACTTTTGTGAAACACATTTTTTTGTCCAAAAATCCCGCAAATCGTTACACAAAAAGCCTCAAATCATGAACGCAGTGTGCAATTTACGTGAAATCTCTCACTCACATTTCCTACTAGGCTGAGGAATATATCCCACCCTTTTCACATTGGCCTGTTATAGCGCCACCAACAGGTGAATTTTAATTGCCATCAAAGGGGTAAGAACAAATGGCACCCTTTTCACATTGGCCTATTATAGCACCACCAGGAGGCCACAACCTGACCTGGCCTGGTGGAGACCTGTACCCTGAGGGGCACTTTTTCTAGTTTGTACTGCAGTTATTTGAAAACTTTACTTTACTACAAGTTACTTAGATTTAGGTAATTATTACAAAACATTAATCAATGAAGCGCTATTTTTCTATTCAAATTCGAATAGCCAATCAACAAGCTCAGAATGTGCCGTAACGCCATGCAACTTGTAGATCTGATTTTGTGGGGGCATACAAACACCTGTACAGGAAAAGTGGTGCCCTAATGTACACTGATGAGTAATAAATAACATGGACAATTGTGAATGTCCTCTACTTAACAAGTCTACTACAACTTAATTTCACTGTGCATTTTGTCATCAACATTTTTAAATGAAATTGTCCTTTGCGGGCAGTAAGATAAACTTAAATGACAAATTGCACACCTTGAACAAACCACTTTGTAATTATAGAGACCCCGGAGGGCTCTGTCTGCAAAGCGTTTTCAAGAATAGTAAAGGTGCACTTGGTCCTTTAGAGGCTGAGAAAGATGGGTTTTCTTTAGTCCAAGAAAAACAAGTCAATTTGATTGGGACTTGGCCGGTCTAATCGTCTCTGGTGCTGGAGGATTTTTTTCAAAGCTTTCCTCCTCCATCTTCTTCCCGTAAGGCATTGGCAGGACGGCCAGGAGAGCACAGATAAGCCCAGAAAACTGTTCTCTCTCTCCCCAGGTAGTGTGCAGCCCTCTCACTCTCTCTCTCTCTGTCTCTCTCTCTCCCCACCACCCCTACAAAGAGGTGTTCAGTAGAGAGGCACGACTTCCACTGAAGATTTGGACCTCAGAGTGACCACAAAGTGCCAAGAGGATTGGTAGGAGGGAAATGGATCGCTCGGAAATACTCCCAGAGATGAACTGCTTAATCAGAGGTAAATTGCTTGGAGGACACGCTTGGGCGGGGGGTGAGGGTGTCGTGTGGGGGTGGTGAGGATGTAACCAGGCTCTGCTTTTACAGTTCCTTCCTCTTGGATTAGCCGTGCTGAGCGACGGATGACCTTGGGCTGGGACTGCATTTAAGTGCTGTTGGGTTGGCAGCGTGAAGGGCGGCTCTGGAGAATCCTGCCGTCATAAAGCTCTTTCACTCAAAAGGCGTGGGTGCAATTTAGTGGTGAAATGCAGCCTAGGTTAATACTGCAGATGTGCTGTGTGCGTCTGCAGTCAATCTGAGGTCACCATCAATATAATTACTTTGATTTAACATACTGTCTTTCATTCAATTAACTCAGCAGGCACCAGAGCTATTTCATGTCACGCCAAACTACAGTAGCGTGCAAGTGAAGCCAAAAACAACAATGACAAACATAATTGTGAAATCTCGCATCTTTGCTATTTCGTCATGATAATTGCCCCTCAATGTGACAAATTTGTTAATGCCACAAATATGAGAAACAAATTGCTATCAAGCTATTACTATGCGTCAGCTCTAATTATTTTCCCCCGCAAACTCCCCCCTACCTCCTCCAATGAATCACAGTAATTCCTGAGAAAAAGCCTGCTGCCTAACAGATAATGTTATTGTCACCGCATCCCTTCATAAAATGTTGTTTATTCCGTTAATTACTATTCCCCTTTAATGTGTCGCACCGTATAGCCATGGGGGCTATCTGCTGGATGCAGCCAGGCAGAGCCTGTAAAAACCCTTCTGGAAGGTAAAGATAAAAATATAAACCACAGGCAACTCCTCCTGAGGGCCTCCTAATGGGCCAGTGTCTTTCACAGAGAGTTGAAATGTAAATTATGGAGTATATTTTACATTTCTCAACAACAGCCTGGGGAACCGTGAGAGGTGGACCCTGGGTGGGTACTTATCTCGGCCAGAGCTCTCCCTTAATCTTCCACGAGTCGTTGCCTATAGCCAGCCTACAATATTATAGTATTATTAAAGTAATAGGAAATAGGGAAGCAATATAATATATAATAATAATAGTAATATAATAGTATACGGTATATAAACAAATATGTATACTATACTATATATATATATATATATATATATATATACACACACACACACACACACACACACACACACACACAGTTATCTAGTAGTTTACCTCATCTGTAACAGTATCTGAACTCAATTTCCATTTCCCACATCGTGCCAGCTCCATAGCTCGTACATTTATTGGCTCTAACAATGCCATAACACTCAGTGGGGATAGCCTCACTTGTCAAATGAGCAGCACGACTGACTTAGTTTAAGGAGCTGTTTTTCCCAGAACAGTCTCTGATGTTAGCGAGTGGAAATGGGAGTCCCTCCACAGAGATGTCGTTGCATCCAGTTATCAGCAGCAGCTCCATCAGCCAGCTGCCATTCCACTGGGCTGACAGAGGGAAACCATTAAAGTAAAAAGAAAAGTGTCCTATATCTATCTCAGGCACTTTGGGACCAGGTTGTTTTACTTATCATTTATTTATAATTCCCCCCACTGTGTTGTTAGTGTTGTTAAATAGTAGTCATACAGGAATCATGCTGATATGAAAATGTCCTCCCATGTTAACACGTTGTGCATTGTGCTGAATATGCAAAAAAGGCTATTATCGTACACGAGTTATTTAAAAGTTCTATACCTTTGAGTAAAGATCAATGTGGAAGGAGGGAAGAAGGTGGAGAACTTTAAGGAGGATCCAAGGCAGCTCTGTGCAGTTGAGGTAGAAAAATCATTTATTTCATTAGATTTAAAAAACAACGGTTAAAAAACTAACAAAGGTGTTCATCAGGGTCATCATTGACTACTAGAGTATTTATGAGACATTCCACAGATGTTTCACATGAGAACAAATTCCATACTTAAATAGGACATACATTATAATTCAATTAAAGTTTTATTAACCAAATGTATGCCAATAACGTGGAATTCCGTTTTATTCTCCTATTGCAGATTGAAAGAGGATAAATCAAGCTTTACATACAGCTGACATGTTGGTAGTTTAAGTGGTTTAAAGGCCTAGTGAAATGGAATATTTTTGAAGTTGTCAGACTGAAGTTGAAACACTGCTCTAAGTTTCTGAACCAATCAGAGCGTCGCATCCCTTCGATTGTATGGACTTTTGATATAGAAATACACAAAAATGAGAATTTGCCCATTTTTTTGGCATCCATTGTTCGGTATGCCCATATGATGACCATGGATATGGTCTAAAAGTGTGAAAAACATATTTTCATTTCACTACGCCTTTAATACAAGCAGACTTTTCTGTTTGGATGAATGGATTGTCCATGGATGGTGTTTCATCTATAAATTCAATAACCCATTATAAAAGATCTAGTGCTGCAAATTGCAGCTGTATTATATTATAATACCCATAGTCAGATTTTCAGAAGTATGGCACACCTTTATCATAATATTGTCTGTAACCATGTCAAGGTGTACAGTACATTAGGTGTTCCTCTATAGTCTATAGGCTACCTAAAATGTAAATAAGAAAGAAAAAAAACATCCATGGAAGATTGAGGTCTGTGACTGATGGAGCAGAGATTAATCAATGCCAGATTTTCATTGTTGTTCCACGCTGATTTCAAAACCATAGAATCTCAAGGGCACATATCTCATTAAATGTGAAAACAGAGCAGACAAGGTTGTCCTTTTTGCTCATTTAAAAATTCTATAGCGGGCCACGACAGCTTAGTATTACCACCTGTAACTAGGTATTTCAGGCCAAAGAGTATGACAAACTGTCAGAGTCAGAGCCATGTTCTTATGAATCTTTGATTAGGGGCATCATATCGCTGAGTGAGCGACAAAAAAAAAGAAAGAAAGAAGTAAATCATTAGCTAGAATGAAGTGCAGAGGGCAGGCAGGAGGGTAGAGGGAGGTATAGAGGGAAGATTGCAGGGGTCTAGATTAAAACACACTTAATGCGTAGCAGCTGAGCAAAAGAGACACGGCAAAAACCCCAAGGAGATTGAGAGGTCTTTGAAGTGACACTCGGTCCTTCTTTGAAGCTGCATACTGATCCAGGAGGAAAGATGTCTCAGTGTGGATTTAGCTGCAATAATTTCAGCTTTGATATAGATGAGCACAAACAAAGCAGAGTATTATCAGGACCTCTGCAGTGCTCATCTATTCATTGTCTCCACCAGGCCGAAGGCATGGGGAGAGAGTATGTTTTGCACTGCGTCCGTGTGTCCTTCCGTCCGTCCGTTATCAGCTAATCTCCGATCCATGCCAAACTGTGCACACCCTGGATGCCAACGACGAACCTCTGCCCCAAATATTCCTCAACGGCCTGTTATAGCGCCACCATGAGGCAGATTTAGACAAAACACATTTCTGTAGATAACTCGTACACATTTTATCCATACATCACACAATTTGGTATACACTATCTCCATAGTCATGTGATCAACACAGATCTGCACAATTTCCCATCTTCCATCCTGATTGGCTAAGATTGGCTTCCAAAGCTCACATGATTGGTCCGTTTCGAACAAAATGCCACAAATCACAAACAGTGTCCAATTTCCATGAAATTATACATGCACAATAAGGGTGCATCAAAATACACAATTCCGGAATATTGATTTGCCTGGGTGCTGAAAGTGTTACCATCCATGCAAAAACAATAGATACAAAATATTAAAGCGATACGAGGTGATTTAACGGTACGTCTGATTTTATGGCATAAGGGGGTAACAGGAACTGTGTCCCTTCACTCTGCCCTGCTCGCACATGGCCTGCTGGTGTGTGTGTGTGTGTGTGTGTGGCTAAATTAGTACAATGTGGAGGTTGCAACATTGTTACATTTCAAGCACGGAGAACTGTCTGCTCCTATATTCCCGCACCTCTGTGTTTGTGTGTGTGTGTGTGTGTGTGTGTTATTCAACAACATTGTTTGTGTTGTTGCAATATTGTTACATTTCAAGCCCGGAGACCTGTTTGTTCCAATAGAGCGCCGCAGTCCCGCCCCCTTTCAGAAAAGCGAGTGGCCCAGGAAATGAAACCCCAATGCATTCTTCCATCTGCACTTCGAATATAATTTATTTAAAGACGGTTACGCCGCGGACAAAGCCAATTCGGATCATGACAAATCATGACAATGAACACAATGTTTTGGGACGATCAAATCATTAGAAAGAAGAAAATAAAGGCAGGAGACAACACTATTTGTTTTGTTTTTCGTCTTATAAATTATTTGATCGTCCCAAAACATTGTCTTCATTGTCATGATTTGTCATGATCCGAGTTGGCTTTGTCCGCGGCGTAACCGTCTTTAAATAAATTATATTCGAAGTGCCGGTGGAAGAATGCATTGTGGTTTCATTTCCTGGGCCACTCGCTTTTCTGAAAGGGGGCGTGACTGCGGCGCTCTATATTCCCGCACATTTTACCCTCTGTTTTGCGGGAACTATTTTATTTTCACGCACCTGCATAAAAATGGGGGGGGGGGGGGCTTTGCCTATAAAAAGCTCTGCCTGTGTAGCTCAGTTGCTGAGTCAATTCCCTCAACGCCACCATCACACACCACAGGATCCAGCTCTCACAAGATGGCCTTAGGCCCCTGCCAGAGGAGCCGCACCCTGTTTTTTGGTCTGGGCGCCACTATCACCGATGCAGATGCCATTATCACTGGCGCCAAGCTGCCAAGTGGTCACCAGATCTTGCGGTGCTTGCTGTATAACTGCGACACACAACTGCATGCAAAGCGACCAGGTTTGACTGGAGCCATGTCACGGTTCCAGGCGGCTAAGATTGTTTTGGAGCAGGTGCGTCCATTTTATGGAAAGGCCAACATCCCAATGGTGAGTGATCAGCGAGCATGTGAGAAGATGATAGCCCTCCTCGATGCCAACAACAAGCTGCGGCGCATACCAAAGGAAAGGCGCTCCAGTGAGGCTACTGCTCGACTGGTGGACCCAATGGAGCACAAGCTGGATGCCACGTTCCCGCTGTGGACTCCAAACGCAGAGGAGCTGATCCGTGATACAGAGGACCTTGCTTTTCTAGCCAGCATGAAGGGCGACAGACTGGCCACATTTGGAGCATTCGATGTCAAGCTGCAATCCAAGGTTTGCTTTTATTTTTATGTAATTTTATGTTTCTGCTTCTATTTTCTTATTTTAATGTTTTGTGCTTGATCTGTAAAGCACTTTGAGCTGCATTGCATGTCATGGAAGGTGCTATACAAATAAAGTTTATTATTATTATTATCATTATTAAGGTGAAGCGGCGACAGGAGCGTGAAGAAGCGCAGCAGGCCTACCTCACCAAGGAGCAGGAGATGACGGCGATGTCTACCAGCATGGTGGTATTAGAAAGCGAAAGTGATGAGGATGGCAATGCAGATGAAGCAGTTGCTCCACTGGCTGAGAACACACCCATCCGTGAACGCAAGAAGACAGGCACCACAGCCTTCATTCCATCTGACATTCTCAGCCAGCCAAGCCTTGTGTCACTGGCTACACGATTGAAGATGACACCAACGCAGCAGGCTGCTTTCACACGGGGCCTGATCGAGGAGTCAGGTGGAAATTCAGAAATGGTCTCCACATCCTACGCGACAGCAGACCGATCACGCCGTCAAGTGCTGAAGACCATCAGTGAGGAACAGCACGAGCAGTGGACACCCCCTCCCATGTGCACCCTGCACATGGTTCTAAAAATCAATTTCTTGTCGTTTTTGAGATTGCATCGATGTTATTCAGGAAAACACCCAAAAACGGCCATTTTGGTATTTTTCACATGCTGCGTTGGACCTCTAAATCTCAAGAAATTTTCCCAAAACTTTGCACAAATCATTTTTATGTGTGTCATAACAAAATGCAACCCCAGGCAGAATGATATGTTGAGATTTAATTTTAACATTGCAATCTGATGCACCCTAAAATGCACATTTCCACTAGGCCGAGGACGACATGCCACTATCCCCCCCCAAATCAGCCTCACGGTGGCGCTATAACAGGCCAATTCCTGTTTTTACCTATTACTTATTAGTCGCACAGATTTCATCCAAATTTCACGCAAATCGGTACACATGATCTCTGTAGTCATGTGATCAAGACGAGCCTGTTGGATTTCTCAGATTCTACACTGATTAGCTAAGATTGCCTTCCAAAGTTTTCAGGAGTAGCCCGTTTTGTACAAAATGCTGCACATGTCCTGCTCATCCAGAATTCTATCCCCAGAGATGCTATGAGTGATCTGGCTCTGCATTTCCTCAACAAAATGAAGAAAATTGTTGCAAGAAACAAACAAAAAATCTTGTTTATATTACTCCTAAACATTTTGCCAAACATCACACACACTCCTATCCTCCTGCTGGAGACCTGTGCCCAGAAGGGCACTTTTTCTAGTTGAGAAATAAAATCACTGGTGTGGATATTCAGATGAATAAAGGACAATAGAAATCACACTTGTATGATGTTGGATAAGCGTTTTTCTACAATGCTTACAGTGGTACTGTTTCTTTCCTTTTTCCATTCTGGCTCCTTTCTTTCATCAATGAATTCTCCAGTGCAGCTTCAATTTACTGTTTCTTAAGCTTTTTCGACATTGTGGTTACAGTTGTACTGTTTCTTTCCTTTTTCCATCCTAGCTTAACACTTTTATTTTTTTCCCAGTTTAGCTCTTATTTTAAAAAGCCACATTTCCAGACTTCCGGTACTGATGATAAACCAAGGAAGCTCTAAGACAAGAAAGAGGTCACGTGACTGGGCTGTGCCATGACACTTTCATGGAGGCTTTCATGGGAGCCAAAGTACACCCGGAAGTTCGGCAGAATGCACTGGAGCCAATGAGAGCTCAGTGACCAGCTCATGAACAAACATTATTTATGAATGACTGAGAACTTTTGTAAAGTGATCGCTTTTGGAAAATAAAATAATATAACACATTATTTTAGGCTGTCTTATTTTTTGATGTGCTTAATGTGATCTATTTTTTCAAAGAGCAGAGAGATGTCTCACTGCAGGTACTGGGCAGTATGGGTTGCCATCACGAGAACTATGATCCGTCTGCCAACAGGTGTTGACAGAGTGAAAGACATCCACTGATTAACACTAGCCAGTCTGAAAAAAATTCACTACTACTCAGTCGGCTGAACGGTAAGATAATATGAATACAATGATTATTATCCATGATGAGGGCAGAGGGATGTTATTATTGAATGCTCGGTTTCAATGGAGCGAGAAGCTAGCTAGCCTAGCCTAGTTAGCTAGCTGTCTGTGTCGTGTGATAAGTGTTGTTAACAATGGGACATTGTCTGAACTGCTGAGATGTTGTCATTTCTAAACACATGTTTTCACTCCTAAAATGTATAAAACTAATAATACATGTAATACATATTTTGCCCGGTTAGTGCTATATTGCAACATAGCCATGGAAGAGTGTCGCGTTCGATATAATCGATGTAATTAATATATTTGATTGATCCAAATAATCTCCTAGTTAGCTATAGCTGTATGTGTGTTGCGTGTTCTTTTTTTTCCTCCACCCCTCTTTTCTTTAAATCATAACTCGCTCATTTTTTGCTCATTTAAAAAAATTCAAAATACCATGTAAACTACGGAATTCGGTCTTTCATTTGGTATATAGATCGGTTGTGTAGGCCCTCTCTACGAAACGATATCAAGTGATAAGGAAATGTCGGGGAATCGGGTTATAAAAGACACCATTATCAAGCAGCAAAAAGGCGAGTAGGCCTATGGGGGAGAAAGGGGGTTAGGGTTAGGGTTAGGTGGTCCATTGTGCCGATAATAGCCAGAAAGAGTAGGCGATATATGCCTAAAATCATATTTACAAAACGTTTCAAATGGGGAAAAAAACAGAGATGATTTCAATCGAATATTTAGACAAAGTCATGCAAGGGGAACTTTCTCTGGACTCCATGGGCTAAGAAAATAAACTTTTAAATCTCAAAACCGGTCAGAATGACCGCTCCGACGTCGTAGTGTTAACAGGCAGCTACCAATCAGTGAGAGCCTGTCACCATCTGTCTCCTGATTGGTGGCTCTATAGTGATATTAGTCTATATATACTTGACTTTTTTCAGTGATATTTAGCCTATTTGTGACACTGAACTGAAACAAAGTAAGTAGTCCATGATAAATCATGTTATTTAAATATTTGTAAATATATATACATATAAATAAATAGAAATGTAAAAAATATCATGACATTAATTTATGATCTGCCCTGCCCTGTGGCACTGGTGGTAGGCTATTCAATCTATTGCAGTCCACAATCACACATTGCCTACATAGGTCAGCAATGGTGGAATAATTTAAGTAGGCTACTCAATTGTATTAGACCTATAGTTGAACTTGTATCAATACCACAATGTAGAAATATAGGCCTATCTTACTGTGTTACAACAAAGTAAAGTTGCATAAAAAACATACTCAAACTAAAATATCTCCAACTAAACCCCAACTGGGCATCCTAAAAACCCAACGTAACCAGCAAAGAAACAGTGTAACTGTCATGACCAAATCAGCCAAAAGAAACTTTATCAATGATAAAGCTGAGGAAAACAAAAACAATCCTCGGGAGCTCTACTTACTTACTTAGGCCCGTCGCTCCCAGTGGAGCATAGGCCATCAACGACTCTTCTCCATCCAACACGGTTTTGGGCTTTCCTTTCCGCCTCTCCCCAGTTGATTCCCTGTCTCTTCAGCTCCGCCCTAGTGTCCCGCCAGTGCCTGGCGCGTTGTACTAGCTGCCGGTTTCCTCAGGGTGTGGCCAATCCATCCCCACTTTCTCCTTAGGATCTGTTTCTCCACTGGTTCCTGACTCCCTTTCCTCCTCGGGAGCTCTGGAAGCTACTAAACAACCAACTGGGCTGTGGTCAGAAACTAAAAACCAGGTTTACAAACATAAACATCAAATCGAATGACACCCTCATCACTGATAAGCTTGATGTAGCCAACTACTTAAACGACTTCTTTACAAACATTGCAACAACGCTGGTTAACAAACTGCCCTCCCACTCTGGGCGTTTTGGTGTAGAGCACATCAAAGCCTTCTACAAAAACCTAGGTGTTTGTAAAGATGATTTTAAAATGGCAATGGTAACAACTGAGGAGGTACTTAAAAACGGAGTGCCCTCCAACCCCACAGGGCCATTGGCCATGACAATATTCCCTCCAAATTTCTCAGAGACTCAGCCATTTCCATAGCTCCAATCATCACCCACATAGTAAACCTCTCCATCAAACAGGGACAGGTCCCCCAATATTTTAAACTGGCCAAAGTAACTGCACAATAAAGGGAGTAAATTAGAACCCGGCAACTAAGCCCTATTTCTATTCTAAGCTCCATCTCGAAAGTGATGGAAAAATTGTCTATGATAGACTATGAACAGGTTGAAAAGTATCTTGTCACTAATAAATTAATGTACGAGTTCCAATCTGGTTTCAGAAAGTCTCACTCCACTGACACATGCCTCCTCTATTTGAGCGACCACATCAAACACGAGGTGGATGCTGGCAAATACTGCGGCATGGTCAAGCTGGTCAACCTCGTACAAGGTTTATTTGACTATGCATGCACCTCTTGGTATCACAGCACCTCAAAGGCGCTTAAAACAAGGCTCCAGACCTCCCAAAACAAACTGGTCAGGCTCCTACTTGGCCTCACTCCCCGAACCCATCTCCTTCCCACTTTGACAGGCTGGAATGGCTTAGGGTCGATGACAGAGTACAACATCTTGCAATGGGTCTGGTCCACAAGATTTGATACACCACCAAGATACTCATGTACCTGTCTAAATACTTCCTTAATGTTAAGTCAACACCCACAACACCATGAGGGAGTGCAACAAACCATGTACAACCCAGATTTGGCACAAACAAGGGACTAAATGATTTTCGCTCCTATGCCACCAAAATGTGGAACGCCCTACCAACAGTCATTAAGACATGTGACTCACTCGACTTCACTCAAAGGTAAAGCTCACTGTGCCTTTGTTGGATTTGGCTTTGCATGTTTTCCTTCCATTCACAATGTTCCCCTCACCAAGCTCACCCATAAACCAAACCACAGAATGCAAGAAAACACTACATTCTATAGTTGTTATGTTGTTGTACATTGTATTGTTTGCATCGGGTAAGGATTCAGTATCTATCTATCTATCTATATATCCATCTATCCATCCATGGACACCCCTAAAATAATCATATTTTATACTGTATTTAATATACATACATATTGTTTTGCAGTTTAAAAAACATCCACATTCCACATAATGTAACTTGGGTCAAATGGTGAAATAGCAGGCAAACAAATTCATGTTTGAAATATTTCCACTTACTATGAATGTGATTTTCAATCTAATTTCTTGTTTCCTCTGCTGTAAAGTATTGGATTTGTGCATTAATTGCTGATTTGAGTAAATGCAGAAACATGATTACTAATTTAATTGTAGCTTTTATTTTCTCATAGCCAACATGGTGTACAAGTCTTCACTGTCTTGTATGTGGTCTAAGCGGTCATTTTATGATATTCTGTCTTTTAGATAATAAAGCAACTTAATTATAATAATGTAGAATATTTTACAAGTCAATGTGTGATGACTTGTGTACTATTTAGTACAGGGGTGGGTGGCAGTCTGTGTCTTGGAAAACAGATAACTGGTATACTCATTGTTTTCACTTGTGATGTATTTATCTTGGTTAAATGTTCAGAGTCAAGAGCTGTGCGTTCATGTGTGTTCACACATTTAGCGAGTAACATAAAATAGAGAGTCAATAGTAAGCTTTGTAATTTTAAAGCATATAACATTTTATAATATGAATGAAGATCACAGGTATTATAGATAGAGCATGCCCAGGGGAGGAGGGGGGTGGAGCATGCAGCAGTTTGTTAGGTTGTGATTGGCTGAGAGATGGTTCTATTGTTCTCCTCTTCGGCCTATCAATCCAAGCAGTTCTCTAGTATAAGAAGAGTTGCTCTGTGTCAGTTCTCCACAACTGCTCCAGGATATCAATCATTTCTGATTGATCAGATCTGACTGTGGACTCCAGACTTCAGGAGAAGATGAACTCGGTCAACCTCAACTCTGCTGAACAGGAGGAACCCAATGACCATGGTATGTTACTTTCCCTTTCACCTGTCATATTTGTATAATTAGAACATTGTATTCTCAATCTTCCGCTTTGTTTCATTGTAATTTGATGCAGATCGTGTTTTTGCTTTTATATTGTCTCACAGCAGGTTCATTCATTCTAAAAGTGCTTGTAGTTGGCCTATTACTTACCGCTGAATCATTATATAAGCATGTGTCATTTTTTATTATTGTGTAATAGTTATTTAGCTAGTTATTGCACAGTAAATTTGATTCTTTCTTAAAATGCACAAAAAAACAGCAATTCCTTTGCTGGTGTTAATTGGGGAACTAAATGTACATTTCAGCCCATAAAAGTCTGTCGTTCAACCTCTCAATGGGTTTTGTTTCCAATACAGTGTTGCATCATCAGTCTGGCCTCCCTGTCTTACCAACAGTAAATGAACATAGAAGCTTGGCTAAACCCAAACAGCACGGCTGTGACCAGTGTGGACAACGCTTCCATTACAAATCTCACCTTAAAACACACCAGAGAATTCACACTGGAGAGAAACCCTATGGATGTGATCAGTGTGGACAACGGTTCTCTCAAATGTCCAACCTTAAAACACACCAGGGCATTGTGCACACTGGAGAGAAACCCTATGGATGTGATCAGTGTGGACAACACTTCTCTCAAATACACCACCTTAAAGGCCACCAGAGAATTCACACTGGAGAGAAACCCTATGGATGTGATCAGTGTGGACAACACTTCTCTGCAATGTCCAGCCTTAAAAGCCACCAGAGAATTCACACTGGAGAGAAACCCTATGGATGTGATCAGTGTGGACAACGGTTCTCTCAAATGTCCAACCTTAAAACACACCAGGGCATTGTGCACACTGGAGAGAAACCCTATGGATGTGATCAGTGTGGACAAAACTTCTCTCAAATACACCACCTTAAAGGCCACCAGAGAATTCACACTGGAGAGAAACCCTATGGATGTGATCAGTGTGGACAACACTTCTCTGCAATGTCCAGCCTTAAAAGACACCAAATAATTCACACTGGAGAGAAACCCTATGGATGTGATCAATGTGGACAACACTTTTCTGAAATGTCCAGCCTTAAAAGTCACCAGAGAATTCACACTGGAGAGAAACCCTATGGATGTGATCAGTGTGGACAACGCTTCTCTAGAATGTCCGACCTTAAGACACACCAGCGCATTCACACTGGAGAGAAACCCTATGGATGTGATCAGTGTGGACAACGCTTCTCTAGAATGTCCAACCTTAAAAAGCACCAGAGAATTCACACTGGAGAGAAACCCTATGGATGTGATCAGTGTGGACAACACTTCTCTCAATTGTCCAACCTTAAAAAGCATCAGAGAATTCACACTGGAGAGAAACCCTATGGATGTGATCAGTGTGGACAACACTTCTCTCAATTGACCCACCTTAAAACACACCAGAGAATTCACACTGGAGAGAAACCCTATGGTTGTGATCATTGTGGACGACACTTCTCTCATTTGTCCAACCTTAAAAGCCACCGGATAAGTCACACTAGAGAGAAACCCTAGTGTTTACATTATGACAAGAGCTTAGCACATCCACGTAAAAAGTGTTGGATGATTATCTTTTTTTCATCATTTTTTATTACAATTAAAGTTGTATACTGTTTAAATGACCTGTTTTTTTGTGGTATTTCTTATTCACTGGGTTTTTCATATTTTTTTTTAGAGAAATTATTAACACCTAAAAGTATGGTGGTGACTGTTAGAGGAGCCTCTTTTTTCACCCATTGCATCAATCTATCTATACATTATTTCTGACGACCATGATTTATTTCTGCTTCGTTATTATGATACTGCTTTTATACTGTATACTGAACATGTCAGATAGA
This sequence comes from Protomyctophum bolini, assembly GCF_963924005.1. Taxonomy (NCBI): domain Eukaryota; kingdom Metazoa; phylum Chordata; class Actinopteri; order Myctophiformes; family Myctophidae; genus Protomyctophum; species Protomyctophum bolini. Next base: position 48,957,857 of record NC_137863.1, read on the forward strand.
AATAAAGGTCTCGATATTCAATTTCATTCTCAACCTTATTCTTTGCTTTACTGTCATTTGATCTGCAGATTTTCTGTCAATTAGATTTAGATTAACTTTGTTCACACTTGACACACATTTTATTTTTAGGCCACACTTGGAAGAAGCAATCCCGTTCAAATTCAGTTTCTACGAGAACATGGGTCCCATTTAATAATGTGCTCCATGTTCTTGTAGAAACTGAACATGAAGGTTGGATGATTGGATTGATTGCAAGTTTGCAACAGGATTACACATTAAACCTTTCGGCTCATATGCTTTTCATTAAAGCTTTATTCTACACTTCCCCGTAATGTCCAAAATACACCAGATCCTTCACATTCAGAGATAAATTAATTGCAAAGTGTGTGGAGAAGCTATTAGTCCATCAAATTATGTAGAAGTTCACAAGGTTGTATACACTGGTTACGGACAGATATAAACATATAACTCTGTTTAGCGTGAACAGTAGCCTTTAACTAAAGCGTAATTATAGAGGACGAGTGTATGACGATACGTGGTCTCTTAACAAATTAACTGCTTCTGCTTCTAAATTATTCCATTATACAATCCAACTGTCAGTTGCATATGTCGGAATGCTCGGTCATATAAGCTTTTATATAAATCAGGATCGCTGTAATATTTTTTCCCCTTTTTTGCTTGGCCTTTCCATCTGCAGCGGACTCCTGCCGTTCACTTCTTGTATACAGGCCTACTGAAAAGGCTCATAACTCTGACCAAACACCGATGTTCGGAGGTCTTTTTTTCCCTTTTTTTCTTCCAAGCAGAAGTACAGAGGTTTATATAAGTTTACATATGTATTGTATACTTAATGTACAACCCTCCCCCTTATAGGTTGAGCAGAATGACCAAGAGTGGTCACACTTGCCCCGCCTACCCCCCGGTCTCCCTCCCACTCAGGGACGTGCAGAAAGAGAGAGGCAGGGGCTGAAATCCTGTAAGAGGGCACACTGTCATGGTCTCGGAATCCCCCAATTTACACATTCTTGTATCTAGATTGGTTGTTGACCAGTCATTCTATATACTAATTAGTATGGTGATGACTTTTTGGTGGAGTCTGTAGACTCTATCTACATTATATATTTCTGCTTCGTTACATCTGACCCTACATGTTTTATTATTGTGATACTGTTGTTATACTGTATTGCTTTTGTGGAACATGTCGCACCAACATTATGCTGCAGATAGAAATAAACAAGTCACAATATTCAATTTAATTCTCAATCGTATTCCTTATTTCACTGTAAATTTCTGTATATTAGATAGTATATTTAGTATATTTATGTATTTGAGCTTTGTGAATTAATCATTTGGTAAATGCTCTGCGCCGATAAATATAACTGATCTACAATTTCAGAATGCATTGTGATGTGTTATCAGCTTAAAGCAACTGTCTTTAACAGTTGCACAGAACATTTGTGAAAATTGTGGAATAAGTTAAATCAAATCAATTGTCTTGACATTAAACATTATATATATTATATATTTTCTTTTGACTTGTCTATTTGTGTTACACAAAGCAACAGTGGAAACATTATGCCTCAGTTAAAAGTAGAGTTTCTTATTTAGTAAAATAACGGAACAAACACATCCAGGATCTGAAATAACCTTATTTGCATTTTAAATGCAGATGGCCCACTCAGTATAATCTACACACTTTAACTGTCATTGTCTCCAAGTATCCCCCAATTTACACATTCTTGTATCCAGATGGGTTGTTGACCAGTCATTCTATATACTAATTAGGATGGTGGTGACTTTTTGTTGGAGTTTGTAGAGCCTTATTCTTCTGACATTTTGTATTGTTTCTTCATTATATATTTCTGCTTCATTACATCTGACCATTTACATGTTTTATTATTGTGATACTGTTGTAATCAAACCAACAGTTAAATCAAACCAATTGTCTTGACATTAAATATTTGACATACAATCTATACAAAGCATGAACATGTATGTCCAAACAGTTAGGTTACTAGCCTACTGTTCAAATTACTACAAGTTTAATGTCCAATATAAAAAACATGATTCACATAGAGCCAAACTTTGTAATAAAAAAATAAATTACAATGATATAGCACAGTGAAGAACTTGATCAAGAACTTTTGAAATTAACTGCTGACATCTCTGGGTTTGCGTTTATTTGTCAAAGAAAAGTACATTGAAACTTGTGTCTATGAACATATCTCTGATGATGGCCCATCATCATCTATGTGTCTTTGGTTTCACATTGAAATGGAGCCTGGCTGCAGTTAACTGGAGGAGAGCTGTGAGGAGTGTTTTCACCACTCCAAGACAAAGGGGAGGTGTTACTACTTTCAGGCTGCACTCTTCTTTAAAGTGACCTTTTGATAATACATTGGAGTAGGATCCTAACTATACTGCACAGTATCATGCGATATAATACACATTATAATCTTGTGAATTTGTTGGATATTAATTTTCAATGAATTGGTAACGAGACTGTTTAAATGTCATTCCACCTACCCTGTGGTTTGTTCAGTGATGGAATAAGTAAACAGTGTCTCTCCAGAAAAATAACCAAGTTACACAAGTAATTAAAGCAATACATTCAATTTGATTAAAAAGCGTAAAAAGTGTAGGCTACTTGATTGTCACATACAAAACGTATAACCAAAGATTAGGTGCTCTCCTGCGGTCGCCCTTGCAGCCTGTGGAGAAATGCAGACCTGAAGAGCAGATCTCTTAAATAGTGTTTGGACAGACAATGGCCAGGTGTCTCCCCTTCCACTCATCATCTCTGCCTCCGCCCTCCATTCCAGCACTGCATTAGAAGGTTAAAGGCTATCTATCTATCTATCTATCTATCTATCTATCTATCTATCTATCTATCTATCTATCTATCTATCTATCTATCTATCTATCTATCTATCTATGGACACCCCTAAAATAATCATATTGTATACTGTATTTAATATACATACATACATATTGTTTTGCTGTTTAAAAACTTCCACATAATCAAAAGTGTTATGGTCTAGGATTTATATGTACTAGGATTTATATAGTTAATATATTTGAAGGGAGAGAGAGAATGTGACAGTTTGCCTCTTTCATTCACAATGTTTCACCATTTGGTATTAAAAAGGTCTTAAATGTAGAAATGTGCAGATACCCTGCGTAGGTGTAAAGTGGTTGAGATTCAATAAAATATTCTACTGTAAAATCCAACATGATTGTTCATGGAGAAGAACATGATGAACAAGGACAAGTTCTTTTAAGTTGTGTTCGCGAAATACTTCGCTTATGGGAGGTTTCGATCTGAGAAAGCGAGGTGCAGATATTCATTTATGAACTCACACAGGCATTTTATATGCACTGTGGGTTTAGGGCTCGTGACGCAGGCACCCAGCGCCTTAGGCGTATATAAGGCCTAGCTGCTGCGTCACAGGCCACTCGTTTTCCTTCTGCCACAGAGGTTGCATGATAACGCTAGCCAGTTATACTTTGGGCGATTCAACACTTCATAAACCGGGCGAGAGACAGGACTCAAGCTCCGTGAGGTTCCCTAGTAGTGTACTGGTTAGATTCATATCTATTTTTTAAAAGCAGAGAGAACTCTAAAGCTTTTCCTCGACGTTTAAATTAGTTTAAAACTCAGGAAACTGCTAATTTTACTACAAGCTAATTCGCGCGAGCGAAGCTACCTAACATAGCTACTCTCACGGGCCTAACACCCGTCCCAGCTAGCTTAAACACACAGCTTTTTTCTCGACGTTAAACTAGTTTTTTATTCAGGAAAACTAGCTAATTCCAACAAGCTATCTTCCCGTTGGGAAGCTAGTTAGCCTTAGCTGCGCGGAATCACGGGCCTATTACCCGCGGCTCCGCTAGCTTATAGCTAACTTGAGAACAAAGGAACGGGTGAACCCGCTCTTTTTAAGATAGCCGTTCACTAACTGTGACGATAGCGAACAGAGGAACGGGTGAACCCGCTCTTTTAAGCTAGCCGTTCACTAAACTATGACGATAGCGAAAAAGAAAACAAATGTCTAAGTTTGCTTCTACGAGAAGTTCGAGGGCGACAGACCCGACCCAGACCTGCCTCCTCAAAGGGAGAAGCAGGTCTGCGAAGGGCCTCCGCGCTCCATGCCTAGACAGCGGGTCGACTGGCCACCGTTAGCACGTAGCACACCAGTGCCGCGTGCTAGCGCGGCTAACAAAGACAACACTGCATCCTCCCGGGTCCCGATAGCCAGGGCCGAAACCCATGACTACGGGGCCTGGGGAGCGAAGCAGAAAATGACGACCCAGCCAAAGCAGCCAACTGAGCGGGGGAAGTTACACGCTATACGGCATATTACCGTAGAAGAGTTCCCCCCGCTCCATTGACTAGACCGCGCCAGCTGCTAGTCAAGGCTGCCGTGGAGCCTCCCCCGAAGCGCGCAGCACACACTGTCGTGCCTAGGAGGATGGCTGACCGCAGAAAATATTTTTCTATTGTCCCGGGCTCGCGCATGCTCGCATTGTTCGACCAGGGAAGCCCTGCTATATCCCGTGCGACAACATGGAGACCGTGCCCCGCATCACTGTGTCAACACAGCACCAGCCCGACGGCCGCGCTACGCGAGCCCCAGGCTTTGCGGCCTTCCCTCTTCCCACTACTACATCCAGCAGAGAGTATAGTGGTCTCGAACCACAAACCAAACGTTTCAGTGGGAATGTACACGCAGTTCTGCCCCTGTGCAAACCCCTCAAACATGGTGAATGTGCATGATTATGTCACAAATGTGTATGTTTTTTAATTCAATAAAAAAGTAACACAAACATCTCACTCAACGCCGTTCCCCAGACCCACTGCTTCCCTCAACATTACAAGGTATGTACATTGTGAAGCTAGGTTTGTTTAGCTGTTTAGCTAACATTTAAAAGAGGTCGGGTTTAACAACCTCGTTGGATGGTCGCTGCCATCCTAGCATGCTTAGCATTACTAGTCAGGCTGCTTTCAGGGTGGACGACGGACACAGAGGACGCCCCGGGACCGCTGGCCGCTGCTCTCCTCCGCCCTACAAACGTTTCAGAGGGAATGTACATGCAGCTGCTGCCACTGTACAGAACCCCTCAAATGTTAAAATGTGCATAATTATGTCACAATGTGTATGTTTTTTACTTCAAAGAGTAACACAAAAACGAAAAACACAAGAACAACTTGAAACCTGACACAAGGGCATAAGCCCATACGTGGGGATTATAACCCGCCTCTGGGACAGTTTTAAAACTGTCCCAGGCCCGGGAGGTCACGCCCAATTATTTTTTCAATTAATTGAGAAATTAACGGCCTGTCTACTGATGCCATGCCTCTACACGCCTAGGCCACTAGAGTGCACCAGAGCCTCACAGACAGAACCTTCCCCTAGAACGGGGGCTTCTCCTCTCACGGGCACAGGCCCATACGTGGGAAATATACGAGAGCAGGGGTCAGGACGTACCCCTGAATCTCTCCTCCCTTCAGGGGTCCGAGTTAGAGGGTAGTGGTCACGGACCTCACCCTCAAAACCGCAGACTCTAAAGACATTTCAAAGCCGAAAATTGTGCATGCTACTAGCCTCTGTACCATTTTCTGCATTTGTTGTTAATGTGTATTCTCTGTATTATTTTTTTTATAAAATAAAAATATACATGAAACAAAAACACGAATACGACCTGTAGGCCATAGGCCCATACGTGGGGAATAACCACGCTCTGTGACAGTATTATACTGTCACAGGCCGGGTAAACTACGCCCAATTATTTTCTCACCTCAATGAAAGAATAACGGCGTTTAATGGTAATGCCTCTACGCGCCTAGGCCACTAGAGTGCACCAGAACCTCACAGACAGAACCTTCCCAGGAGGACGGAGGGCTCCCTATCACCCGTTAAAACAGGTGTGCAAGACCCCATTTGCCACACACACCGCGGGTGCGGGACAATACAGAGGGGACGTGCACGCAGAAATGCCTCAGCACAGGCCCCTCAAAAGAGCACGATCATGTGCTTCACATTCAGCATGTGTTAATGAGATAATCGCCACAGACAGTACTGTTTAAAGCAGCTCTCATTCTCTCATCTAAAAGAAGAGAAACATTTGTCCCCATGCGCTCAAATCGCTAGAGGGCACCAAAGCCTCACGGACAGAATCCCCTTAAACATAAGGGGCTCCCTGTTAGGTCATCAAGCTCAGTGCTGGATACTGGGAACTCCCCATGATCATGCGCACTATAGCAGAGGGCTAAAGGTTAAATTAAACCGCACACTCTCGAAGGAATCATCTTCTCGAGAGCAGACGGAGAGGATAGGGGCACATTCTAAAGGAGGAAATCGATTCCGTCCTGCAGAAAGACGCCATCTCAGAGGTCCCTGTCAACCAGTCTCTTAACGGGTTCCCCGCTATTTTCTGGTGAAAAGACAGGGGGCGGGCTTCGCCCATTCAAACCTCAGAGCCCCGACTCGATTTTGATCACTTTGGCTTCAAAATGCTGACACCGCCAGCCCTACTAAGCTTACTCCGCGAAGGGGACTGGCGCACGTTAAATGGACCTACAGAACACATACTTTCAAGGTCCAAACTACCCCCCCGCACAGGAAAAAATTCTGCGCTTCGGGTTCAAAGGGAGAGTACGAATACAACGTCCTCCCGTTCGGACTGTCCCCGAGTCCGAGAGTCTCTGTGAAGGTTACAGCCACGGCTATAAGCTCCACTATGACAACAGGACATTCGTCTAGCAGCGTGCATAGACGACTGGCTCCTGTCAACAGACTCGCCACAGGAGGCGCTGTTGCACACTCAACGAGTGCTCAACCACCTCCACTCTCTAGGGTTCCGAGTGAACCAGGAGAAGAGCGTGTTAACGCCGACACAGTCTATAGACTTCATCGGTATAACGCTGGACTCGATTTCTTTCACGGCTCGTCCGAGCCAAGAAAGAATAGAGGCGATAATACAGTCCACGGCATCATTCAAAAGGGATCGCTCGATTCCTTTTCATGCATGCCTGCGGATGGCGGGGCTTATGGCCTCGGTGGTTTACATAATACGCCTAGCCAGGCTAAAATATGAGACCTTTTCAACAGTGGATGAATGCGTTACGCATACCTATGCACCGTCGCCGCCAGAGGGTAACAGTGACGTCACAATGCGTGCTAGCACTGAAATGGTGGGCGGACAGATGAGCCCTCTCAGAAGGCGTCCCTATGGGCAGACCTCTGACCAGGAAAGTCGTCACCACAGACGCCAGCATGTCTGGCTGGGGAGCCACATTGGAGGGCACTACAGCCAGAGGACTGTGGACAGGACAACTACTGTGCTTTATAAATAAAGTTGAGTTGAGTCCTGCCACATCAATTATCTGGAGTTGATGGCGGTGTTCCTCGCACTGAGGTGCTTCGAACCGCGCATCCAAGGTTGCCACGTCCTGGTCAGGACAGACAACACGACAACGATGTGCTACATCAACAAGCAAGGGGGACTCAGGTCCCCCCGCTTGCACCAACTGGCTCAGAAACTCACGTTGCGGTGCAACGCTCGTCTCTTGTCCATTACAGCGTGCCACGTCCCGGGTGTTCTAAACACAGGAGCGGACCTGCTGTCCAGGGGAGACCTCCGATACGCAGACTGGTCACTACACCCCGAGGTAGCAAACCAGATCTGGGGCAGGTTCGGAGCGCCCGAGGTAGACTTGTTCGCCTCAGAGCAGGACACGGAATGTCCTCTCTTCTTCGCCATAAGAGGACCATCGACATTGCGACTAGACGCTCTAGCTCACCAATGGCCCAGGTCCCTTCTCTACGCCTTCCCTTCACTGAGTCTCATTCTCCATACTCTGAACAGAGTGAGGACTCAGGGTCTGACGCTACTTCTAGTAGCACCAGCCTGGGGCGTGTGGAGGACGGAGATAGCTCCCCTCCTCTACAGCCGACCATGGAAGCTCCCTCTACGAGCGGATCTCCTCACGCAGGCGAAAGGAGAGATCTTCCACCCTTGCCCCAGGGACCTAGACCTATGGGTCTGGCCCGTGAGAGGGTGATGCTGACAGAAACCGGCCTCCCTCCGAATGTTATTGCAACAATTCAGAGAGCCAGAGCCCAGTCAACAGCAATACGCTGCGAAACAGCCTGGAGCGTGTTCGGGCGGTGGTGCTTCGAACGACCTAACCAGGTTATCCCCTTCCAAGCTTCAATAGTCGACATCCTGACATTCTTGCAGGAGTTCCTGGATAGAGGTCTAGGCCTCTCTTCAGTGAAAACCCACCTGGCAGCCATCTCGGCTTGCCACGTGGGCATTGACAACCAGACGGTATGGAAACATCTGCTGGTAAAACAGTTTGTGAAGGGCGTACGCAGGGACTGTAAGGTCAACAGGCCCCTGGCCCCCTCCTTGGATCTGTCACTAGTACTCAGGGCTCTAACCAATGAGCCCTTCGAGCCACTGCAGACGGCTGACTTAAAGTTTCTTACTCTTAAGACAGCCCTCCTAGTCGCTCTGACGACCGCTAAGAGGGTCAGCGATCTACATGCACTTTCGACCACTCCAGAGTGCATGAGATTTGACGACAGGTCAACCAAGGTCACCATCAAAGCAAACCCAGCCTTCTTACCAAAGAATGCTTTCTCGGTCTGCGTACCGGTGGACCTACAGGCTTTCCACCCTCCCCCCCTTCGCCACGGAAGAGGACAGGAGGCTGAACCGCCTTTGTCCAGTAAGAGCGCTCCGCGCCTACATGGACAGGACAGGCCCCTACAGGATAGGCCATCAATTGTTCGTATCCTGGGGTGAAAGAACCAGGGGAAAACCTGTCACCAAGGTCACTATCTCCAACTGGATAGTGCAGGCCATTCATCTGGCCTATACCACTCAAGGAATAGAGCCTCCGCTTACGCTAAGGGCTCATTCCACGAGAGGCATGGCAGCATCCTGGGCGCTCCACAGGGGCATCTCGATCCAGGACGTCTGCACAGCAGCGAGCTGGTCCTCCTCCTCGACCTTCGCCACATACTATAACCTAGATGTGGCGGTGCCTTCTATAGCGCACGCGGTCTTGGGAGCAGCCGCACCATAGGTGGACTATAATAAAGTCCACCTTACAGAGCCCCGAAGGGAAGGGGACAAAGTCCCCTCCTCCCTCTATAAACCCAGGCTACCTGGGGTAGTCTCCGCCCTACCCCAATTAGCCACTAAGTGGGACCGGGCCACAAACCTGAGGTTTGTCCCCAGCCCTTAAATTATCCCAAAGTCCTAGGACTCACTGGCTAGTTCTGGATACGGGAGTTCATAAGGTCCCATAAGCGAAGTATTTCGCGAACACAACTTAAAAGAACATGAAGGTTACTTTAGTAACCATGGTTCTTTAAGTAAGTGAGCGAAATACTTCGCTGAACACCCTTCTGTCATGCTCTGTGGCAGAAGGAAATTGTTCGAGTGGCCTGTGACGCAGCAGCTAGGCCTTATATACGCCTAAGGCGCTGGGTGCCTGCGTCACGAGCCTTAAACCCACAGTGCATATAAAATGCCTGTGTGAGTTCATAAATGAATATCTGCACCTCGCTTTCTCAGATCGAAACCTCCCATAAGCGAAGTATTTCGCTCACTTACTTAAAGAACCATGGTTACTAAAGTAACCTTCATGTTTCTCACTCTCAATCATGTAGGTTACTGAATATATCACAAACCATTTTAACTTCTAGTACTAATTAAGTTAGTGACATGTAGGCCTTTATTGCATATTGAACACAAACCATATCATTTTAACTTCTAGTACTAAGTTAGTGACATGTAGGTCTTTATTGTATATTGATCACAAACCATATCATTTTAACTTCTAGTAGTTAGTGACTCACTTACATCTCAAAAGTAAAACTATATACCAAGCAATTGCAAATGAGCCATCATCATTTCACACATTATAGGCTACTGTCCCATACACACAGCTATCACTACTTTATTCTCAATGAGTCAATGGTCTGACTGAATTGCATCTCAATAGCATAGCCAAATAGACCCCCGCCCATACACACAAACAATGAATCGCTGTAACTTGGGTCAAATGGTGAAATAGCAGACAAACAAATTCATGTTTGAAATATTTCCACTTACTATTAAGGTGATTTTCAATCTAATTTATTGTTTCCTCTGCTGTAAAGTATTGGACTTGTGCATTCATTGCTGATTTGAGTAAATGCAGAAACATGATTACTAATTTAATTGTAGCTTTTATTTTCTCATAGCCAACATGGTGTACAAGTCTTCACTGTCTTGTATGTGGGCTAAGCGGTCATTTTATGATATTCTGTCTTTTAGATAATAAAGCAACTTAATTATAATAATGTAGAATATTTTACAAGTCAATGTGTGATGACTTGTGTACTATTTAGTGCAGGGGTGGGTGGCAGTCTGTGTATTGGAAAACAGATAACTGGTATACTCATTGTTTTTACTTGTGATTTATCTTGGTTAAATGTTCAGAGTCAAGAGCTTCATGTGTGTTCACACATTTAGCGAGTAACATAAAATAGAGAGTCAATAGTAAGCTTTGTAATTTTAAAGCATATAACATTTTATAAGATGAATGAAGATCACAGTATAAGGAGCCGTTGTTTCTTCACCAGAGCTGGTTCTACTTGGTTCTGTTGTGACTGAAGGAATATGTCTCTGCTTCAGTAACAATTCACTGTAGGCTAGTGATACAGTAGGCCTACATACATTTATGCTTTTATTACTATGTAGATAATGTCCATACATGTATTGGTATTATAGATAGAGCATGCCCAGGGGAGGAGGGGGGTGGAGCATGCAGCAGTTTGTTAGGTTGTGATTGGCTGAGAGATGGTTCTATTGTTCTCCTCTTCGGCCTATCAATCCAAGCAGTTAGTGGCTCTCTAGTATAAGAAGAGTTGCTCTGTGTCAGTTCTCCACAACTGCTCCAGGATATCAATCATTTCTGATCAGATCTGACTGTGGACTCCAGACTTCAGGAGAAGATGAACTCGGGCGACCTCAACTCTGCTGAACAGGAGGAACCCAAAGACCATGGTATGTTACATTCACCTGTCATATTTGTATAATTAGAACATTGTATTCTCAATCTTCCGCTTTGTTTCATTGTAATTTGATGCAGATAGTGTTTTTGCTTTTATATTGTCTCACAGCAGGTTCATTCATTCTAAAAGTGCTTGTAGTTGGCCTATTACTTACCACTGAATCATTATATAATCATGTGTAATTTTTTATTATTTTGTAATAGTTATTTAGCTAGCTGTACATTATTGCACAGTAAATTTGATTCTTTCTTAAAATGCACAAAAATACATTTGGAATTTCGTTGCTGGTGTTAATTGGGGAACTAAATGTACATTTCAGCCCATAAAAGTCTGTCGTTCAACCTCTCAATGTGTTTTTCTTTTATCTTTGTTTCCAATCCAGTGTTGCATCATCAGTCTGGCCTCCCTATCTTACCAACAGTAAATGAACATAGAAGCTTGGCTAAACCAAAACAGCACAGCTGTGACCAGTGTGGACAACGCTTCCATTACAAATCTCACCTTAAAACACACCAGAGAATTCACACGGGAGAGAAACCATATGGATGTGATCAATGTGGACAACACTTTTCTGAAATGTCCAGCCTTAAAAAGCACCAGAGAATTCACACTGGAGAGAAACCCTATGGATGTGATCAGTGTGGACAACACTTTTCTGAAATGTCCAACCTTAAAAAGCACCAGAGAATTCACACTGGAGAGAAACCCTATGTATGTGATCAGTGTGGACAACGGTTCTCTCAATTGCCCCACCTTAAAAGCCACCGGATAATCCACACTGGAGAGAAACCCTATGGATGTGATCAGTGTGGACGGCACTTCGCTGAAATGTCCAAACTTAAAATACACCATAGAATCCACACTGGCGAGAAACCCTATGGATGTGATCAGTGTGGACAACACTTCTCTCAAATGACCCACCTTAAAACACACCAGAGAATTCACACTGGAGAGAAACCCTATGGATGTGATCAGTGTGGACAACACTTCTCTCAAATGACCCACCTTAAAACACACCAGAGAATTCACACGGGAGAGAAACCATATGGATGTGATCAATGTGGACAACACTTTTCTGAAATGTCCAGCCTTAAAAAGCACCAGAGAATTCACACTGGAGAGAAACCCTATGGATGTGATCAGTGTGGACAACACTTTTCTGAAATGTCCAACCTTAAAAAGCACCAGAGAATTCACACTGGAGAGAAACCCTATGTATGTGATCAGTGTGGACAACGGTTCTCTCAATTGCCCCACCTTAAAAGCCACCGGATAATCCACACTGGAGAGAAACCCTATGGATGTGATCAGTGTGGACGGCACTTCGCCGAAATGTCCAAACTTAAAATACACCATAGAATCCACACTGGCGAGAAACCCTATGGATGTGATCAGTGTGGACAACACTTCTCTCAAATGACCCACCTTAAAACACACCAGAGAATTCACACTGGAGAGAAACCCTATGGTTGTGATCATTGTGGACGACACTTCTCTCAATTGACCCACCTTAAAAGCCACCGGATAATTCACACTAGAGAGAAACCCTAGTGTTTACATTATGACAAGAGCTTAGCACATCCACATAAAAAGTGTTGGATGATTATCTTTTTTTTCATCATTTTTAATTACAATTAAAGTTGTATACTGTTTAAATGACCTGTTTTTTTTGTGGTCTTTCTTATTCACTGGGTTTTTCATATATTTTTTTAGAGAAATTATTAACACCTAAAAGTATGGTGGTGACTGTTAGAGGAGGCTCTTTTTTCACCCATTGCATCATTCTATCTATACATTATTTCTGACGACCATGATTTATTTCTGCTTCGTTATTATGATACTGCTTTTATACTGTATACTGAACATGTCAGATAGAAATAAAGGTCTCGATATTCAATTTCATTCTCAACATTATTCTTTGTTTTACTGTCATTTGATCTGCAGATTTGTTGTCAATTAGATTTAGATTAACTTTGTTCACACTTGTTCAGACACACATTTTATTTTTAGGCCACACTTGGAAGAAGCAATCCTGTTCAAATTCAGTTTATACGAGAACATGGGTCCCATTTAATAATGTGCTCCATGTTCTTGTAGAAACTGAACATGAAGGTCTATGATTGGGTTGATTGCAAGTTTGCAACAGGATTACACATTAAACCTTTCGGCTCATATGCTTTTCATTAAAGCTTTATTCTACACTTCCCCGTAATGTCCAAAATACACCAGATCCTTCACATTCAGAGATAAATTAATTGCAAAATGTGTGGAGAAGCTTTTAGTCCATCAAATTATTTAGAAGTTCACAAGGTTGTATACACTTGTTACGGACAGATATAAATATATAACTCTGTTTAGCGTGAACAGTAGCCTTTAACTAAAGCGTAATTATAGAGGAGGAGTTTATGACGATACGTGGTCTCTTAACAAATTAACTGCTTCTAAATTATTCCATTATACAATCCAACTGTCAGTAGCTTATGTCGGAATGCTCGGTCATATAAGCTTTTATATAAATCAGGATCGCTGTAATATTTTTTCCCCTTTTTTGCTTGGCCTTTCCATCTGCAGCGGACTCCTGCTGTTCACTTCTTGTATACAGGCCTACTGAAATGGCTCATAACTCTGACCAAACACCGATGTTCTGAGGTCTTTTTTTATTTTATTTCTTCCAAGCAGAAGTACAGAGGTTTATATACGTTTACATATGTATTTTTAACTTAATGTGCAACCCTCCCCCTTATAGGTTTGGGGCAGAATGACGAAGAGTGGTCACACTTGCCCCGCCTACCCCCCCGTTCTCCCTCCCACTCAGGGACGTGCAGAAAGAGAGAGGCAGGGGCTGAAATCCTGTAAGAGGGCACACTGTCATGGTCTCGGAATCCCCCAATTTACACATTCTTGTATCTAGATGGGTTGTTGACCAGTCATTCTATATACTAATTAGTATGGTGGTGACTTTTTGTTGGAGTCTGTAGACTCTCTATCTACATTATATATTTCTGCTTCGTTACATCTGACCCTACATGTTTTATTATTGTGATACTGTTGTTATACTGTATTGCTTTTGTGGAACATGTCGCACCAACATTATGCTGCAGATAGAAATAAACAAGTCACAATATTCAATTTAATTCTCAATCGTATTCCTCGTTTCACTGTACATTTCTGTATATTAGATAGTATATTTAGTATATTGATGTATTTGAGCTTTGTGAATTAATCATTTGGTAAATGCTCTGCGCCGATAAATATAACTGATCTACAATTTCAGAATGCATTGTGATGTGTTATCAGCTTAAAGCAACTGTCTTTAACAGTTGCACAGAACATTTGTGAAAATTGTGGAATAAGTTAAATCAAATCAATTGTCTTGACATTAAACATTATATATATTATATATTTTCTTTTGACTTGTCTATTTGTGTTACACAAAGCAACAGTGGAAACATTATGCCTCAGTTAAAAGTAGAGTTTCTTATTTAGTAAAATAACGGAACAAACACATCCAGCATCTGAAAGAACCCCCCCCCCCCCCCCCATTATTTGCATTTTAAATGCAGATGGCCCACTCAGTATAATCTACACACTTAACTGTCATTGTCTCCAAGTATCCCCCAATTTACACATTCTTGTATCTAGATGGGTTGTTGCCCAGTCATTCTATATACTAATTAGTATGGTGGTGACTTTTTGTTGGAGTCTGTAGAGCCATTTTGTTGTTAAATGCTCTGGGCAGATCAACATGACTCATCTACAAAGAACGGATTGTGATATGATGTGTTGTCATCTTAAATATTGTCTATAACAGTTACACAGAATAACTGTGACAATTGTGGAAGAATCTTGAAAAATGAAAAAATGAGGTTCCACAGTTAACACTTTAACTGCTACAGGTTCTAGCGGACCATGGCTTACTGGTGCTGAAGGCTTAACATGGGCTTTTTGAACTTTTTGGGGGGCCCACAGCGAGGGGCCTCTTATAGCGAGAATCACAATCGCATAAATAAAAAGAAAGCCCAACTTGTCCACTTCAATTTAAAAAAAAAATTATGATTCTACCATCTTCCATTCTGGAGATATTGACCTTTTTCTAACACCTGCTTTTGCCTGCACGCTGCTTGTGAAAAAAAACAACAGAGATATGGAGGCCTGAAGTTGACAGACATTTCAGTTCAGTTTTTTTAGTTCAAAAGACCGATATAAAATTGAGCACAAATAATATCCTATACAAACCATATACCGAATGAAAGCCCTGAATGTCTACTTTTAGGAGGAAAACAGTACACATTGTACACATATACAGTTTGTCACTAATTGGCTATTGAATGCAGCTTGCGCCCACCAGAGAACTTTAGAGAAGGCATGGACCCGAAGAACTATTATTCACAAAATAAGGCCTATAGCGACATGTACATACTATATACCGTATGAAACAGTAGACTCTCTGCTTTCATAAGAAAAATACCACCCAGAAAAATCACACCCCTGTGAAGTGAGCAGTGCAATTGCACTGCTCACTTCACAGGGGTGTGATTTTTATTATTATTACAGTATTAGTATTTTTCTTATGAAAGCAGAGAGTCGACTGTTTCATACGGTATATAGTATGTACATGTCGCTATAGGCCTTATTTTGTGAATAATAGTTATTCAGGCCCATGCCATCTCTAAAGTTCTCTGAAAAAGATAATTTTAGAGAAAGCATGGACCTAACAACTAAATATTCACAAAATAAGGCCTATAGCGACATGTACATACTATATACCGTATGAAACAGAATACTCTCTGCTTTCATAAGAAAAATACTAATACTGTAATAATAATAGAAATCACACCCCAGTGAAGTGAGCAGTGCAATGTTGCACTGCTCACTTCACAACATTGCACTGCTCACTTCACAGGGGTGTGATTTTTATTATTACGAGTAAGACGCGTGAACGCGGAAGGCGAACGCAGATCGTAAATTGCAATAACAATTAGAATAAATTACAGACATGATCTGCAGGGTGTCATAGTTAGTGCTTGGACCACGCCAGCTCCATATATGGTCACAAAAGACGCCATCACACTCATGTCACCATGACTCAGCCATAACCATATAAGGAGTCCCCAAAGCAGGACCACGCCATCACACTCATGTCACCATGACTCACAAATCACTCAGCTCCATATATGGGCACAAAAGGGCCAGGTCCACATATACAGTAAGCGGGACAGACAGACACACACACACACACACACAGACAGACAGACAGACAGACAGACAGACGTGATCTGCTAGGTCTCATAGTAAGTGCTCATTGCATTCGCAATTACAGTATTAGTTTTTTTCTTATGAAAGCAGAGAGTCTTGATGCACATTATCTGATCATAAAACGGACTTGGAAACTTTCTTCTGCCTGCATCGTGGTCAGTCTCTCTCCTAAGTTGTTAGAAAATATAAATCAGCCTCAATCGTAGCCCCATATGTGCCCTCTCCCTACGCTCATTGAACTCATTCTGTGATTCGAGCTACAATCGCAGTAACGGGGGGGGGGGGGGGGGGGGCAACTAGGCTTTGAGGAAATGATCTTGCATAATCAACATTATTGTCGATTGTCGTGTGCCGCTCCAAACATGTCCAGACATACCACTAACCTCATCGATCCAGTCTCGCGTATCTATAAGGTGAGACGCGAGACTGGATCGGATTGTGTCTGGACATGTTTGGGGAAAAAAACAACAAGAAAAACAACGAGTGGCTGGTTGGATGCGGCAGCAGCAGAAGCAGCACGTCAACGTATTTGGAAGAAAAAAAACGAGAAAGCACCACCTGTCGTTGCAAGACAAACACCCGTATGTTGCTGATAGACAGATAATAATCGATCCGATTTTGTCCTGCCGTTCATTTTATCACATTAGGTGCAGGGCAGGCTGCTCGACGGTGAGTTTATAATAGCCTGTTGTAACGAGAAAGGGGGATGGATTGGATGGTTGGATGCGAGCAGCGCAGCAGCAGCAGCAGTACGGCTTGCGATCAGCGACCAACGTATCATGGCGGGCCCTCGATAATGATGTGCAATCTGTCCATGACTAACTCCACATGTGTCTGGCAAACGTTACGTTATGAAATCAAATGCCGATCGTTGCAGGTTTATATACGGGCAGAGAGCAAATCGCGTTGTATCTTGTTCCGAGAATGAGAGTGCAAGCCTTGCAGTTGAAAGCAGTGGGGACTCGGGAGTGGGGGGGGAACTGCCAATGCGATCCAAGAGGAAGAGACCCCCCCCCCACCATTCTCCCTCGGGAGAAACCATGTAGAAACAGGAGGGGAGGGGGAATCGAGTGTATTCACACAAACAACGCCTACCCCCCCGTTCTCCCTCCCACTCAGGGACGTGCAGAAAGAGAGAGGCAGGGGCTGAAATCCTGTAAGAGGGCACACTGTCATGGTCTCGGAATCCCCCAATTTACACATTCTTGTATCTAGATGGGTTGTTGACCAGTCATTCTATATACTAATTAGTATGGTGGTGACTTTTTGTTGGAGTCTGTAGACTCTCTATCTACATTATATATTTCTGCTTCGTTACATCTGACCCTACATGTTTTATTATTGTGATACTGTTGTTATACTGTATTGCTTTTGTGGAACATGTCGCACCAACATTATGCTGCAGATAGAAATAAACAAGTCACAATATTCAATTTAATTCTCAATCGTATTCCTCGTTTCACTGTACATTTCTGTATATTAGATAGTATATTTAGTATATTGATGTATTTGAGCTTTGTGAATTAATCATTTGGTAAATGCTCTGCGCCGATAAATATAACTGATCTACAATTTCAGAATGCATTGTGATGTGTTATCAGCTTAAAGCAACTGTCTTTAACAGTTGCACAGAACATTTGTGAAAATTGTGGAATAAGTTAAATCAAATCAATTGTCTTGACATTAAACATTATATATATTATATATTTTCTTTTGACTTGTCTATTTGTGTTACACAAAGCAACAGTGGAAACATTATGCCTCAGTTAAAAGTAGAGTTTCTTATTTAGTAAAATAACGGAACAAACACATCCAGCATCTGAAAGAACCCCCCCCCCCCCCCCCCCATTATTTGCATTTTAAATGCAGATGGCCCACTCAGTATAATCTACACACTTAACTGTCATTGTCTCCAAGTATCCCCCAATTTACACATTCTTGTATCTAGATGGGTTGTTGCCCAGTCATTCTATATACTAATTAGTATGGTGGTGACTTTTTGTTGGAGTCTGTAGAGCCATTTTGTTGTTAAATGCTCTGGGCAGATCAACATGACTCATCTACAAAGAACGGATTGTGATATGATGTGTTGTCATCTTAAATATTGTCTATAACAGTTACACAGAATAACTGTGACAATTGTGGAAGAATCTTGAAAAATGAAAAAATGAGGTTCCACAGTTAACACTTTAACTGCTACAGGTTCTAGCGGACCATGGCTTACTGGTGCTGAAGGCTTAACATGGGCTTTTTGAACTTTTTGGGGGGCCCACAGCGAGGGGCCTCTTATAGCGAGAATCACAATCGCATAAATAAAAAGAAAGCCCAACTTGTCCACTTCAATTTAAAAAAAAAATTATGATTCTACCATCTTCCATTCTGGAGATATTGACCTTTTTCTAACACCTGCTTTTGCCTGCACGCTGCTTGTGAAAAAAAACAACAGAGATATGGAGGCCTGAAGTTGACAGACATTTCAGTTCAGTTTTTTTAGTTCAAAAGACCGATATAAAATTGAGCACAAATAATATCCTATACAAACCATATACCGAATGAAAGCCCTGAATGTCTACTTTTAGGAGGAAAACAGTACACATTGTACACATATACAGTTTGTCACTAATTGGCTATTGAATGCAGCTTGCGCCCACCAGAGAACTTTAGAGAAGGCATGGACCCGAAGAACTATTATTCACAAAATAAGGCCTATAGCGACATGTACATACTATATACCGTATGAAACAGTAGACTCTCTGCTTTCATAAGAAAAATACCACCCAGAAAAATCACACCCCTGTGAAGTGAGCAGTGCAATTGCACTGCTCACTTCACAGGGGTGTGATTTTTATTATTATTACAGTATTAGTATTTTTCTTATGAAAGCAGAGAGTCGACTGTTTCATACGGTATATAGTATGTACATGTCGCTATAGGCCTTATTTTGTGAATAATAGTTATTCAGGCCCATGCCATCTCTAAAGTTCTCTGAAAAAGATAATTTTAGAGAAAGCATGGACCTAACAACTAAATATTCACAAAATAAGGCCTATAGCGACATGTACATACTATATACCGTATGAAACAGAATACTCTCTGCTTTCATAAGAAAAATACTAATACTGTAATAATAATAGAAATCACACCCCAGTGAAGTGAGCAGTGCAATGTTGCACTGCTCACTTCACAACATTGCACTGCTCACTTCACAGGGGTGTGATTTTTATTATTACGAGTAAGACGCGTGAACGCGGAAGGCGAACGCAGATCGTAAATTGCAATAACAATTAGAATAAATTACAGACATGATCTGCAGGGTGTCATAGTTAGTGCTTGGACCACGCCAGCTCCATATATGGTCACAAAAGACGCCATCACACTCATGTCACCATGACTCAGCCATAACCATATAAGGAGTCCCCAAAGCAGGACCACGCCATCACACTCATGTCACCATGACTCACAAATCACTCAGCTCCATATATGGGCACAAAAGGGCCAGGTCCACATATACAGTAAGCGGGACAGACAGACACACACACACACACACACAGACAGACAGACAGACAGACAGACAGACGTGATCTGCTAGGTCTCATAGTAAGTGCTCATTGCATTCGCAATTACAGTATTAGTTTTTTTCTTATGAAAGCAGAGAGTCTTGATGCACATTATCTGATCATAAAACGGACTTGGAAACTTTCTTCTGCCTGCATCGTGGTCAGTCTCTCTCCTAAGTTGTTAGAAAATATAAATCAGCCTCAATCGTAGCCCCATATGTGCCCTCTCCCTACGCTCATTGAACTCATTCTGTGATTCGAGCTACAATCGCAGTAACGGGGGGGGGGGGGGGGGGGCAACTAGGCTTTGAGGAAATGATCTTGCATAATCAACATTATTGTCGATTGTCGTGTGCCGCTCCAAACATGTCCAGACATACCACTAACCTCATCGATCCAGTCTCGCGTATCTATAAGGTGAGACGCGAGACTGGATCGGATTGTGTCTGGACATGTTTGGGAAAAAAAACAACAAGAAAAACAACGAGTGGCTGGTTGGATGCGGCAGCAGCAGAAGCAGCACGTCAACGTATTTGGAAGAAAAAAAACGAGAAAGCACCACCTGTCGTTGCAAGACAAACACCCGTATGTTGCTGATAGACAGATAATAATCGATCCGATTTTGTCCTGCCGTTCATTTTATCACATTAGGTGCAGGGCAGGCTGCTCGACGGTGAGTTTATAATAGCCTGTTGTAACGAGAAAGGGGGATGGATTGGATGGTTGGATGCGAGCAGCGCAGCAGCAGCAGCAGTACGGCTTGCGATCAGCGACCAACGTATCATGGCGGGCCCTCGATAATGATGTGCAATCTGTCCATGACTAACTCCACATGTGTCTGGCAAACGTTACGTTATGAAATCAAATGCCGATCGTTGCAGGTTTATATACGGGCAGAGAGCAAATCGCGTTGTATCTTGTTCCGAGAATGAGAGTGCAAGCCTTGCAGTTGAAAGCAGTGGGGACTCGGGAGTGGGGGGGGAACTGCCAATGCGATCCAAGAGGAAGAGACCCCCCCCCCACCATTCTCCCTCGGGAGAAACCATGTAGAAACAGGAGGGGAGGGGGAATCGAGTGTATTCACACAAACAAGAGCATTGTCCCATCCATTTTAGATCCCCTGACATCTGCGTTGGTCTATGCCGGACGGCCGTCTCCATTACGTCGTACGTCCTCGCATAGACCAACCAATAGGCGGTGCCAGACGCTTCTCAGACCAACACCTCTTTTCAGCAGGGGGGGGTTTTAACTCTTTTTAGAGCCGATCGGTGTTACATTATGAGTTGTCCGGGCGCAAATATAGTTGAACTATAGTAATCAATAAAAAAACGTTTTTTGGACCATAAAACGTATAAAAACGTTATGCGCTTCTTAGGGGTGGCTATAATAAAACGTTTAAAAACGCTTTCAGCATTCTATGAGTTAAATAAAATCAATTGTCTTGACATTAAATATTTGAGATACACTTGTCTATACAAAGCATTACATTGTATATTGTCCATACAGTTTGGTTACTAGCCTACTGTTAAAATGACTACATTGCTATAGTTTTAAAATTGTGCAATTATTGTGAATTTGGCATGAAGATGAAAGAATGAAGAAGTTTAATTTCCAATAATCAAAAACATTATTTCATTCACTGCTGACATCTCTGGCTTTGTGTTGCAATGGAACCTGACTGCAGTTAACTGGAGGAGAGCTGAGGGTTTTCACCACTCCAAGACAAAGGGGAGGTGTTACTACTTTCAGGCTGCACTCTTCTTTAAAGTGGCCTTTTGATCCTAACTAAGTTACTGCACAGTATCATGCGAGATAATTCTGGGTGCCTGCCATGCAATGGCAGAAACACAGGTTGAAATCCGAAACCAATACTTAATCGTAATAATAATAATCATCAAGACACGAAACTTTGACCGCTATGGCCGGCCGCACGGTTTACCAAAGCCCCGCAATATATACATCGAAACGTGCGGCTCGGCCGGGAATGGTGTGCTTGTGCTTTTCTTTCCGTTTCGAGTTACCGTGCCGACGTAATTCGCAATAAACGACGCGAAAAATGCCCCATGCAAAGTCAATGGGGAAACGCGGGTAAAAACAGAAAATGACACGTTACTTTGGAGCCACATTACTCTGGCATACTGTTACGTAGAAACACGATTTAAACGTCAAACAGCACACGAGGCAATCGTCTTTGTCGTGGTTCAGGCGGAATTCGAATACGTTGCACGGTTTGCCCGCTATCGCAGTTCAAAGTGTGTGTGGTCTGAGCAAAAATCTCGACTTAGAGTGTCGCACGCCCAGAGAGAGAGCGGGTCAGAGTGAGGGGCCAGTGTCAAAACTGTAGCGAAATTCTCAGAACAAATCGTCCTCACGGCCAAAATATTAACTTTACACGCATGGGTTTCGGTAATTTTGTAGCCACACTCGTCCTCTTTCACCCAATGTCACAACCACAGCCCAGATTCATATGGTACGTGAACTACAGCCCTGAAAGCGACAGGTGTACCATCATAATGTGTCATGAAACGCCATGTTAACTGCCTGAATGAGTCAGCAATTTTTTCATCACAAACACAATTTCTTAACTCGCTCTTATAACCACGTTTTTTATCGTACCAATACCACGATCGCACACGGCGTACCTCAATGTCTCGGGTCACTCACGGCGAAAACAAAAATCGCATTCGACTTTTACTTTTTGCGCTAGAGCAATTTGTTCGGACCGTATATCTGAACAAATTCAGCATAACAAAAAAAAGGGGTTCCCGTTCAGAATGGGTTAACTTTCAATAGTGGTGGCATTTGCATAGACTAGCCCAGCTGAAATTGATACATTGTTAATGATTCACCCTTCACACACGCGCGCACACAAACGCACACGCACGCACATGCACACATGTGCACGCACACACACACACATTGAAAGTCAATGAAGAAAATTGGGGAAACACGTAACTCTGTCATTTCTCAACCGTTTCAGACGCGGGGTGGCTCGCCGGAACCGGCCCGCCCCCCTGAGAGAAACCAAATGGACACACACACACACACACACACACACACACACACACAAACACACAAACCCTCTCTTCCTATTGGCTGGCCTTAACACAGCTATAACGTTTGTTTGCAACATGCTACAGTCTTGAAACTTGCTCCATGGACTTGGACCACCAATAGGAGCACGCTGTAAATGTTTAATTGCTTAAGCCCCGCCCCTCTGTCTTCCTATTGGCTGGCCTTTACACAGCTCTAACTATTGTTTACAACATGCTACAGCCTCAAACTTTGGTACATGGACGTAGAGTAGACCATCAAGAGGAACAAGCTGTGATGGCTTAATTGCTTAAGCCCCGCCCCTCTGTATTCCTATTGGCTGGCCTTTAAACAGCTATAACTTTTGTTTGCAGCATGCTACAGTCTTGAAACTTGCTCCATGGACTTGGACCACCAATAGGAGCACGCTGTAAATGTTTAATTGCTTAAGCCCCGCCCCTCTGTCTTCCTATTGGCTGGCCTTTACACAGCTCTAACTATTGTTTACAACATGCTACAGCCTCAAACTTTGGTACATGGACGTAGACCATCAAGAGGAACAAGCTGTAATGGCTTAATTGCTTAAGCCCCGCCCCTCTGTATTCCTATTGGCTGGCCTTTACACAGCTATAACTTTTGTTTGCAACATGCTACAGTCTTGAAACTTGCTCCATGGACTTGGACCACCAATAGGAGCACGCTGTAAATGTTTAATTGCTTAAGCCCCGCCCCTCTGTAGTCCTATTGGCTGGCCTTTACACAGCTCTAACTATTGTTTACAACATGCTACAGCCTCAAACTTTGGTACATGGACGTATACCATCAAGAGGAACAAGCTGTAATGGCTTAATTGCTTAAGCCCCGCCCCTCTGTATTCCTATTGGCTGGCCTTTAAACAGCTATAACTTTTGTTTACAACATGCTACAGTCTTGAAACTTGCTCCATGGACTTGGACCACCAATAGGAGCACGCTGTAAATGTTTAATTGCTTAAGCCCCGCCCCTCTGTCTTCCTATTGGCTGGCCTTTACACAGCTCTAACTATTGTTTACAACATGCTACAGCCTCAAACTTTGGTACATGGACGTAGACCATCAAGAGGAACAAGCTGTAATGGCTTAATTGCTTAAGCCCCGCCCCTCTGTATTCCTATTGGCTGGCCTTTGCACAGCTATAACTTTTGTTTGCAACATGCTACAATCTTGAAACTTGCTCCATGGACTTGGACCACCAATAGGAGCACGCTGTAATGGCTTAATTGCTTAAGCCCCGCCCCTCTGTATTCCTATTGGCTGGCCTTTACACAGCTATAACTTTTGTTTGCAATATGCTACAGTCTTGAAACTTGCTCCATGCACTTAAACCAAGTTGACCACCTCTCACACCCGCGCACACACGAACGCACATGCACGCACATGCACACATGTGCACACACACACACACACACACACACACACACACTCATTGAAAGTCAATGGAGAAAATCGGGGAAACACGTAACTCTGTCATTTCTCGACCGTTTCAGAAGCAGGGCGGCTCGCCGGAACCGGTCCGCCCCCCTGAACGAAACCAAATGGACCCTTACAGCTCAGACATCTTAGCATTAGCATATTAGCATGTTAGCATATTAGCATGTTAGGATTAGCATGTTAGCATGTAGCATTAGCATGTTAGCATTAGCATGTTAGCATTAACATGTTAGCATTAACATGTTAGCATGTTAGCATGTTAGCATGTTAGCATTAGAATGTTGGTGGCAACGTAATGCGCAATAAACTAAGACAAAATACCCCATTGAAAGTCAATGGGGAGACCTGGCTCACATGTAACCAAATGGACCCTTCTTGAGGCTAAATGTCATCAAATGGTGGTCCGTGGCTCAAATGCTGCACAGACTTGGCAAGCTTCAGGCACCCAGTAAAATTTCTTGAAATTTTGTTTCTAGTACACATTATAATCTTGTGAATTTGTTGGATATATTTATTTTCAATTAATTGTTAACAAGACTGTTTAAATGTCATTCCACCTACCCTGTGGTTTGTTCGGTGATGGAATAAGTAAACAGTGTCACACAAGTAATTCAATAAATACATTCAATTTGATTAAAAAGCTGACTTTATTCTAATAAATATATTGTATCTATGGTGTGTAGACTAGGAGTCCAGTTTGTTGATGACATCCAGTCAGTAACATGACATATAATTTAATAGATCATAATAACACTTGTAATGTTAGAGGTACAGTATAATAGATAGTAAATAATACACCTTATACTTTCATAAAGCAGAATAATGAAACAAAATAAAAAATGAATACAAAACAAATTCACATTATGGAGGACAGTATGTTAGACTGTGATTGGTGGAGAGATTGTTCTATTGTTCTCTTAGTCAATCATTCAAAGCAGTTAGTGGCACTCTGGTATAAAAAGACTTGGTCTGTTTAATTTCTCCACAACACCTCCAGGATCATTTCTGGTCACATCTGACTGTAGACTGCAGACTTCAGGTGAAGATGAACTCTCTCGAACCCACCAGGGACATTTCTGCTGAACAGGAGGAACCAAACGACCTTGGTATGTTACTCAACCTCCCTTTTCTCCTACTGTTCTAAGTTTATTCCATCAATATTCTCAATAGTAATTTTATTGTTAGCTTATTATCATTATCAGCTTTGACAATTGACAATTTGTTGCACAAAAATTATTGCACAACAATTTTGTGGTCTACTCGACAATCTTTATTTTGTATATTTGTTTCCAATCCAGGGTCACATCATCAGTCTGACTGCCCTGACCTACCAGAGGTGAATGAACAAAAACGCTTGACAAAGAAAAAACACCATTGCTGTGATCAGTGTGGACAACACTTCTCTCTAATGTCCAGCCTTAAAAGACACCAAAGAATTCACACAGGAGAGAAACCCTATGGATGCGATCAATGTGGACAACACTTCTCTCTAATGTCCAGCCTTAAAATACACCAAAGAATTCACACTGGAGAGAAACCATATGAATGTGATCATTGTGGACAACACTTCTCTCAATGTTCCCACCTTAAAAGACACCAAATAAATCACACTGGTGAGAAACCCTATGGATGTGATCAGTGTGGCCAACACTTCTCTCTAATGTCCAACCTTAAAAGCCACCAGAGAATTCACACTGGAGAGAAACCCTATGGATGTGATCATTGTGGACAACACTTCTCTCAATTGGCCCACCTTAAAACCCACCAGATAATTCACACTGGAGAGAAACCCTATGGATGTGAGCATTGTGGACAACACTTCTCTCGATTGGCCAGCCTTAAAAAACACCAGATAATTCACACAGGAGAGAAACCCTATAGATGTGATCAATGTGGACAACACTTCTCTCTAATGTCCAGCCTTAAACGCCATCAGATAATTCACACAGGAGAAAAACCCTATGGGTGTGATCAGTGTGGACGACACTTCTCTGAAATGTCCAAACTTAAAACACACCATAGAATTCACACTGGAGAGAAACCCTATGGATGTGATCATTGTGGACAACACTTCTCTCATTTGTCCAGCCTTAAAAGGCACCAGATAATTCACACTGGAGAGAAACCCTAGTGTTTACATTATGACAAGAGCTTAGCACATCCACGTAAAAGTGTTGCATGATGATATTTTTATTTTATTTTTTACATTTTTTATTAAAAGTGAACTTGTATAGGCCTACTGTTTAAATAACCTGTTCTTTTTTGTGGTATTTCTTATTCACTGGGTCACTTTCAGAGATTTTTTTTTAGATAATTATTCAAACTGAAAGGTGTGTTGGAGTCTGTTAGAGCCCCCTTTTTCCACCCATTGCATCAATATATCTACATTCATTCTGACAATTATGATTTATTTCTGCTTCATTACATCTGACGCTACACGTTTCATTATTATTATTATTATTATGATACTGCTGTTATACTGTACACTGAACATGTCACACCAACATTATGCTGCAGATAGAAATAAAAGTCTCGATATTGTTGATACTGTTGTTATACTGTATTGCTTTTGTGGAACATGTCACACCAACATTATGCTGCAGATAGAAATAAACAAGTCACAATATTCAATTTGTCCGCGGCGTAAACGTCTTTGAATAAATACTTTCTGAAAAGTCTATGAGGAAAATGAACGGGGATTTATTTTCCGGGTCTCTCAAAGGGGGCTGGACTGCGACGCTCTATAGCACTATAGGTTCAGTGATATGAGCTGTTTTGGTACTGCTCAAATTCTCTTCCCATCGAGGTACACAATTACCCTTGATATGCAACTCACAGTGAACAATGCCATTCTATTTAAACCTGTGGAAAGTTACACATTCTTTTCCAAATGACCAGAAGTTTTGTGACTTTTGACCAGAGTTGAACCCGTGGAGAGGTTTGGTGATTCACAGACAATTACAAGCTATATGTCTGCAATAGACAATCTACAATATAACTTGTTGATCTGCTACATACATATTGTTGCCTTATTTGCATTTAAATGCAGATGGCCCTCTCAGTATAATCTACTCACTTTAACTGTCATTGTCACCAAGTATCCCCCAATTTACACATTCTTGTATCTAGATGGGTTGTTGACCAGTCATTAAATGTACTTTTCCCTCATTGCATCACTATCTACATTATATATTTCTGCTTCATTACATCTGACCCTACATGTTTTATTAGTGTGATACTGTATTGCTTTTGTGGAACATGTCACACCAACATTATGCTGCAGATAGAAATAAACAAGTCACAATATTCAATTTGTCCGCGGCGTAAACGTCTTTGAATAAATACTTTCTGAAAAGTCTATGAGGAAAATGAACAGGGATTTATTTTCCGGGTCTCTCAAGGGGGCTGGACTGCGCTATAGCACTATAGGTTCAGTGAATCGCTGTAACTTGGGTCAAATGGTGAAATAGCAGGCAAACAAATTAATGTTTGAAATATTTCCACTTACTATGAATGTGATTTCCAATCTAATTTCTTGTTACCTCTGCTGTAAAGTATTGGACTTGTGCATTCATTGCTGATTTGAGTAAATGCAGAAACATGATTACTAATTTAATTGTAGCTTTTATTTTCTCATAGCCAACATGGTGTACAAGTCTTCACTGTCTTGTATGTGGGCTAAGGCTTATGATATTCTGTCTTTTAGATAATAAAGCAACTTAATTATAATAATGTAGATTATTTTACAAGTCAATGTGTGATGACTTGTGTACTGTTTAGTGCAGGGGTGTTTGGAAAACAGATAACTGGTATATTCATTGTTTTTACTTGTGATTTATTTATTTTGGTTAAATGTTCAGAGTCAAGAGCTGTGCGTTCATGTGTGTTCACACATTTAGCGAGTAACATAAAATAGAGAGAAAATAGTAAGCTTTGTAATTTTAAAGCATATAACATTTTATAAAATGAATGAAGATCACAGTATAAGGATTAGTTGTTTCTTCATCAGAGCTGGTTCTACTTGGTGCTGTTGTGACTGAAGGAATATGTCTCTGCTTCAGTAACAATTCACTGTAGGCTAGTGATACAGTAGGCCTACATACATTTATGCTTTTATTACTATGTAGATAATGTCCATACATGTATTGGTATTATAGATTAGAGCATGCCCAGGGGAGGAGGGGGTGGAGCATGCAGCAGTTTGTTAGGTTGTGATTGGCTGAGAGATGGTTCTATTGTTCTCCTCTTCGGCCTATCAATCCAAGCAGTTAGTGGCTCTCTAGTATAAGAAGAGTTGCTCTGTGTCAGTTCTCCACAACTGCTCCAGGATATCAATCATTTCTGATCAGATCTGACTGTGGACTCCAGACTTCAGGAGAAGATGAACTTGGTCGACCTCAACTCTGCTGAACAGGAGGAACCCAAAGACCATGGTATGTTACATTCACCTGTCATATTTGTATAATTAGAACATTGTATTCTCAATCTTCCGCTTTGTTTCATTGTAATCGTGTTTTTGCTTTTATATTGTCTCACAGCAGGTTCATTCATTCTAAAAGTGCTTGTAGTTGGCCTATTACTTACCACTGAATCATTATATAACCATGTGTCATTTTTTATTATTGTTTAATAGTTATTTAGCTAGCTGTAAATTATTGCACAGTAAATTTGATTCTTTCTTAAAATGCACAAAAAAACATTTGTAATTCCTTTGCTGGTGTTAATTGGGGAACTAAATGTACATTTCAGCCCATAAAATTCTGTCGTTCAACCTCTCAATGTGTTTTTCCTTTATCTTTGTTTCCAATATAGTGTTGCATCATCAGTCTGGTCTCCCTGTCTTACCAACAGTAAATGAACATAGAAGCTTGGCTAAACCAAAACAGCACGGTTGTGACCAGTGTGGACAACGCTTCCATTACAAATCTCACCTTAAAACACACCAGAGAATTCACACTGGAGAGAAACCCTATGGATGTGATCAGTGTGGACAACACTTTTCTGAAATGTCCAGCCTTAAAAAGCACCAGAGAATTCACACTGGAGAGAAACCCTATGTATGTGATCAGTGTGGACAACGGTTCTCTCAAATGTCCAACCTAAAAACACACCAGAGCATTGTGCACACTGGAGAGAAACCCTATGGATGTGATCAGTGTGGACAACACTTCTCTCAAATACACCACCTTAAAAGCCACCAGAGAATTCACTCTGGAGAGAAACCCTATGGATGTGATCAGTGTGTACAACGGTTCTCTCGAATGTCCAACCTTAAAACACACCAGAGCATTGTGCACACTGGAGAGAAACCCTATGGATGTGATCAGTGTGGAAAACACTTCTCTGCAATGTCCAGCCTTAAAAAACACAAGAGAATGCACACTGGAGAGAAACCCTATGGATGTGATCAGTGTGGACAACACTTCTCTCAATTGTCCAACCTTAAAAAGCACCAGAGAATTCACACTGGAGAGAAACCCTATGGATGTGATCAGTGTGGACAACATTTCTCTCAAATATCCAGCCTTAAAACACACCAGAGCATTCACACTGGAGAGAAACCCTATGGATGTGATCAGTGTGGACAACGCTTCTCTAGAATGTCCGACCTTAAAACACACCAGAGAATTCACACTGGAGAAAAACCCTACGGATGTGATCAATGTGGACAACACTTCTCTCGATTGGCCAGCCTTAAAAAACACCAGATAATTCACACAGGAGAGAAACCCAATGGATGTGATCATTGTGGACAACACTTCTCTCTAATGTCCAGCCTTAAACGCCATCAGAGAATTCACACCGGCGAGAAACCCTATGGATGTGATCAGTGTGGACAACACTTCTCTCAATTGGCCCACCTTAAATCACACCAGAGATTTCACACAGGAGAAAAACCCTATGGGTGTGATCAGTGTGGACGACACTTCTCTGAAATGTCCAAACTTAAAACACACCATATAATTCACACTGGAGAGAAACCCTATGGATGTGATCATTGTGGACAACACTTCTCTCATTTGTCCAGCCTTAAAAGGCACCAGATAATTCACACTGGAGAGAAACCCTAGTGTTTACATTATGACAAGAGCTTAGCACATCCACGTAAAAGTGTTGCATGATGATATTTTTATTTTATTTTTTACATTTTTTATTAAAAGTGAACTTGTATAGGCCTACTGTTTAAATAACCTGTTCTTTTTTGTGGTATTTCTTATTCACTGGGTCACTTTCAGAGATTTTTTTTTAGATAATTATTCAAACTGAAAGGTGTGTTGGAGTCTGTTAGAGCCCCCTTTTTCCACCCATTGCATCAATATATCTACATTCATTCTGACAATTATGATTTATTTCTGCTTCATTACATCTGACGCTACACGTTTCATTATTATTATTATTATGATACTGCTGTTATACTGTACACTGAACATGTCACACCAACATTATGCTGCAGATAGAAATAAAAGTCTCGATATTGTTGATACTGTTGTTATACTGTATTGCTTTTGTGGAACATGTCACACCAACATTATGCTGCAGATAGAAATAAACAAGTCACAATATTCAATTTGTCCGCGGCGTAAACGTCTTTGAATAAATACTTTCTGAAAAGTCTATGAGGAAAATGAACGGGGATTTATTTTCCGGGTCTCTCAAAGGGGGCTGGACTGCGACGCTCTATAGCACTATAGGTTCAGTGATATGAGCTGTTTTGGTACTGCTCAAATTCTCTTCCCATCGAGGTACACAATTACCCTTGATATGCAACTCACAGTGAACAATGCCATTATATTTAAACCTGTGGAAAGTTACACATTCTTTTCCAAATGACCAGAAGTTTTGTGACTTTTGACCAGAGTTGAACCCGTGGAGAGGTTTGGTGATTCACAGACAATTACAAGCTATATGTCTGCAATAGACAATCTACAATATAACTTGTTGATCTGCTACATACATATTGTTGCCTTATTTGCATTTAAATGCAGATGGCCCTCTCAGTATAATCTACTCACTTTAACTGTCATTGTCACCAAGTATCCCCCAATTTACACATTCTTGTATCTAGATGGGTTGTTGACCAGTCATTAAATGTACTTTTCCCTCATTGCATCACTATCTACATTATATATTTCTGCTTCATTACATCTGACCCTACATGTTTTATTAGTGTGATACTGTATTGCTTTTGTGGAACATGTCACACCAACATTATGCTGCAGATAGAAATAAACAAGTCACAATATTCAATTTGTCCGCGGCGTAAACGTCTTTGAATAAATACTTTCTGAAAAGTCTATGAGGAAAATGAACGGGGATTTATTTTCCGGGTCTCTCAAGGGGGCTGGACTGCGCTATAGCACTATAGGTTCAGTGAATCGCTGTAACTTGGGTCAAATGGTGAAATAGCAGGCAAACAAATTAATGTTTGAAATATTTCCACTTACTATGAATGTGATTTCCAATCTAATTTCTTGTTACCTCTGCTGTAAAGTATTGGACTTGTGCATTCATTGCTGATTTGAGTAAATGCAGAAACATGATTACTAATTTAATTGTAGCTTTTATTTTCTCATAGCCAACATGGTGTACAAGTCTTCACTGTCTTGTATGTGGGCTAAGGCTTATGATATTCTGTCTTTTAGATAATAAAGCAACTTAATTATAATAATGTAGATTATTTTACAAGTCAATGTGTGATGACTTGTGTACTGTTTAGTGCAGGGGTGTTTGGAAAACAGATAACTGGTATATTCATTGTTTTTACTTGTGATTTATTTATTTTGGTTAAATGTTCAGAGTCAAGAGCTGTGCGTTCATGTGTGTTCACACATTTAGCGAGTAACATAAAATAGAGAGTCAATAGTAAGCTTTGTAATTTTAAAGCATATAACATTTTATGAGATGAATGAAGATCACAGTATAAGGATTAGTTGTTTCTTCATCAGAGCTGGTTCTACTTGGTGCTGTTGTGACTGAAGGAATATGTCTCTGCTTCAGTAACAATTCACTGTAGGCTAGTGATACAGTAGGCCTACATACATTTATGCTTTTATTACTATGTAGATAATGTCCATACATGTATTGGTATTATAGATTAGAGCATGCCCAGGGGAGGAGGGGGTGGAGCATGCAGCAGTTTGTTAGGTTGTGATTGGCTGAGAGATGGTTCTATTGTTCTCCTCTTCGGCCTATCAATCCAAGCTAGTTAGTGGCTCTCTAGTATAAGAAGAGTTGCTCTGTGTCAGTTCTCCACAACTGCTCCAGGATATCAATCATTTCTGATCAGATCTGACTGTGGACTCCAGACTTCAGGAGAAGATGAACTCGGGCGACCTCAACTCTGCTGAACAGGAGGAACCCAAAGACCATGGTATGTTACATTCACCTGTCATATTTGTATAATTAGAACATTGTATTCTCAATCTTCCGCTTTGTTTCATTGTAATCGTGTTTTTGCTTTTATATTGTCTCACAGCAGGTTCATTCATTCTAAAAGTGCTTGTAGTTGGCCTATTACTTACCACTGAATCATTATATAACCATGTTTTTTATTATTGTTTAATAGTTATTTAGCTAGCTGTAAATTATTGCACAGTAAATTTGATTCTTTCTTAAAATGCACAAAAAAACATTTGTAATTCCTTTGCTGGTGTTAATTGGGGAACTAAATGTACATTTCAGCCCATAAAAGTCTGTCGTTCAACCTCTCAATGTGTTTTTCTTTTATCTTTGTTTCCAATCCAGTGTTGCATCATCAGTCTGGCCTCCCTGTCTTACCAACAGTAAATTAACATAGAAGCTTGGCTAAACCAAAACAGCACGGTTGTGACCAGTGTGGACAACGCTTCCATTACAAATCTCACCTTAAAACACACCAGAGAATTCACACTGGAGAGAAACCCTATGGATGTGATCAGTGTGGACAACACTTTTCTGAAATGTCCAGCCTTAAAAAGCACCAGAGAATTCACACTGGAGAGAAACCCTATGTATGTGATCAGTGTGGACAACGGTTCTCTCAAATGTCCAACCTAAAAACACACCAGAGCATTGTGCACACTGGAGAGAAACCCTATGGATGTGATCAGTGTGGACAACACTTCTCTCAAATACACCACCTTAAAAGCCACCAGAGAATTCACTCTGGAGAGAAACCCTATGGATGTGATCAGTGTGTACAACGGTTCTCTCGAATGTCCAACCTTAAAACACACCAGAGCATTGTGCACACTGGAGAGAAACCCTATGGATGTGATCAGTGTGGAAAACACTTCTCTGCAATGTCCAGCCTTAAAAAACACAAGAGAATGCACACTGGAGAGAAACCCTATGGATGTGATCAGTGTGGACAACACTTCTCTCAATTGTCCAACCTTAAAAAGCACCAGAGAATTCACACTGGAGAGAAACCCTATGGATGTGATCAGTGTGGACAACATTTCTCTCAAATATCCAGCCTTAAAACACACCAGAGCATTCACACTGGAGAGAAACCCTATGGATGTGACCAGTGTGGACAACGCTTCTCTAGAATGTCCGACCTTAAAACACACCAGAGAATTCACACTGGAGAAAAACCCTACGGATGTGATCAATGTGGACAACACTTCTCTCGATTGGCCAGCCTTAAAAAACACCAGATAATTCACACAGGAGAGAAACCCAATGGATGTGATCATTGTGGACAACACTTCTCTCTAATGTCCAGCCTTAAACGCCATCAGAGAATTCACACCGGCGAGAAACCCTATGGATGTGATCAGTGTGGACAACACTTCTCTCAATTGGCCCACCTTAAATCACACCAGAGATTTCACACAGGAGAAAAACCCTATGGGTGTGATCAGTGTGGACGACACTTCTCTGAAATGTCCAAACTTAAAACACACCATATAATTCACACTGGAGAGAAACCCTATGGATGTGATCATTGTGGACAACACTTCTCTCATTTGTCCAGCCTTAAAAGGCACCAGATAATTCACACTGGAGAGAAACCCTAGTGTTTACATTATGACAAGAGCTTAGCACATCCACGTAAAAGTGTTGCATGATGATATTTTTATTTTATTTTTTACATTTTTTATTAAAAGTGAACTTGTATAGGCCTACTGTTTAAATAACCTGTTCTTTTTTGTGGTATTTCTTATTCACTGGGTCACTTTCAGAGATTTTTTTTTAGATAATTATTCAAACTGAAAGGTGTGTTGGAGTCTGTTAGAGCCCCCTTTTTCCACCCATTGCATCAATATATCTACATTCATTCTGACAATTATGATTTATTTCTGCTTCATTACATCTGACGCTACACGTTTCATTATTATTATTATTATGATACTGCTGTTATACTGTACACTGAACATGTCACACCAACATTATGCTGCAGATAGAAATAAAAGTCTCGATATTGTTGATACTGTTGTTATACTGTATTGCTTTTGTGGAACATGTCACACCAACATTATGCTGCAGATAGAAATAAACAAGTCACAATATTCAATTTGTCCGCGGCGTAAACGTCTTTGAATAAATACTTTCTGAAAAGTCTATGAGGAAAATGAACGGGGATTTATTTTCCGGGTCTCTCAAAGGGGGCTGGACTGCGACGCTCTATAGCACTATAGGTTCAGTGATATGAGCTGTTTTGGTACTGCTCAAATTCTCTTCCCATCGAGGTACACAATTACCCTTGATATGCAACTCACAGTGAACAATGCCATTATATTTAAACCTGTGGAAAGTTACACATTCTTTTCCAAATGACCAGAAGTTTTGTGACTTTTGACCAGAGTTGAACCCGTGGAGAGGTTTGGTGATTCACAGACAATTACAAGCTATATGTCTGCAATAGACAATCTACAATATAACTTGTTGATCTGCTACATACATATTGTTGCCTTATTTGCATTTAAATGCAGATGGCCCTCTCAGTATAATCTACACACTTTAACTGTCATTGTCACCAAGTATCCCCCAATTTACACATTCTTGTATCTAGATGGGTTGTTGACCAGTCATTAAATGTACTTTTCCCTCATTGCATCACTATCTACATTATATATTTCTGCTTCATTACATCTGACCCTACATGTTTTATTAGTGTGATACTGTATTGCTTTTGTGGAACATGTCACACCAACATTATGCTGCAGATAGAAATAAACAAGTCACAATATTCAATTTGTCCGCGGCGTAAACGTCTTTGAATAAATACTTTCTGAAAAGTCTATGAGGAAAATGAACGGGGATTTATTTTCCGGGTCTCTCAAGGGGGCTGGACTGCGCTATAGCACTATAGGTTCAGTGAATCGCTGTAACTTGGGTCAAATGGTGAAATAGCAGGCAAACAAATTAATGTTTGAAATATTTCCACTTACTATGAATGTGATTTCCAATCTAATTTCTTGTTACCTCTGCTGTAAAGTATTGGACTTGTGCATTCATTGCTGATTTGAGTAAATGCAGAAACATGATTACTAATTTAATTGTAGCTTTTATTTTCTCATAGCCAACATGGTGTACAAGTCTTCACTGTCTTGTATGTGGGCTAAGGCTTATGATATTCTGTCTTTTAGATAATAAAGCAACTTAATTATAATAATGTAGATTATTTTACAAGTCAATGTGTGATGACTTGTGTACTGTTTAGTGCAGGGGTGTTTGGAAAACAGATAACTGGTATATTCATTGTTTTTACTTGTGATTTATTTATTTTGGTTAAATGTTCAGAGTCAAGAGCTGTGCGTTCATGTGTGTTCACACATTTAGCGAGTAACATAAAATAGAGAGTCAATAGTAAGCTTTGTAATTTTAAAGCATATAACATTTTATAAGATGAATGAAGATCACAGTATAAGGATTAGTTGTTTCTTCATCAGAGCTGGTTCTACTTGGTGCTGTTGTGACTGAAGGAATATGTCTCTGCTTCAGTAACAATTCACTGTAGGCTAGTGATACAGTAGGCCTACATACATTTATGCTTTTATTACTATGTAGACAATGTCCATACATGTATTGGTATTATAGATTAGAGCATGCCCAGGGGAGGAGGGGGTGGAGCATGCAGCAGTTTGTTAGGTTGTGATTGGCTGAGAGATGGTTCTATTGTTCTCCTCTTCGGCCTATCAATCCAAGCTAGTTAGTGGCTCTCTAGTATAAGAAGAGTTGCTCTGTGTCAGTTCTCCACAACTGCTCCAGGATATCAATCATTTCTGATCAGATCTGACTGTGGACTCCAGACTTCAGGAGAAGATGAACTCGGGCGACCTCAACTCTGCTGAACAGGAGGAACCCAAAGACCATGGTATGTTACATTCACCTGTCATATTTGTATAATTAGAACATTGTATTCTCAATCTTCCGCTTTGTTTCATTGTAATCGTGTTTTTGCTTTTATATTGTCTCACAGCAGGTTCATTCATTCTAAAAGTGCTTGTAGTTGGCCTATTACTTACCACTGAATCATTATATAACCATGTTTTTTTATTATTGTTTAATAGTTATTTAGCTAGCTGTAAATTATTGCACAGTAAATTTGATTCTTTCTTAAAATGCACAAAAAAACATTTGTAATTCCTTTGCTGGTGTTAATTGGGGAACTAAATGTACATTTCAGCCCATAAAAGTCTGTCGTTCAACCTCTCAATGTGTTTTTCTTTTATCTTTGTTTCCAATCCAGTGTTGCATCATCAGTCTGGCCTCCCTGTCTTACCAACAGTAAATTAACATAGAAGCTTGGCTAAACCAAAACAGCACGGTTGTGACCAGTGTGGACAACGCTTCCATTACAAATCTCACCTTAAAACACACCAGAGAATTCACACTGGAGAGAAACCCTATGGATGTGATCAGTGTGGACAACACTTTTCTGAAATGTCCAGCCTTAAAAAGCACCAGAGAATTCACACTGGAGAGAAACCCTATGTATGTGATCAGTGTGGACAACGGTTCTCTCAAATGTCCAACCTAAAAACACACCAGAGCATTGTGCACACTGGAGAGAAACCCTATGGATGTGATCAGTGTGGACAACACTTCTCTCAAATACACCACCTTAAAAGCCACCAGAGAATTCACTCTGGAGAGAAACCCTATGGATGTGATCAGTGTGTACAACGGTTCTCTCGAATGTCCAACCTTAAAACACACCAGAGCATTGTGCACACTGGAGAGAAACCCTATGGATGTGATCAGTGTGGAAAACACTTCTCTGCAATGTCCAGCCTTAAAAAACACAAGAGAATGCACACTGGAGAGAAACCCTATGGATGTGATCAGTGTGGACAACACTTCTCTCAATTGTCCAACCTTAAAAAGCACCAGAGAATTCACACTGGAGAGAAACCCTATGGATGTGATCAGTGTGGACAACATTTCTCTCAAATATCCAGCCTTAAAACACACCAGAGCATTCACACTGGAGAGAAACCCTATGGATGTGACCAGTGTGGACAACGCTTCTCTAGAATGTCCGACCTTAAAACACACCAGAGAATTCACACTGGAGAAAAACCCTACGGATGTGATCAATGTGGACAACACTTCTCTCGATTGGCCAGCCTTAAAAAACACCAGATAATTCACACAGGAGAGAAACCCAATGGATGTGATCATTGTGGACAACACTTCTCTCTAATGTCCAGCCTTAAACGCCATCAGAGAATTCACACCGGCGAGAAACCCTATGGATGTGATCAGTGTGGACAACACTTCTCTCAATTGGCCCACCTTAAATCACACCAGAGATTTCACACAGGAGAAAAACCCTATGGGTGTGATCAGTGTGGACGACACTTCTCTCATTTGTCCAGCCTTAAAAGGCACCAGATAATTCACACTGGAGAGAAACCCTAGTGTTTACATTATGACAAGAGCTTAGCACATCCACGTAAAAGTGTTGCATGATGATATTTTTATTTTATTTTTTACATTTTTTATTAAAAGTGAACTTGTATAGGCCTACTGTTTAAATAACCTGTTCTTTTTTGTGGTATTTCTTATTCACTGGGTCACTTTCAGAGATTTTTTTTTAGATAATTATTCAAACTGAAAGGTGTGTTGGAGTCTGTTAGAGCCCCCTTTTTCCACCCATTGCATCAATATATCTACATTCATTCTGACAATTATGATTTATTTCTGCTTCATTACATCTGACGCTACACGTTTAATTATTATTATTATTATGATACTGCTGTTATACTGTACACTGAACATGTCACACCAACATTATGCTGCAGATAGAAATAAAAGTCTCGATATTGTTGATACTGTTGTTATACTGTATTGCTTTTGTGGAACATGTCACACCAACATTATGCTGCAGATAGAAATAAACAAGTCACAATATTCAATTTGTCCGCGGCGTAAACGTCTTTGAATAAATACTTTCTGAAAAGTCTATGAGGAAAATGAACGGGGATTTATTTTCCGGGTCTCTCAAAGGGGGCTGGACTGCGACGCTCTATAGCACTATAGGTTCAGTGATATGAGCTGTTTTGGTACTGCTCAAATTCTCTTCCCATCGAGGTACACAATTACCCTTGATATGCAACTCACAGTGAACAATGCCATTATATTTAAACCTGTGGAAAGTTACACATTCTTTTCCAAATGACCAGAAGTTTTGTGACTTTTGACCAGAGTTGAACCCGTGGAGAGGTTTGGTGATTCACAGACAATTACAAGCTATATGTCTGCAATAGACAATCTACAATATAACTTGTTGATCTGCTACATACATATTGTTGCCTTATTTGCATTTAAATGCAGATGGCCCTCTCAGTATAATCTACTCACTTTAACTGTCATTGTCACCAAGTATCCCCCAATTTACACATTCTTGTATCTAGATGGGTTGTTGACCAGTCATTAAATGTACTTTTCCCTCATTGCATCACTATCTACATTATATATTTCTGCTTCATTACATCTGACCCTACATGTTTTATTAGTGTGATACTGTATTGCTTTTGTGGAACATGTCACACCAACATTATGCTGCAGATAGAAATAAACAAGTCACAATATTCAATTTGTCCGCGGCGTAAACGTCTTTGAATAAATACTTTCTGAAAAGTCTATGAGGAAAATTATTATTATTTATTTTGGTTAAATGTTCAGAGTCAAGAGCTGTGCGTTCATGTGTGTTCACACATTTAGCGAGTAACATAAAATAGAGAGTCAATAGTAAGCTTTGTAATTTTAAAGCATATAACATTTTATAAGATGAATGAAGATCACAGTATAAGGATTAGTTGTTTCTTCATCAGAGCTGGTTCTACTTGGTGCTGTTGTGACTGAAGGAATATGTCTCTGCTTCAGTAACAATTCACTGTAGGCTAGTGATACAGTAGGCCTACATACATTTATGCTTTTATTACTATGTAGACAATGTCCATACATTATTGGTATTATAGATTAGAGCATGCCCAGGGGAGGAGGGGGTGGAGCATGCAGCAGTTTGTTAGGTTGTGATTGGCTGAGAGATGGTTCTATTGTTCTCCTCTTCGGCCTATCAATCCAAGCTAGTTAGTGGCTCTCTAGTATAAGAAGAGTTGCTCTGTGTCAGTTCTCCACAACTGCTCCAGGATATCAATCATTTCTGATCAGATCTGACTGTGGACTCCAGACTTCAGGAGAAGATGAACTCGGGCGACCTCAACTCTGCTGAACAGGAGGAACCCAAAGACCATGGTATGTTACATTCACCTGTCATATTTGTATAATTAGAACATTGTATTCTCAATCTTCCGCTTTGTTTCATTGTAATCGTGTTTTTGCTTTTATATTGTCTCACAGCAGGTTCATTCATTCTAAAAGTGCTTGTAGTTGGCCTATTACTTACCACTGAATCATTATATAACCATGTTTTTTTATTATTGTTTAATAGTTATTTAGCTAGCTGTAAATTATTGCACAGTAAATTTGATTCTTTCTTAAAATGCACAAAAAAACATTTGTAATTCCTTTGCTGGTGTTAATTGGGGAACTAAATGTACATTTCAGCCCATAAAAGTCTGTCGTTCAACCTCTCAATGTGTTTTTCTTTTATCTTTGTTTCCAATCCAGTGTTGCATCATCAGTCTGGCCTCCCTGTCTTACCAACAGTAAATTAACATAGAAGCTTGTGATGTATATTGGAATACAATTCACATTAATATAGCTTAAGGCGAGACACCCCAGGTGAATAGGGGAAAAAAGTTAAATAATAGCTATCACAATGAAACTTCTCCAGTTGATTACTTATATTAAAACTAAGATTTTTTGTATTACAAGTTTTCTGAAATTATATGTTTAAATATGCAAATTAGGCATTATATGCGCTAATTTGCATACATTTCGGGACGATAAATCTGAAGATCGGATAAAGCCAGGTTCAAAATTATCATTTCATTTTGTTGACACATTAGAGACAAAGAAAATTACACATGGGATTTTTGATATCTCTAATTATCACTCCACAAATCAGAAAATAGTGTCAACAGGCATAAAAAACCCAATTTTCGGCATTTTTTTGGTATAAAATGTGATATATCAACAAATCCATGTGTAAATGTCTGTGGAATATAGTTAGGAATAAGACTGGAAAGTTTCGTGTATGTGAGTTCAACTGAAGTGGAGATTCTTTGTCCCAAGTATGAGGAAAACTCATTTTGAGAAAACGGCCTTTAAAGATTTGTATTGTAAAATTCCAAAACGTTTTATTTGAAGCCACTATTTTGAGACAAAATATCTCATCCAAACCTTGGCAACAACATATAATGGCATATATCATTGGAAAGGTCTGGACCTCAAGCTGACTGTGGTCTGATCCAAATATGGTCACTTCCTTTGTACCAACAACCAATCATGAAAATAGAGATGGTGGCTTTTCACCCCGAAAAACGAGCTGTCATTGGCTAAAATAAACTATCCAACTAAACATCTAAATCTGTATTTTTAATGTGTATTTTGCTTTAGTTTGAAAGAAAACATGTTTAGGAAGCAAAATAGCAAAAAAAAAAAAAAATGAAAAATCATGATTTCACCTGGGGTGTCTCACCTTAAATAACTGTTCTAAGTTGTCTCTCAGCTGAGCAAACATGTCAGGACACAGAGGCGTTTATAGCATGGGAATTTTAGAATAGCCAGTGGCAACTAACTAGTGACCCACAAACAAATGGTTGTCCTTTCTGTAGCCTAGGCTGTTAACCACTACCATATAAGGGGACAATTTGGGACAGTGGGGGTTTGAGGACCCCCACTACTTTTACAGCTGTTGTCTTTGATGTCTCTGTCTTGAGTTGTATAAAGAGCTTAGTGAAATGTCTATCTGTGTGTTAGTTACCCACAAGCCGTGAGGCTGGTTGGGTGCATACCTGGAGCTCCATGCTCCAGGTCTCTGTTGTTATTCTACACTCTACAATAAAATGGACTTCGAAACTTTCATCTGCGTGCACCGTCGTCAGACTCTCTTAAGTTGTTAGATAGGAATTATACTTCACAGTGGTGCGAAACCGGTTGCTTTTTGGTGCATTTTTTTGCGTCAGGCGTGTGAACCAGGGGCATTTTTCAGTCTAATAGTGTTTCGGTCGGCAATTTTTGGAGGAGGACGACGGCGGTGGTGCTGCGCGCTGATCGAGCCAGCGGCGATTCAACACAATGGCGACGGCCTGCCCGGCGCGGTGGGGAGGTGCGGCGATGGACGACGGCGGCTCCTAGCGATCGGTGAACGGAGGATGTCAGCGGCTGGACGGCGGGGTGAGGGTGCGCAGCGTAGCATATACCCCGGCCCAAGGAGCTCATCGGTGGTCAACGATCAAAGGGAGGTGGTGGCGCTATTCATTCAACTCTTCTCGGCGTCGACGGCGTACGCCTCTGCTTGGTTCGACGGCGACGGCAACGCGGCTGATCTACGAGCTCGCAACGCAGCACGCAACGAGTTTCTGCCTTGCGGAAGCCTACAGGCTCCTGCGATGAAGCTGTATCACTTTCTGGTTGTTCAGTCATGATTGGACTGTCATGGCTGAAAGGGAGGAGGTGATCATGAAAGTGAATTCAAATCAGAACGAAAGTTTTCGAACAATGGACAACTCTCCATAACAGAGCGGCCTACGACATTGCGGTACATAAGTGTACTGCATCACAACTTCGTTTGGCCTGTGAGCGCTGGCTGATGAATGAACACTCGAAGGTGAGACAGAGAAAGAAGAGCAACATTACAGTGAAAGAAGTTATATTATATCAGATGGATATCGTTCCATTTGATTTCAAATGTATGTCTACGTTTGTAGTTCAACATATAATGGGCATGTATGTTGATTTTATGTGTCGGGTATTTTAATTAGAGAAGTTGACTTAATGGGGATGAATATATGCCTAAGGGGTATTTTGGAACTGAATAGAGATATTTACTGGAGTGAAATTAGTAGATGTTTCTTTGTCAGGCGAAAGACAGTGCTCCTGTCGTACGCATAAGTGTTAATCGTCCTAAATTGTGCATAAAGTTCTTATTTATGTTCGAATAAATTTGTGAATGGGTAAAAGTCAACAAAGTATTTATGCTATGACATGTGGGAAAACTCTAAAGTTATACAGGACACTCTAGGATTTTAATGTAAGTATGTAACCTTTAGCATGCAAGGAGACCTGGAGACATACATTCTTTGAAATGATAGGAATATAGAGTTAGGAGGTCGCAGTAGACTGGTTATTTGTGAGCCTTGGTAATCTAGAGTGTTTAGATAATTATGGATGCTCTCTGCATGTGCTAAAAGTGGAGTTAACTAAACAAAAAAAAAACGAATCATTTTTTGGATGACTATGGTAAATTTATCCCTGACATTAGCTGAAGCTAAGAGCTTTAGATGCCAGGTGTGAATTTCCGTAACACACTTTGAATTCGATAATTGGGTGCTTTGATAAGCAAAGGGGTTGGATTCATTTCAGCGACGTGTATTTTGTTTCAGTGTCAGATTTCTGTAATACGGTTTATCAGTTATGTCATTTGTCATATATGTATATGGAATTTTGTATGCCATTCTACTGTAATTGTTTGACTTCTTTGTGTCATATTTTTTGATGTTCTAGTCAGTCAGTGCAAAAGGGAGGACTGTAAATTGTGTTCCATATCCGTTTTATGAGGCATGTTTGCCTCAAAGGGAGGATGTGATGTATATTGGAATACAATTCACATTAATATAGCTTAAATAACTGTTCTAAGTTGTCTCTCAGCTGAGCAAACATGTCAGGACACAGAGGCGTTTATAGCATGGGAATTTTAGAATAGCCAGTGGCAACTAACTAGTGACCCACAAACAAATGGTTGTCCTTTCTGTAGCCTAGGCTGTTAACCACTACCATATAAGGGGACAATTTGGGACAGTGGGGGTTTGAGGACCCCCACTACTTTTACAGCTGTTGTCTTTGATGTCTCTGTCTTGAGTTGTATAAAGAGCTTAGTGAAATGTCTATCTGTGTGTTAGTTACCCACAAGCCGTGAGGCTGGTTGGGTGCATACCTGGAGCTCCATGCTCCAGGTCTCTGTTGTTATTCTACACTCTACAATAAAATGGACTTCGAAACTTTCATCTGCGTGCACCGTCGTCAGTCTCTCTCCTAAGTTGTTAGATAGGAAATATACTTCACTTGGCTAAACCAAAACAGCACGGTTGTGACCAGTGTGGACAACGCTTCCATTACAAATCTCACCTTAAAACACACCAGAGAATTCACACTGGAGAGAAACCTCTTATAGCGAGAATCACAATCGCATAAATAAAAAGAAAGCCCAACTTGTCCACTTCAATTTAAAAAAAAAATTATGATTCTACCATCTTCCATTCTGGAGATATTGACCTTTTTCTAACACCTGCTTTTGCCTGCACGCTGCTTGTGAAAAAAAACAACA
The DNA here is from genome assembly GCF_963924005.1 of Protomyctophum bolini. Lineage (NCBI taxonomy): Eukaryota > Metazoa > Chordata > Actinopteri > Myctophiformes > Myctophidae > Protomyctophum > Protomyctophum bolini. Next base: position 49,002,135 of record NC_137863.1, read on the forward strand.
GAGATATGGAGGCCTGAAGTTGACAGACATTTCAGTTCAGTTTTTTTAGTTCAAAAGACCGATATAAAATTGAGCACAAATAATATCCTATACAAACCATATACCGAATGAAAGCCCTGAATGTCTACTTTTAGGAGGAAAACAGTACACATTGTACACATATACAGTTTGTCACTAATTGGCTATTGAATGCAGCTTGCGCCCACCAGAGAACTTTAGAGAAGGCATGGACCCGAAGAACTATTATTCACAAAATAAGGCCTATAGCGACATGTACATACTATATACCGTATGAAACAGTAGACTCTCTGCTTTCATAAGAAAAATACCACCCAGAAAAATCACACCCCTGTGAAGTGAGCAGTGCAATTGCACTGCTCACTTCACAGGGGTGTGATTTTTATTATTATTACAGTATTAGTATTTTTCTTATGAAAGCAGAGAGTCGACTGTTTCATACGGTATATAGTATGTACATGTCGCTATAGGCCTTATTTTGTGAATAATAGTTATTCAGGCCCATGCCATCTCTAAAGTTCTCTGAAAAAGATAATTTTAGAGAGCATGGACCTAACAACTAAATATTCACAAAATAAGGCCTATAGCGACATGTACATACTATATACCGTATGAAACAGAATACTCTCTGCTTTCATAAGAAAAATACTAATACTGTAATAATAATAGAAATCACACCCCAGTGAAGTGAGCAGTGCAATGTTGCACTGCTCACTTCACAACATTGCACTGCTCACTTCACAGGGGTGTGATTTTTATTATTACGAGTAAGACGCGCGAACGCGGAAGGCGAACGCAGATCGTAAATTGCAATAACAATTAGAATAAATTACAGACATGATCTGCAGGGTGTCATAGTTAGTGCTTGGACCACGCCAGCTCCATATATGGTCACAAAAGACGCCATCACACTCATGTCACCATGACTCAGCCATAACCATATAAGGAGTCCCCAAAGCAGGACCACGCCATCACACTCATGTCACCATGACTCACAAATCACTCAGCTCCATATATGGGCACAAAAGGGCCAGGTCCACATATACAGTAAGCGGGACAGACAGACACACACACACACACACACACACACACAGACAGACAGACAGACAGACAGACAGACAGACGTGATCTGCTAGGTCTCATAGTAAGTGCTCATTGCATTCGCAATTACAGTATTAGTTTTTTTCTTATGAAAGCAGAGAGTCTTGATGCACATTATCTGATCATAAAACGGACTTGGAAACTTTCTTCAATCGTAGCCCCATATGTGCCCTCTCCCTACGCTCATTGAACTCATTCTGTGATTCGAGCTACAAACAATCGCAGTAACGGGGGGGGGGGGGGGGGCAACTAGGCTTTGAGGAAATGATCTTGCATAATCAACATTATTGTCGATTGTCGTGTGCCGCTCCAAACATGTCCAGACATACCACTAACCTCATCGATCCAGTCTCGCGTATCTATAAGGTGAGACGCGAGACTGGATCGGATTGTGTCTGGACATGTTTGGGGAAAAAAACAAGAAAAACAACGAGATGGATGCGGCAGCAGAAGCAGCACGTCAACGTATTTGGAAGAAAAAAAACGAGAAAGCACCACCTGTCGTTGCAAGACAAACACCCGTATGTTGCTGATAGACAGATAATAATCGATCCGATTTTGTCCTGCCGTTCATTTTATCACATTAGGTGCAGGGCAGGCTGCTCGACGGTGAGTTTATAATAGCCTGTTGTAACGAGAAAGGGGGATGGATTGGATGGTTGAGCAGCGCAGCAGCAGTACGGCTTGCGATCAGCGACCAACGTATCATGGCGGGCCCTCGATAATGATGTGCAATCTGTCCATGACTAACTCCACATGTGTCTGGCAAACGTTACGTTATGAAATCAAATGCCGATCGTTGCAGGTTTATATACGGGCAGAGAGCAAATCGCGTTGTATCTTGTTCCGAGAATCAGAGTGCAAGCCTTGCAGTTGAAAGCAGTGGGGACTCGGGAGTGGGGGGGGAACTGCCAATGCGATCCAAGAGGAAGAGACCCCCCCCCCCCACCATTCTCCCTCGGGAGAAACCATGTAGAAACAGGAGGGGAGGGGGAATCGAGTGTATTCACACAAACAAGAGCATTGTCCCATCCATTTTAGGTCCCCTGACATCTGCGTTGGTCTATGCCGGACGGCCGTCTCCAATACGTCGTACGTCCTCGCATAGACCAACCAATAGGCGGTGCCAGACGCTTCTCAGACCAACACCTCTTTTCAGCAGGGGGGGGTTTTAACTCTTTTTAGAGCCGATCGGTGTTACATTATGAGTTGTCCGGGCGCAAATATAGTTGAACCATAGTAATCAATAAAAAAACGTTTTTTGGACCATAAAACGTATAAAAACGTTATGCGCTTCTTGCGCTTGGCTATAATAAAACGTTTAAAAACGCTTTGCGCATTCGATGAGTTAAAAGCCACCAGAGAATTCACTCTGGAGAGAAACCCTATGGATGTGATCAGTGTGTACAACGGTTCTCTCGAATGTCCAACCTTAAAACACACCAGAGCATTGTGCACACTGGAGAGAAACCCTATGGATGTGATCAGTGTGGAAAACACTTCTCTGCAATGTCCAGCCTTAAAAAACACAAGAGAATGCACACTGGAGAGAAACCCTATGGATGTGATCAGTGTGGACAACACTTCTCTCAATTGTCCAACCTTAAAAAGCACCAGAGAATTCACACTGGAGAGAAACCCTATGGATGTGATCAGTGTGGACAACATTTCTCTCAAATATCCAGCCTTAAAACACACCAGAGCATTCACACTGGAGAGAAACCCTATGGATGTGATCAGTGTGGACAACGCTTCTCTAGAATGTCCGACCTTAAAACACACCATAAAATTCACACTGGAGAGAAACCCTATGGATGTGATCAGTGTGGACAAAGGTTCTCTCAAATGTACAACCTTAAAACACACCAGAGCATTGTGCACACTGGAGAGAAACCCTATGGATGTGATCAGTGTGGAAAACACTTCTCTGCAATGTCCAGCCTTAAAAAACACAAGAGAATTCATACTGGAGAGAAACCCTATGGTTGTGATCATTGTGGACAACACTTCTCTCAATTGACCCACCTTAAAAGACACCGGATAATTCACACTAGAGAGAAACCCTAGTGTTTACATTATGACAAGAGCTTAGCACATCCACGTAAAAAGTGTTGGATGATTATCTTTTTTTCATCATTTTAATTACAATTAAAGTTGTATACTGTTTAAATGACCTGTTTTTTTGTGGTATTTCTTATTCACTGGGTTTTTCATATATTTTTTGAGAGAAATTATTAACACCTAAAAGTATGGTGGTGACTGTTAGAGGAGCCTCTTTTTGAACCCATTGCATCAATCTATCTATACATTATTTTTGACAACCATGATTTATTTCTGCTTCGTTATTATGATACTGCTTTTATACTGTATACTGGACATGTCAGATATAAATAAAGGTCTCGATATTCAATTTAATTCTCAACCTTATTCTTTGTTTTACTGTCATTTGATCTGCAGATTTTCTGTCAATTAGATTTAGATTAACTTTGTTCACACTTGTTCAGACACACATTTTATTTTTAGGCCACACTTGGAAGAAGCAATCCCGTTCAAATTCAGTTTCTACGAGAACATGGGTCCCATTTAATAATGTGCTCCATGTTCTTGTAGAAACTGAACATGAAGGTCTATGATTGGATTGATTGCAAGTTTGCAACAGGATTACACATTAAACCTTTCGGCTCATATGCTTTTCATTAAAGCTTTATTCTACACTTCCCCGTAATGTCCAAAATACACCAGATCCTTCACATTCAGAGATAAATTAATTGCAAAGTGTGTGGAGAAGCTTTTAGTCCATCAAATTATTTAGAAGTTCACAAGGTTGTATACACTGGTTACGGACAGATATAAACATATAACTCTGTTGAACAGTAGCCTTTAACTAAAGCGTAATTATAGAGGACGAGTTTATGACGATACGTGGTCTCTTAACAAATTAACTGCTTCTAAATTATTCCATTATACAATCTCCAACTGTCAGTTGCTTATGTCGGAATGCTCGGTCATATAAGCTTTTATATAAATCAGGATCGCTGTAATATGTTTTCCCCTTTTTTGCTTGGCCTTTCCATCTGCAGCGGACTCCTGCCGTTCACTTCTTGTATACAGGCCTACTGAAAAGGCTCATAACTCTGACCAAACACCGATGTTCAGAGGTCTTTATTTTATTTTATTTCTTCCAAGCAGAAGTACAGAGGTTTATATAAGTTTACATATGTATTGTTAACTTAATGTGCAACCCTCCCCCTTATAGGTTGGGCAGAATGACCAAGAGTGGTCACACTTGCCCCGCCTACTCCCCCGTTCTCCCTCCCACTCAGGGACGTGCAGAAAGAGAGAGGCAGGGGCTGAAATCCTGTAAGAGGGCACACTGTCATGGTCTCGGAATCTCCCAATTTACACATTCTTGTATATAGATGGGTTGTTGACCAGTCATTCTATATACTAATTAGTATGGTGGTGACTTTTTGTTGGAGTCTGTAGACTCTCTATCTACATTATATATTTCTGCTTTGTTACATCTGACCCTATACATGTTTTATTATTGTGATACTGTTGTTATACTGTATTGCTTTTGTGGAACATGTCACACCAACATTATGCTGCAGATAGAAATAAACAAGTCACAATATTCAATTTAATTCTCAATCGTATTCCTCGTTTCACTGTACATTTCTGTATATTAGATAGTATATTTAGTATATTTATGTATTTGAGCTTTGTGAATTAATCATTTGGTAAATGCTCTGTGCCGATAAATATAACTGATCTACAATTTCAGAATGCATTGTGATGTGTTATCAGCTTAAAGCAACTGTCTTTAACAGTTGCACAGAACATTTGTGAAAATTGTGGAATAAGTTAAATCAAATAAATTGTCTTGACATTAAACATTATATATTATATATTTTCTTTTGACTTGTCTATTTGTGTTACACAAATCAACAGTGGAAACATTATGCCTCTGTTAAAAGTAGAGTTTCTTATTTAGTCAAATAACGGAACAAACACATCCAGCATCTGAAAGAAATCCCCCCCCCCCCATTATTTGCATTTTAAATGCAGATGGCCCACTCAGTATAATCTACACACTTAACTGTCATTGTCTCCAAGTATCCCCCAATTTACACATTCTTGTATCTAGATGGGTTGTTGACCAGTCATTCTATATACTAATTAGTATGGTGGTGACTTTTTGTTGGAGTCTGTAGAGCCATTTTGTTGTTGTTCTATCTATGCTGCAGATAGAAATAAACAAGTCACAATAGTCAATTTAACTCTCAATCTTATTCCTGGTTTCACATTACTTTGACCTGCAGATTTGCTGTAGCCTATAGATTCATGTATTTGAGCTTTGCCATTTGGTAAATGCTCTGGGCAGATCAACATAACTCATCTACAAAGAACGGATTGTGATATGATGTGTTGTCATCTTAAATATTGTCTATGACAGTTACACAGAATAACTGTGAAAATTGTGGAAGAATCTTGAAAAATGAGGGTCCACAGTTAAATCAAACCAATTGTCTTGACATTAAATATTTGAGATGCACTTGTCTATACAAAGCATTACATTGTATATTGTCCATACAGTTAGGTTACTATAGCCTACTGTTAAAATGACTACATTGCTATGGATTGTAAAATTGTGCAATTGTTGTGAATTTGGCATGTGAAGATGAAAGAATGAAGAAGTTTAATGTCCAACAATCAAAAACATTATTTCATTCACTGCTGACATCTCTGGCTTTGCGTTGAAATGGAACCTGACTGCAGTTAACTGGAGGAGAGCTGCGAGGAGGGTTTTCAGTTTCACCACTCCAAGACAAAGTGGAGGTGTTACTACTTTCAGGCTGCACTCTTCTTTAAAGTGACCTTTTGAGAATACATTGGAGTAGGATCCTAACTAGGTTACTGCACGGTATCATGTGAGATAACACACCTTATAATCTTGTGAATTTGTTGGATATATTTTTTAATTAATTGGTAAGAAGACTGAAAGAAAACAGTGTCACTCCACAAAAATACCCAGTAATTCAAGCAATACATTCAATTTGATTAAAAAGCTGATGAGACTTACATTGTGATTTGACTTCATTTTAATAAATATATTGTATCTATGGTGTGTAGGCTAGGAGTCCAGTTTGTTGATGACATCCAGTCAGTAACATGACATATCATTTAGTAGATCATAATAACACTTGTAATGTTAGAGGTACAGTATAATAGATAGTAAATAATACACCTTATAATCTTATAAAGCAGAATAATGAAACAAAATAAAAAATGAATACAAAACAAATTCACATTATAAAATCAAATCTAACCGTAAACAAATACACAAATCACAGATTATCAGTCCTTGGTCTAATCTTAAATGCTTACCATACTTTTTATTGTGTGACCACTTTGGATCCATTGAGTGAGTATATCTGTGGGGAGGAGGGAGGGTGGGGGACAGTATGTTAGACTGTGATTGGTGGAGAGATGGTTCTATTGTTCTCTTAGTCAATCATTCAAAGCAGTTGGTATAAAAAGACTTGGTCTGTGTCATTTCTCCACAACTCCTCCAGGATCATTTCTGTTCACATCTGTCTGTGGACTGCAGACTTCAGGTGAAGATGAACTCTCTCAAACCCACCAGGGACATTTCTGCGGAACAGGAGGATCCCAAAGACCTTGGTATGTTACTCAACCTCCCTTTTCTCTCCTACTGTTCTGTTTTTATTCCCTCAATATTCTCAATTACACGACAGGGATTTGTTGCACAACAATTACTTTTTTAGTCTATGTATCAACAATCTTTATTTTGTATTTGTTTCCAATCTAGTGTCTCATCATCCGTCTGACTGCCCTGACCTATCAGAGGTGAATGAACAAAGAAGATTGACAAAGAAAAAACACCATTGCTGTGATCAGTGTGGACAACACTTCCCTAAAATGTCCAGCCTTAAAAGACACCAGAGAATTCACACTGGAGAGAAACCCTATGGATGTGATCAGTGTGGACAACACTTCCCTAAAATGTCCAGCCTTAAAAGACACCAGAGAATTCACACTGGAGAGAAACCCTATGGATGTGATCAGTGTGGACAACACTTCTCTACAATGTTCAACCTTAAAACACACAAGATAATTCATACTGGAGAGAAACCCTATGGATGTGATCAGTGTGGACAACACTTCTCTACAATGTTCAACCTTAAAACACACAAGATAATTCATACTGGAGAGAAACCCTATGGATGTGATCAGTGTGGACAACACTTCTCTCAAATACACCACCTTAAAAGCCACCAGAGAATTCACACTGGAGAGAAACCCTATGTATGTGATCAGTGTGGAGAACGGTTCTCTCAAATGTCCAGCCTTAAAAAGCACCAGAGAATTCACACTGGAGAGAAACCATATGGATGTGACCAGTGTGTACAACACTTCTCTCAATTGTCCAACCTTAAAAGCCACCAGAGAATTCACACTGGAGAGAAACCCTATGGTTGTGATCATTGTGGACAACACTTCTCTCAATTGACCCACCTTAAAAGCCACCAGATAATTCACACTAAAGAGAAACCCTAGTGTTAATTACATTATGACAAGAGCTTAGCACATCCACGTAAAAAGTGTTGGATGATTATCTTCTTATTACCCTTATCTTTTCATAATTTTTAATTACAATTAAAGTTGTATACTCTTTAAATGAACTGTTTTTTTGTGGTATTTCTTATTCACTGGGTTTTTCATATATTTTTTAAGAGAAATTATTAACACCTAAAAGTATGGTGGTGACTGTTAGAGGAGCCTCTTTTTTCACCCATTGCATCAATATATCTATACATTATTTCTGACGACCATGATTTATTTCTGCTTCGTTATTATGATACTGCTTTTATATTGTATACTGAACATGTCAGATAGAAATAAAGGTCTCGATATTCAATTTCATTCTCAACCTTATTCTTTGCTTTACTGTCATTTGATCTACAGATTTTCTGTCAATTAGATTTAGATTAACTTTGTTCACACTTGTTCAGACACACATTTTATTTTTAGGCCACACTTGGAAGAAGCAATCCCGTTCAAATTCAGTTTCTACGAGAACATGGGTCCCATTTAATAATGTGCTCCATGTTCTTGTAGAAACTGAACATGAAGGTCTATGATTGGATTGATTGCAAGTTTGCAACAGGATTACACATTAAACCTTTCGGCTCATATGCTTTTCATTAAAGCTTTATTCTACACTTCCCCGTAATGTCCAAAATACACCAGATCCTTCACATTCAGAGATAAATTAATTGCAAAGTGTGTGGAGAAGCTTTTAGTCCATCAAATTATGTAGAAGTTCACAAGGTTGTATACACTGGTTACGGACAGATATAGCAGCGGACTCCTGCTGTTCACTTCTTGTATACAGGCCTACTGAAAAGGCTCATAACTCTGACCAAACACAGATGTTCGGAGGTCTTTTTTTTCCCTTTTTTCTTCCAAGCAGAAGTACAGAGGTTTATATATGTTTTGTATACTTAATGTGCAACCCTCCCCCTTATAGGTTAGGCAGAATGACCAAGAGTGGTCACACTTGCCCCGCCTACCCCCCCGTTCTCCCTCCCACTCAGGGACGTGCAGAAAGAGAGAGGCAGGGGCTGAAATCCTGTAATCCTGTGTAGATGGGTTGTTGACCAGTCATTCTATATACTAATTAGTATGGTGGTGACTTTTTGTTGGAGTCTGGAGACTCTCTACGTGTATCTACATTATATATTTCTGCTTCGTTACATCTGACCCTACATGTTTTATTATTGTGATACTGTGTTATACTGTATTGCTTTTGTGGAACATGTCGCACCAACATTATGCTGCAGATAGAAATAAACAAGTCACAATATTCAATGTAATTCTCAATCGTATTCCTTGTTTCACTGTAAATTTCTGTATATTAGATAGTATATTTAGTATATTTATGTATTTGAGCTTTGTGAATTAATCATTTGGTAAATGGACTTTACAAGGTTAAGCATTCCTAATCCTAAATTCACAGCACACAGCAATGGTCATTCTATGAAGTCATTCTCTCATGGTCAAATAGACATTTCAAACACATGCATGTTTTAAGGGCCACTTCAGCCCTTTTGCAACCATATCTTTCCTGTGGGTTTTATGTGGTAATTTGTGTTTTTAGACATTTTTGTCTCTTTCTGAGACAACATATTTTTCAATAGCTAAAGTATAACATAATGCTTACAACACCAAAATAACCAAATTCCTCCCCGTTACATTCTGTGGTCCTTTTTTTCTGGTTTCCTCAACCCAAGTGGTCAGACCACTTGAGTGCTCAGACAGATGGGTGGACCGCATGCTTTTTCAGAACAGGTTTATTTTCATGATTTTTGGTCAAATAAATTGGAGTAAACACAATTTAACTTTAAACCCGTAATAAGCGTAATGGCTTATGTGGGTGCTTGCAGATCTACAAGCTTGTAGCGCTAATTTTCAATAGCTAAAGTACAACATAATGCTTAGGCCCGGCGCCAGGATGAAATGACTGAGGGGTCAATTACCCCAAAAAATAGTTTTTTTGTAATGTCAATAATATAGGCAGTATCAGTTGTTTTTTGCGATCAATCTGGTGCACTTTGAGATAAAAATGAAGAGGCTAGATCTATAAAGAACTACATCATATTGGACTATTATCATATTTGCTGTGCTATTATTGCCATTTGCCAACATCAGCAGTAGGCTACAAAACAAAACATTTGATAGGGATTTTTGCTATTTTTTAAATTGGAATCCTGAATTATTTTCACCTATTTTTTTTATTGGAATCCGGGAAAGTAATCTTTTTTTATTTAATTTCAAATACATGAACTTTATGATTATGAACTTAAATGCAAATATTGGACATAAAAAAGACTAGTATTAGTCATTAAGCTATTAACACATTAGACTGAAGTAATTAAAGCGGGTCATGTTCGCATGTTTGGAATTGCAATTGGAACAGCTGAAATACCACATTAAGTGCGTCTGTGCTCAAAGCATACAGCCCACTTTAATAATAATAATATCTCAAACTTATATAGCGCTTTTCTGAGTATACCCAAAGACGCTTTACATGGGGGGGCTTTACAGAGGTAACACTCTGCCACTCTCTCTGATCCACTGCATCAATAGCACCCCTCCCCCCCAATGGCAGACAAACATGTCAGACACATACATTCAGTTGATCTGAATTAACATGTGTTAAATCCCTGTGCCTCAGTAATGTTGTACTTCCTGTTCTTTCCAGATGGGAGATGGCCATGACGCATGTTAGATGTTCCTTGCATGCCTGTACAATACATTTTTGTTTGTTTGTAGCAGCATGTTTTGAGTTGTTATAACCAGTGCTGCTAGTGAATATCACTGCCAAATATCACTAGAAAACCAGTCCAGCACAAAAGGTTGTTTTTGGGTCCCTCCGGACCTTCCTCAGGCAGGGACCAAAATGTTGCTTCATTAAATAAGACCCTTTTGCAGAGCAGATACAGTGTGCGGGTGTACCTTATTGCTTTCATTGATGTTACACTGGCCTACGCACCTGTGCGAAAGTTTTCTCCTACAATCTTCTAATCTACAACATACTATAAAAAAGGTCTTGAGAGGTTGAATTGAATTGCCTTGTTGTTGGGAGCAGTGGTTGGCCAGTTTTGTTTCCCGCCCCCTCACTCTGATTGGATGATCAGGGCCCTCTGTTAGTATTTAACAAGAGCTTGGTCTGCTTTGTGTCACTTTAATCTCTGCTAGTTGTTAAGAGCTGAACTTCTCCTTCTACACTAGCTGAAGCATTTCGTTTTTGTTTTGGTTCTACTTTCAACATTAGTACTTTAGATTTTCGCTCTTTAAAAATAGATCTAGTATCAGTTTGTTTGGGCAGGTTTTGAGTTATGGCTTTACTACAAACATTGAAGTCCCTGGTCAACCAGAGACTATCTGCTGCTGCTGAAGAGATATTTGGGGTCGTTGGAAGAATTCTAACAGAGTATGAGGATGAAGCTTCCCACATCAAGCAATAAACTGACCGCCAACGCAGACTACTGGATATGGTTTTACAACTATTGTAAAACCTTTACTATGTTTAATCTAACTTTTAATGTTTGAACACAGTTGGAAGAGGAGCTGGTTGAAACTTTGCATCGATCCATTCATGTTAGGGTTAAACTTGCATTCAAAAACATTCACTGTGGTTATATCTGATATCAATAGGTTGTAGCTAATGATACATTATATTTGAGGAACAAGGAGACGCTTGTTTTAGAAATTAAGCATTGTTGAGGTAAGAAACAATCATTTCGTGACACTTCACACTGGAATCAAAACAACATTAGGACAGATACGGAACTAACAGCAGACGTTTCATGTAATAATGTGTTTCTATTCTGTATCTTCTGTCTAGACTCCATACACCTGGTGTGTAAAAAGGAGGTATTTACTGAGCAGGAGAGAACCTCCAGTCTAATCTCTACAGATTAAAGATGAACAGGAGGAGAGAACCTCCAGTCTGGTCAAAGAGGAACCAGAGTCTCCACAGATTAAATATGAGCAGCAGGAGAGAACCTCCAGTCTGGTCAAAGAGAAACCAGAGTCTCTACAGATTAAAGAGGAGCAAGAGCAGAGTTCCTCCAGTCTGGTCCAGGAGCAACCAGAGTCTCTAAAGATTAAAGAGGAACATGATGAGTTACTTCAAAGATCAGATGAGGATGGTGGATCAACAGAGACATTACTGTCAGTGAAACATGAAGATGATGAAAACATACCAGCAGAACCTGTAGCCAGCACCTCATCTAAACACATGGAAACACAAGCTGGTGTAGAGGACTGCAGTGGAACATCACAACCAACTAGTGATGACCAGCTCCTGTCTTCATGCTGTTCTGAATCTGACATCACTGAAGACAGTGATGAGTGGGGTGAGACCAGGGTTGACCAGTCAGGTTTAAACCGGCTGAAATAACACAATACACAACACATGGGAGGAAATAGTTTGTCTGATCTAAAAAGACACATGATGACTCATACAGGGGAAAAGCCCTTTACATGTACAGTTTGTGGCAAGGGCTTAGTTCGAAAGGCAGATCTAAAATTACATATGATGACTCATACTGGGGAAAAACCCTTTACGTGTACAGTTTGTGGCAAGGGCTGTAATTTAAAGAATAATCAAAAAATACACATGATGACTCATACAGGGGAAAAGCCCTTTACGTGTACCGTTTGTGGCAAGGGCTGTATTCATAATAGCCACTTAAAAATACACATGATGACTCATACAGGGGAAAAAACATTTACGTGTACAGTTTGTGAAAAAAGGTTTATGCAAACATGTGATCTAACAAGACACACAAGGACTCATACAGGGGAAAAGCCCTTTACATGTACAGTTTGTGGCAAGGGCTTCGTTCGAAAGGCAGATCTAAAATTACACATGATGACTCATACTGGGGAAAAGCCCATTACATGTACAGTTTGTGGCAAGGGCTTAGTTCGAAAGGCAGATCTAAAAATACACATGAGGACTCATACAGGGGAAAGGCCCATTACATGTACAGTTTGTGGAAAGGGCTGTAATTTTAAGAGTGATCTAAAAAGACACATGATGACTCATACTGGGGAAAAGCCCTTTACATGTACACTTTGTGGCATGGGCTTAATTCGAAAGGCAGATCTAAAATTACACATTATGACTCATACTGGGGAAAAGTCCATTACATGTACAGTTTGTGGCAAGGGCTTAGTTCGAAAGGCAGATCTAAAAATACACATGAGGACTCATACAGGTGAAAAACCATTTACGTGTACAGTTTGTGAAAAAGGCTTTAGTAGGAGTTGCCATCTAAAAACACACATGAAGACCTGTCGTAAAGGGGAAAAAGCTGTTACATGATACGTTTTTCATCATCATAGTGTATTTCATTGACTTAGTTTGATTATATGTTTAGATTCTCTGTATTATGTTATCTTCATAAAATTGTAACAGAAAATATTTTCTGTAAAACACTGTCCGTAATTTCTTCTTTTTCAAATAAAGGGTTGACAGCTACACATCCTTTGTGTGTTCATTACAGAAAGCTCACCACAACACACGTTTAGGTCATCAGAAACCATCAGGCATCAGATGCCTAATGAAGGTCTGACGACCGAAATGTTGCTCAATAAAATCTAAACTCAAGTGAAGACAGTTTGCGGGATTCTTTTCATCCACTTTGAAATACTAAAATATCTAAAACCAAGTGGCAAGGGCTTTATTCGTAATGAATAATTCGCAATTAAAAATACACATACAGATGACTCATACAGGGGAAAAGTCCTTTACGTGTACAGTTTGTGGCAAGGGCTGTAATTTAAAGACTGATCTAAAAAGACACATGATGACTCATACAGGGGGAAAGCCCTTTACGTGTACCGTTTGTGGCAAGGGCTGTATTCGTAATTTTCAATAAAAAATACACATGATGACTCATACTGGGGAAAAGCCCATTACATGTACAGTTTGTGAAAAAGGCTTTAGTCTGAATTGCCATCTAAAAAGACACATGAAGACCTGTCATAAAGAGGAAAAAGCTGTTAAATTATGTGGTTTTTTTCATCATCATATGTTTAGATTCTCTGTATTATGTTGTCTTCATAAAATTGTAACAGAAAATCTTTACCGTAAAAACACTGTCCGTAATTTCTTCTTTTTAAAAAAAAGGGTTGACAGCTACACATCCTTTGTGTATTCGTTACAGAAAGCTCACCACAACACATGTGCTTCACCTCCTTTAAATACGGACATCTTGTACTGTGAACAATACAGTGACACAAACTTCTTCATTTTACATCCTGCATGCCAAACTATTACTAGAGCATGATACTAATACGAGTATTACTTAAATTAAATTATTAACACCTAAAAGTATGGTGGTGACTGTTAGAGGAGCCTCTTTTTTCACCCATTGCATCAATATATCTATACATTATTTCTGACGACCATGATTTATTTCTGCTTCGTTATTATGATACTGCTTTTATATTGTATACTGAACATGTCAGATAGAAATAAAGGTCTCGATATTCAATTTCATTCTCAACCTTATTCTTTGCTTTACTGTCATTTGATCTACAGATTTTCTGTCAATTAGATTTAGATTAACTTTGTTCACACTTGTTCAGACACACATTTTATTTTTAGGCCACACTTGGAAGAAGCAATCCTGTTCAAATTCAGTTTCTACGAGAACATGGGTCCCATTTAATAATGTGCTCCATGTTCTTGTAGAAACTGAACATGAAGGTCTATGATTGGATTGATTGCAAGTTTGCAACAGGATTACACATTAAACCTTTCGGCTCATATGCTTTTCATTAAAGCTTTATTCTACACTTCCCCGTAATGTCCAAAATACACCAGATCCTTCACATTCAGAGATAAATTAATTGCAAAGTGTGTGGAGAAGCTTTTAGTCCATCAAATTATGTAGAAGTTCACAAGGTTGTATACACTGGTTACGGACAGATATAGCAGCGGACTCCTGCTGTTCACTTCTTGTATACAGGCCTACTGAAAAGGCTCATAACTCTGACCAAACACAGATGTTCGGAGGTCTTTTTTTTTCCTTTTTTCTTCCAAGCAGAAGTACAGAGGTTTATATATGTTTTGTATACTTAATGTGCAACCCTCCCCCTTATAGGTTGGGCAGAATGACCAAGAGTGGTCACACTTGCCCGGCCTACCCCCCCGTTCTCCCTCCCACTCAGGGACGTGCAGAAAGAGAGAGGCAGGGGCTGAAATCCTGTAAGAGGGCAGACTGTCATGGTCTCGGAATCCCCCAATTTACACATTCTTGTATCTAGATGGGTTGTTGACCAGTCATTCTATATACTAATTAGTATGGTGGTGACTTTTTGTTGGAGTCTGGAGACTCTCTACGTGTATCTACATTATATATTTCTGCTTCGTTACATCTGACCCTACATGTTTTATTATTGTGATACTGTGTTATACTGTATTGCTTTTGTGGTCTCAATCGTATTCCTTGTTTCACTGTAAATTTCTGTATATTAGATAGTATATTTAGTATATTTATGTATTTGAGCTTTGTGAATTAATCATTTGGTAAATGGACTTTACAAGGTTAAGCATTCCTAATCCTAAATTCACAGCACACAGCAATTAATGGTCATTCTATGAAGTCATTCTCTCATGGTCAAATAGACATTTCAAACACATGCATGTTTTAAGGGCCACTTCAGCCCTTTTGCAACCATATCTTTCCTGTGGGTTTTATGTGGTAATTTGTGTTTTTAGACATTTTTGTCTCTTTCTGAGACAACATATTTTTCAATAGCTAAAGTATAACATAATGCTTACAACACCAAAATAACCAAATTCCTCCCCGTTACATTCTGTGGTCCTTTTTTTCTGGTTTCCTCAACCCAAGTGGTCAGACCACTTGAGTGCTCAGACAGATGGGTGGACCGCATGCTTTTTCAGAACAGGTTTATTTTCATGATTTTTGGTCAAATAAATTGGAGTAAACACAATTTAACTTTAAACCCGTAATAAGCGTAATGGCTTATGTGGGTGCTTGCAGATCTACAAGCTCGTAGCGCTAATTTTCAATAGCTAAAGTACAACATAATGCTTAGGCCCGGCGCCAGGATGAAATGACTGAGGGGTCAATTACCCCAAAAAATAGTTTTTTTGTAATGTCAATAATATAGGCAGTATCAGTTGTATGACTCAGGCGGTCCTGTGCAAGATTAGAACGATAGCGCTCCAGATTTTTTTGTTTTTTGCGATCAATCTGGTGCACTTTGAGATAAAAATGAAGAGGCTAGATCTATAAAGAACTACATCATATTGGACTATTATCATATTTGCTGTGCTATTATTGCCATTTGCCAACATCAGCAGTAGGCTACAAAACAAAACATTTGATAGGGATTTTTGCTATTTTTTAAATTGGAATCCTGAATTATTTTCACCTATTTTTTTTATTGGAATCCGGGAAAGTAATCTTTTTTTATTTAATTTCAAATACATGAACTTTATGATTATGAACTTAAATGCAAATATTGGACATAAAAAAGACTAGTATTAGTCATTAAGCTATTAACACATTAGACTGAAGTAATTAAAGCTGGTCATGTTCGCATGTTTGGAATTGCAATTGGAACAGCTGAAATACCACATTAAGTGCGTCTGTGCTCAAAGCATACAGCCCACTTTAATAATAATAATATCTCAAACTTATATAGCGCTTTTCTGAGTATACCCAAAGACGCTTTACATGGGGGGGCTTTACAGAGGTAACACTCTGCCACTCTCTCTGATCCACTGCATCAATAGCACCCCTCCCCCCCAATGGCAGACAAACATGTCAGACACATACATTCAGTTGATCTGAATTAACATGTGTTAAATCCCTGTGCCTCTGCAGTAATGTTGTACTTCCTGTTCTTTCCAGATGGGAGATGGCCATGACGCATGTTAGATGTTCCTTGCATGCCTGTACAATACATTTTTGTTTGTTTGTAGCAGCATGTTTTGAGTTGTTATAACCAGTGCTGCTAGTGAATATCACTGCCAAATATCACTAGAAAACCAGTCCAGCACAAAAGGTTGTTTTTGGGTCCCTCCGGACCTTCCTCAGGCAGGGACCAAAATGTTGCTTCATTAAATAAGACCCTTTTGCAGAGCAGATACAGTGTGCGGGTGTACCTTATTGCTTTCATTGATGTTACACTGGCCTACGCACCTGTGCGAAAGTTTTCTCCTACAATCTTCTAATCTACAACATACTATAAAAAAGGTCTTGAGAGGTTGAATTGAATTGCCTTGTTGTTGGGAGCAGTGGTTGGCCAGTTCTGTTTCCCGCCCCCTCACTCTGATTGGATGATCAGGGCCCTCTGTTAGTATTTAACAAGAGCTTGGTCTGCTTTGTGTCACTTTAATCTCTGCTAGTTGTTAAGAGCTGAACTTCTCCTTCTACACTAGCTGAAGCATTTAGTTTTTGTTTTGGTTCTACTTTCAACATTAGTACTTTAGATTTTCGCTCTTTAAAAATAGATCTAGTATCAGTTTGTTTGGGCAGGTTTTGAGTTATGGCTTTACTACAAACATTGAAGTCCCTGGTCAACCAGAGACTATCTGCTGCTGCTGAAGAGATATTTGGGGTCGTTGGAAGAATTCTAACAGAGTATGAGGATGAAGCTTCCCACATCAAGCAAGAAACTGACCGCCAACGCAGACTACTGGATATGGTTTTTACAACTATTGTAAAACCTTTACTATGTTTAATCTAACTTTTAATGTTTGAACACAGTTGGAAGAGGAGCTGGTTGAAACTTTGCATCGATCCATTCATGTTAGGGTTAAACTTGCATTCAAAAACATTCACTGTGGGTATATCTGATATCAATAGGTTGTAGCTAATGATACATTATATTTGAGGAACAAGGAGACGCTTGTTTTAGAAATTAAGCATTGTTGAGGTAAGAAACAATCATTTCGTGACACTTCACACTGGAATTAAAACAACATTAGGACAGATACGGAACTAACAGCAGACGTTTCATGTAATAATGTGTTTCTATTCTGTATCTTCTGTCTAGACTCCATACACCTGGTGTGTAAAAAGGAGGTATTTACTGAGCAGGAGAGAACCTCCAGTCTAATCTCTACAGATTAAAGATGAACAGGAGGAGAGAACCTCCAGTCTGGTCAAAGAGGAACCAGAGTCTCCACAGATTAAATATGAGCAGCAGGAGAGAACCTCCAGTCTGGTCCATGAGGAACCAGAGTCTCTACAGATTAAAGAGGAACATGCTGGATTACTTCAAAGATCAGAGGAGGATGTTGGATCAACAGAGACATTACTGTCAGTGAAACATGAAGATGATGAAAACATACCAGCAGAACCTGTAGCCAGCACCTCATCTAAACACATGGAAACACAAGCTGGTGTAGAGGACTGTGGAACATCACAACCAACTAGTGATGACCAGCTCCTGTCTTCAGGCTGTTCTGAATCTGACATCACTGAAGACAGTGATGAGTGGGATGAGACCAGGGATAACCAGTCAGGTTTAAACCTGAGAAATATTAAGAAATATTTTAGCTGTGCAGACTGTGGCAAAATGTTTAATCATAAGGGACATCTAAACAAGCACACAATGATTCATTCAGGGGAAAAGCCATTTGTTTGTACTGTGTGTGACCGAGGCTTTAATCAAAGGGATAGTCTAAAATTACACATGATGACTCATACAGGGGAAAAGCCATTTACGTGTACCGTTTGTGCCAAGGGCTTTACTCATAATGGCCAATTCAAAATACACATGATGACTCATACAGGGGAAAAGCCCTTTACGTGTACCGTTTGTGGCAAGGGCTGTACTAATAATAGAAAATTAAAAATACACATGAGGACTCATACAGGGGAAAAGCCCTTTACGTGTACAGTTTGTGGCAAGGGCTGTAATGTAAAGACTGATCTAAATAGACACATGATGACTCATACAGGGGAAAAGCCATTTACGTGTACCGTTTGTGCCAAGGGCTTTACTCATAATGGCCAATTCAAAATACACATGATGACTCATACAGGGGAAAAGCCCTTTACGTGTACCGTTTGTGGCAAGGGCTGTATTCGTAATGGCCAATTAAAAATACACATAAGGATTCATACAGGGGAAAAGCCCTTTGCGTGTACAGTTTGTGGCAAGGGCTGTAATTTAAAGACTGATCTAAAAAGACACATGATGACTCATACAGGGGAAAAGCCATTTATGTGTACCGTTTGTGCCAAGGGCTTTACTGATAATGGCCAATTAAAAATACACATGAGGACTCATACAGGGGAAAAACCATTTACTTGTACAGTTTGTGAAAAAGGCTTTAGTCAGAATTCCAATCTAAAACAACATATGAAGACGTGTCATGAAGAGGAAAAAGCTGTTAAATAATGAGTGTTTTCTTTCTTCAAATAAGGCATTATGTTGACACTTAATGTCAATTATCAGCAGTTTAGCTAAATACATTAAACATAATGGACTATACATTTTTTTAATCGATTTTCAACTTGTATACTGCTGATACTGATACGAATATGAGAAGCAGTGTTTGCCCACATTTGTCATATTCATGAATATTCATGAACTAGTGGCACAATTGAAACTTGTCTCTGTGTATTGGCATGTTGTTTGGACTAGTGTATGTGGACTGGTGTATTTCAATCACTTAGTTTGATTATGTGTTAAGATCTGTTTCATAGCCTAGAATGAATTGTAACAGAAAATATTTACTCTGACCGTAATTTCTTCTTTTTCAAATAAAGGTTTGACAGCTACAGAGATCCTTTGTGTTTTCATTACAGAAATGTCTTAATGTGTTTATACTGTCCATTGTATTAGCCTGTAACTACAAGTACATCTAGTAGAATATGAACAGTCACAGGTGCTGGGAGCAACAATGGCCAGGGCCAGCTGATGCTAATACCTGTTAGAAGACATGGGTCATGAATGTTTAGGAGCATGTCTGTCCCATAACAGGTGATAATGGGTTAACAGAAAATATTTACTCTGTAAAAGCACTGTCCGCAAATTTCTTATTTTTCAAATAAAGGTTTGACAGCTACAGATCCTTTGTGTGTTCATTACAGAAAGCTCATCACAACACATGTGTTTCACCTCTTTTGAGTGTGGACATCTTGTAGTGTGAACAATACAGTGGCAACTGCTTCATTTTACATCCTTCATACCAAACTTTTACTATAAGGAACATGAGTATAACTGTACAGTCTACACGTATTTTACTTGAACTTGCTATATTGAACATGACATGAGTATGTCTTAATGTGTGCATACTGTCCATTGTACTTAGCCTGTAACTACAAGTACATCTAGTGGAATATGAACAGGCACAGGTGCTGGGAGCAACAATGGCCAGGGCCAGCTGATGCTAATACCTGTTATAAGACATGGGTCATGAATGTTGTGGAATGTTTAGGAGCATGTCTGTCCCATTGTAACAGGTGATAATGGGTTAGCGTGTGCAACCCTATTGCTGAATGGATTGACCAACCAATTTGCGTGATGTGATCCTTTTAGTGTGACATGTAGAGTGCATATAGCCTACTCCTACACAGTGTTGTTTTTGGCAGATTTTAGATTTAGTCATAGGCTATAGTCCCTTTGTTTAGTCAATCAATGGAATACTGATAGCCTACTGGCAACCGCAAGGTTGGAGTCTAAGTAAAACGTCTGGGTTTCCGAGGCTTGAGTCTTAAGTGTCCTTGAGCAAGACTCTGAACCCCGCTAATTGCTCCTGATGTGCTGGTTGGTGCCCGGCCTGCATGGTTTCCTCTGCCATCAGTGTTTGAATGTGTGTGTGAATGGGTGAATGCAATGCACA
Source organism: Protomyctophum bolini (assembly GCF_963924005.1). Taxonomy (NCBI): domain Eukaryota; kingdom Metazoa; phylum Chordata; class Actinopteri; order Myctophiformes; family Myctophidae; genus Protomyctophum; species Protomyctophum bolini. The sequence continues at coordinate 49,022,689 of NC_137863.1, forward strand.
ATCTATGTAAAGCGCCTGGATAAAGGCGCCACCATTTGACCATTTAGAGAGAAAGTTTGTAGGTTTGTCTTTTCATTTTTTTTTAAACCGGGGTCTTCAACAGGGACTCCTAGAGTCAGTCCTCAGAGATACTGCAGGGTTTCCTACATAATAATTGCAGCCAAACGCCATCGAGCATTTTTTTTAACTTATCCTTCAAGACCCACAGCCTAGAATGCATTGTAACAGAACATATTTACTCTGTAATTTCTTCTTTTTCAAATAAAGGTTTGACAGCTACACACCCTTTGTGTGTTCATTACAGAAAGCTCATCACAACACTCTTTAAGTATGGACATCTTGTACTGTGAACAATACAGTGATAATTGCTTTATTTTACATCCTTCATACCAAACTATTACTATAAGGAACACGATAATTATTTGTACAGTCTACACATATTTTACTACTTATTGCTGAATGGATCGACCAACCAATTTGCATGTGATCCTTTTAGTGGATATACTCCTACTGTAGTATAGTGTGAATGGAGTGGAACGTGTATAGGATTGGGAATCAATCAATTGTATTTAAATGATTTAGACTGGAAAGTACTTAGCATCCCTGTGACAACATCTGAAAGGTGATAAAAGCAATTTGAGCTATTTGTCACCCCTACATCTGGACTTTTTAAGGTTAGGCATTCATAATCCTAAATTCACAGCACCCACCAATGGTCATTGTATGAAGTCATTCTCTCATGGTCAAATAGACATTTCACACATGCATGTTTTAAGGGACACTTCAGCCCTTTTGCAACCATATCTTTCCTGGGGGTTTTATGTGGTAATTTGTGTTTTTAGACATTTTTGTCTCTTTCTGAGACAACATGTAGTTCAGGAAGGAAGTGAGACCAGTGTCCATGACATCATTGGCACTTTCAAACACGTATTACACACACAAAGTGTGTCTTGTTTCCCAAACATCAATAAAATAAGATATGGTTGCAAAAGGGGTGAAATGGCCCTTTAAACGCAAGACAGGCTCTATATTTTGCAAGTTTTTAGTTATGGCTTTACTACAAACATTGAAGTCCCTGGTCAACCAGAGACTATCTGCTGCTGCTGAAGAGATATTTGGGGTCGTTGGAAGAATTCTAACAGAGTACGAGGATGAAGCTTTCCACATCAAGCAAGAAACTGACCGCCAACGCAGACTACTGGATATGGTTTTACAACCATTCGTCAAACTACACAGAGCCGGTTGGTAAAATCTTTACTATGTTTAATCTAACCGTTAATGTTTGAACACAGTTGGAAGAGGAGCTGGTTGAAACTTTGCATCGATCCATTCATGTTAGGGTTAAACTTGCATGGGTTAAACTTGCAGGGTTAAACTTGCATTCAAAAACATATATTTGATAGCAATAGGTTGTAGCTAATGATACATTATATTTGAGGAACAAGGAGACGCTTGTTTTAGAAATTATTGAGGTAAGAAACAATCCTTTTGTGACACTTCACACTGGAATCAAAACAACATTGGGACAGATACGGAAATAACAGCAGCAGTTTCATGTAATAATAATGTGTTTCTATTCTGTATCTTCTGTCTAGACTCCAGATACGGAACTAACCGCAGAAGTTTCATCTAATAATGTGTTTCTATTCTGTATCTTCTGTCTAGACTCCATACACCTCATGGTGTGTAAAGAGGAGGTATTTACTGAGCAGCAGCAGGAGAGAACCTCCAGTCTGGTCAAAGTTGAACCAGAGTCTCCACAGATTGTATAGGATTGGGAATCAATCAATTGTATTTAAATGATTTAGACTGGAAAGTACTTAGCATCCCTGTGACAACATCTGAAAGGTGATAAAAGCAATTTGAGCTATTTGTCACCCCTACATCTGGACTTTTTAAGGTTAGGCATTCATAATCCTAAATTCACAGCACCCACTTCACACATCAATGGTCATTGTATGAAGTCATTCTCTCATGGTCAAATAGACATTTCACACATGCATGTTTTAAGGAGCAGCAGGAGAGAACCTCCAGTCTGGTCAAAGAGGAACCAGAGTCTCCACAGATTAAAGAGGAGCAAGAGGAGAGAACCTCCAGTCTGGTCAAAGAGGAACCAGAGTCTCCACAGATTAAATATGAGCAGCAGGAGAGAACCTCCAGTCTGGTCAAAGAGAAACCAGAGTCTCTACAGATTAAAGAGTAGCAAGAGCAGAGTTCCTCCAGTCTGGTCCAGGAGCAACCAGAGTCTCTAAAGATTAAAGAGGAACATGATGAGTTACTTCAAAGATCAGATGAGGATGGTGGATCAACAGAGACATTACTGTCAGTGAAACATGAAGATGATGAAAACATACCAGCAGAACCTGTAGCCAGCACCTCATCTAAACACATGGAAACACAAGCTGGTGTAGAGGACTGCAGTGGAACATCACAACCAACTAGTGATGACCAGCTCCTGTCTTCATGCTGTTCTGAATCTGACATCACTGAAGACAGTGATGAGTGGGGTGAGACCAGGGTTGACCAGTCAGGTTTAAACCGGCTGAAATCACACAATACACAACACATGGGAGGAAATAGTTTGTCTGATCTAAAAAGACACATGATGACTCATACAGGGGAAAAGCCCTTTACATGTACAGTTTGTGGCAAGGGCTTAGTTCGAAAGGCAGATCTAAAATTACACATGATGACTCATACTGGGGAAAAACCCTTTACGTGTACAGTTTGTGGCAAGGGCTGTAATTTAAAGAATAATCTAAAAATACACATGATGACTCATACAGGGGAAAAGCCCTTTACGTGTACCGTTTGTGGCAAGGGCTGTATTCATAATGGCCACTTAAAAATACACATGATGACTCATACAGGGGAAAAAACATTTACGTGTACAGTTTGTGGCAAGGGCTTCGTTCGAAAGGCAGATCTAAAATTACACATGATGACTCATACTGGGGAAAAGCCCCATTACATGTACAGTTTGTGGCAAGGGCTTAGTTCGAAAGGCAGATCTAAAAATACACATGAGGACTCATACAGGGGAAAGGCCCATTACATGTACAGTTTGTGGAAAGGGCTGTAATTTTAAGAGTGATCTAAAAAGACACATGATGACTCATACTGGGGAAAAGCCCTTTACATGTACACTTTGTGGCATGGGCTTAATTCGAAAGGCAGATCTAAAATTACACATTTTTACTCATACTGGGGAAAAGTCCATTACATGTACAGTTTGTGGCAAGGGCTTAGTTCGAAAGGCAGATCTAAAAATACACATGAGGACTCATACAGGGGAAAAACCATTTACGTGTACAGTTTGTGAAAAAGGCTTTAGTAGGAGTTGCCATCTAAAAACACACATGAAGACCTGTCGTAAAGGGGAAAAAGCTGTTACATGATACGTTTTTCATCATCATAGTGTATTTCATTGACTTAGTTTGATTATATGTTTAGATTCTCTGTATTATGTTATCTTCATAAAATTGTAACAGAAAATATTTTCTGTAAAACACTGTCCGTAATTTCTTTTTTTTCAAAAAAAGGGTTGACAGCTACACATCCTTTGTGTGTTCATTACAGAAAGCTCACCACAACACACGTTTAGGTCATCAGAAACCATCAGGCATCAGATGCCTAATGAAGGTCTGACGACGTAGCATCCCTGTGACAACATCTGAAAGGTGATAAAAGCAATTTGAGCTATTTGTCACCCCTACATCTGGACTTTTTAAGGTTAGGCATTCATAATCCTAAATTCACAGCACCCACTTCACACATCAATGGTCATTGTATGAAGTCATTCTCTCATGGTCAAATAGACATTTCACACATGCATGTTTTAAGGGACACTTCAGCCCTTTTGCAACCATATCTTTCCTGGGGGTTTTATGTGGTAATTTGTGTTTTTAGACATTTTTGTCTCTTTCTGAGACAACATGTAGTTCAGGAAGGAAGTGAGACCAGTGTCCATGACATCATTGGCACTTTCAAACACGTATTACACACACAAAGTGTGTCTTGTTTCCCAAACATCAATAAAATAAGATATGGTTGCAAAAGGGGTGAAATGGCCCTTTAAACGCAAGACAGGCTCTATATTTTGCAAGCTTAATTCGAAAGGCAGATCTAAAATTACACATTTTGACATTTTGACTCATACTGGGGAAAAGTCCATTACATGTACAGTTTGTGGCAAGGGCTTAGTTCGAAAGGCAGATCTAAAAATACACATGAGGACTCATACAGGGGAAAAACCATTTACGTGTACAGTTTGTGAAAAAGGCTTTAGTAGGAGTTGCCATCTAAAAACACACATGAAGACCTGTCGTAAAGGGGAAAAAGCTGTTACATGATACGTTTTTCATCATCATAGTGTATTTCATTGACTTAGTTTGATTATATGTTTAGATTCTCTGTATTATGTTATCTTCATAAAATTGTAACAGAAAATATTTTCTGTAAAACACTGTCCGTAATTTCTTCTTTTTCAAAAAAAGGGTTGACAGCTACACATCCTTTGTGTGTTCATTACAGAAAGCTCACCACAACACACGTTTAGGTCATCAGAAACCATCAGGCATCAGATGCCTAATGAAGGTCTGACGACCGAAATGTTGCTCAATAAAATCTAAACTCAAGTGAAGTTTTCATCCACTTTGAAATACTAAAATATCTAAAACCAAGTGGCAAGGGCTTTATTCGTAATGAATAATTCGCAATTAAAAATACACATACAGATGACTCATACAGGGGAAAAGTCCTTTACGTGTACAGTTTGTGGCAAGGGCTGTAATTTAAAGACTGATCTAAAAAGACACATGATGACTCATACAGGGGGAAAGCCCTTTACGTGTACCGTTTGTGGCAAGGGCTGAATTCGTAATTTTCAATAAAAAATACACATGATGACTCATACTGGGGAAAAGCCCATTACATGTACAGTTTGTGAAAAAGGCTTTAGTCTGAATTGCCATCTAAAAAGACACATGAAGACCTGTCATAAAGAGGAAAAAGCTGTTAAATGATGTGGTTTTTTTCATCATCATATGTTTAGATTCTCTGTATTATGTTGTCTTCATAAAATTGTAACAGAAAATCTTTACCGTAAAAACACTGTCCGTAATTTCTTCTTTTTCAAAAAAGGGTTGACAGCTACACATCCTTTGTGTATTCGTTACAGAAAGCTCACCACAACACATGTGCTTCACCTCCTTTAAATACGGACATCTTGTACTGTGAACAATACAGTGACACAAACTTCTTCATTTTACATCCTGCATGCCAAACTATTACTAGAGCATGATACGAGTATTACTTAAATTAAACAGTCTACACATATTTTACTTGAACTTTCTACATTGAACATGACAGGAGTAAAGTCTTAATGTTACAGTGCGCATACTGTCCACTGTACTTAACCTGTAACTACATGTAGATCTAGCGTATAATAAGAAATGCTTCATGTTCTAACAATTGTGTGTAAGGATGGTGACACATCCCTTATACTGTGATGATGATAAAACTATGACAAAATAATAGTAGTTGTGGACGTGAGTTGATATGCATGTATGCAAACATGCATGTTTGCTGCTGCCTTTCATTGAGAATTATTATTCTACACTTACAATGTATTTAAATTATTTCGTTAATTTCCATTCAAATCCAGGGTGGAATAAGAAAGTTACACAAAGCAGCTGTAACTTTATATTTTACTGAATCTGATTGCACTTTTATAATGTTTCATTTACTTAATGGTTTTTAAACACATTGCATTGCCTTGTTGTTGTGAGCAGTGATTGGCCAGTTTTGTTCTTGGTGTGTCCCTCCCCACTCACTCTGATTGGCCCACTGTTAGTATTTAACAAGAGCTTGGCCTGCTTGGTGTCACATTAATCTCTGCTAGTTGTTAAGAGCTGAACTTCTCCTCTTTGCACTAGTTGAAGCATTTCGTTTTGGTTCTACTTTATACTTAGGATATAATATTTTCGCTCTATATTTTGCAAGTTTTTAGTTATGGCTTTACTACAAACATTGAAGTCCCTGGTCAACCAGAGACTATCTGCTGCTGCTGAAGAGATATTTGGGGTCGTTGGAAGAATTCTAACAGAGTACGAGGATGAAGCTTTCCACATCAAGCAAGAAACTGACCGCCAACGCAGACTACTGGATATGGTTTTACAACCAATCGTCAAACTACACAGAGCCGGTTGGTAAAACCTTTACTATGTTTAATCTAACAGTTAATGTTTGATTAACTGTCAGTTGGAAGAGGAGCTGGTTGAAACTTTGCATCGATCCATTCATGTTAGGGTTAAACTTGCATTCAAAAACATTCTCTGTGGATATATCTGATAGCAATAGGTTGTAGCTAATGATAAATTATATTTGAGGAACAAATAGTTTTAGAAAATTTTGAGGTAAGAAACAATCCTTTTGTGACACTTCACACTGGAATCAAAACAACATTGGGACAGATACGGAAATAACAGAAGCAGTTTCATGTAATAATTTGTTTCTATTCTGTATCCAGACTCCATACACCTCCTGGTGTGTAAAGAGGAGGTATTTATTGAGCAGCAGCAGGAGAGAACCTCCAGTCTGGTCAAAGAGAAACCAGAGTCTCTACAGATTAAAGATGAACAGGAGGAGAGAACCTCCAGTCTGGTCAAAGAGGAACCAGAGTCTCCAGAGATTAAAGAGGAGAGAACCTCCAGTCTGGTCAAAGAGGAACCAGAGTCTCTACAGATTATAGATGAACAGGAGGAGAGAACCTCCAGTCTGGTCAAAGAGGAACTAGAGTCTCCACAGATTAAAGAGGAGCAAGAGGAGAGAACCTCCAGTCTGGTCCAGGAGGAACCAGAGTCTCTACAGATTAAAGAGGAACATGATGAATTACTTCAAAGATCAGAGGAGGATGGTGGATCAACAGAGACATTACTGTCAGTGAAACATGAAGATGATGAAAACATACCAGCAGAACCTGTAGCCAGCACCTCATCTAAACACATGGAAACACAAGCTGGTGTAGAGGACTGTGGAACATCACAACCAACTAGTGATGACCAGCTCCTGTCTCCACGCTGTTCTGAATCTGACATCACTGAAGACAGTGATGAGTGGGATGAGACCAGGGATGACCAGTCAGGTTTAAACCTGAGAAATATTAAGAAATATTTTAGCTGTTCAGACTGTGGCAAAATGTTTAATCGTAAGGGACATCTAAAGTTGCACACAATGATTCATTCAGGGGAAAAGCCATTTACATGTACAGTTTGTGGCAAGGGCTTCGTTCGAAAGGCAGATCTAAAATTACACATGATGACTCATACTGGGGAAAAGCCCATTATATGTACAGTTTGTGGCAAGGGCTTAGTTCGAAAGGCAGATCTAAAAATACACATGAGGACTCATACAGGGGAAAGGCCCATTACATGTACAGTTTGTGGAAAGGGCTGTAATTTTAAGAGTGATCTAAAAAGACACATGATGACTCATACTGGGGAAAAGCCCTTTACATGTACACTTTGTGGCATGGGCTTAATTCGAAAGGCAGATCTAAAATTACACATTATGACTCATACTGGGGAAAAGTCCATTACATGTACAGTTTGTGGCAAGGGCTTAGTTCGAAAGGCAGATCTAAAAATACACATGAGGACTCATACAGGTGAAAAACCATTTACGTGTACAGTTTGTGAAAAAGGCTTTAGTAGGAGTTGCCATCTAAAAACACACATGAAGACCTGTCGTAAAGGGGAAAAAGCTGTTACATGATACGTTTTTCATCATCATAGTGTATTTCATTGACTTAGTTTGATTATATGTTTAGATTCTCTGTATTATGTTATCTTCATAAAATTGTAACAGAAAATATTTTCTGTAAAACACTGTCCGTAATTTCTTCTTTTTCAAATAAAGGGTTGACAGCTACACATCCTTTGTGTGTTCATTACAGAAAGCTCACCACAACACACGTTTAGGTCATCAGAAACCATCAGGCATCAGATGCCTAATGAAGGTCTGACGACCGAAATGTTGCTCAATAAAATCTAAACTCAAGTGAAGACAGTTTGCGGGATTCTTTTCATCCACTTTGAAATACTAAAATATCTAAAACCAAGTGGCAAGGGCTTTATTCGTAATGAATAATTCGCAATTAAAAATACACATACAGATGACTCATACAGGGGAAAAGTCCTTTACGTGTACAGTTTGTGGCAAGGGCTGTAATTTAAAGACTGATCTAAAAAGACACATGATGACTCATACAGGGGGAAAGCCCTTTACGTGTACCGTTTGTGGCAAGGGCTGTATTCGTAATTTTCAATAAAAAATACACATGATGACTCATACTGGGGAAAAGCCCATTACATGTACAGTTTGTGAAAAAGGCTTTAGTCTGAATTGCCATCTAAAAAGACACATGAAGACCTGTCATAAAGAGGAAAAAGCTGTTAAATTATGTGGTTTTTTTCATCATCATATGTTTAGATTCTCTGTATTATGTTGTCTTCATAAAATTGTAACAGAAAATCTTTACCGTAAAAACACTGTCCGTAATTTCTTCTTTTTCAAAAAAAGGGTTGACAGCTACACATCCTTTGTGTATTCGTTACAGAAAGCTCACCACAACACATGTGCTTCACCTCCTTTAAATACGGACATCTTGTACTGTGAACAATACAGTGACACAAACTTCTTCATTTTACATCCTGCATGCCAAACTATTACTAGAGCATGATACTAATACGAGTATTACTTAAATTAAATTATTAACACCTAAAAGTATGGTGGTGACTGTTAGAGGAGCCTCTTTTTTCACCCATTGCATCAATATATCTATACATTATTTCTGACGACCATGATTTATTTCTGCTTCGTTATTATGATACTGCTTTTATATTGTATACTGAACATGTCAGATAGAAATAAAGGTCTCGATATTCAATTTCATTCTCAACCTTATTCTTTGCTTTACTGTCATTTGATCTACAGATTTTCTGTCAATTAGATTTAGATTAACTTTGTTCACACTTGTTCAGACACACATTTTATTTTTAGGCCACACTTGGAAGAAGCAATCCCGTTCAAATTCAGTTTCTACGAGAACATGGGTCCCATTTAATAATGTGCTCCATGTTCTTGTAGAAACTGAACATGAAGGTCTATGATTGGATTGATTGCAAGTTTGCAACAGGATTACACATTAAACCTTTCGGCTCATATGCTTTTCATTAAAGCTTTATTCTACACTTCCCCGTAATGTCCAAAATACACCAGATCCTTCACATTCAGAGATAAATTAATTGCAAAGTGTGTGGAGAAGCTTTTAGTCCATCAAATTATGTAGAAGTTCACAAGGTTGTATACACTGGTTACGGACAGATATAGCAGCGGACTCCTGCTGTTCACTTCTTGTATACAGGCCTACTGAAAAGGCTCATAACTCTGACCAAACACAGATGTTCGGAGGTCTTTTTTTTTCCTTTTTTCTTCCAAGCAGAAGTACAGAGGTTTATATATGTTTTGTATACTTAATGTGCAACCCTCCCCCTTATAGGTTGGGCAGAATGACCAAGAGTGGTCACACTTGCCCGGCCTACCCCCCCGTTCTCCCTCCCACTCAGGGACGTGCAGAAAGAGAGAGGCAGGGGCTGAAATCCTGTAAGAGGGCAGACTGTCATGGTCTCGGAATCCCCCAATTTACACATTCTTGTATCTAGATGGGTTGTTGACCAGTCATTCTATATACTAATTAGTATGGTGGTGACTTTTTGTTGGAGTCTGGAGACTCTCTACGTGTATCTACATTATATATTTCTGCTTCGTTACATCTGACCCTACATGTTTTATTATTGTGATACTGTGTTATACTGTATTGCTTTTGTGGTCTCAATCGTATTCCTTGTTTCACTGTAAATTTCTGTATATTAGATAGTATATTTAGTATATTTATGTATTTGAGCTTTGTGAATTAATCATTTGGTAAATGGACTTTACAAGGTTAAGCATTCCTAATCCTAAATTCACAGCACACAGCAATTAATGGTCATTCTATGAAGTCATTCTCTCATGGTCAAATAGACATTTCAAACACATGCATGTTTTAAGGGCCACTTCAGCCCTTTTGCAACCATATCTTTCCTGTGGGTTTTATGTGGTAATTTGTGTTTTTAGACATTTTTGTCTCTTTCTGAGACAACATATTTTTCAATAGCTAAAGTATAACATAATGCTTACAACACCAAAATAACCAAATTCCTCCCCGTTACATTCTGTGGTCCTTTTTTTCTGGTTTCCTCAACCCAAGTGGTCAGACCACTTGAGTGCTCAGACAGATGGGTGGACCGCATGCTTTTTCAGAACAGGTTTATTTTCATGATTTTTGGTCAAATAAATTGGAGTAAACACAATTTAACTTTAAACCCGTAATAAGCGTAATGGCTTATGTGGGTGCTTGCAGATCTACAAGCTCGTAGCGCTAATTTTCAATAGCTAAAGTACAACATAATGCTTAGGCCCGGCGCCAGGATGAAATGACTGAGGGGTCAATTACCCCAAAAAATAGTTTTTTTGTAATGTCAATAATATAGGCAGTATCAGTTGTATGACTCAGGCGGTCCTGTGCAAGATTAGAACGATAGCGCTCCAGATTTTTTTGTTTTTTGCGATCAATCTGGTGCACTTTGAGATAAAAATGAAGAGGCTAGATCTATAAAGAACTACATCATATTGGACTATTATCATATTTGCTGTGCTATTATTGCCATTTGCCAACATCAGCAGTAGGCTACAAAACAAAACATTTGATAGGGATTTTTGCTATTTTTTAAATTGGAATCCTGAATTATTTTCACCTATTTTTTTTATTGGAATCCGGGAAAGTAATCTTTTTTTATTTAATTTCAAATACATGAACTTTATGATTATGAACTTAAATGCAAATATTGGACATAAAAAAGACTAGTATTAGTCATTAAGCTATTAACACATTAGACTGAAGTAATTAAAGCTGGTCATGTTCGCATGTTTGGAATTGCAATTGGAACAGCTGAAATACCACATTAAGTGCGTCTGTGCTCAAAGCATACAGCCCACTTTAATAATAATAATATCTCAAACTTATATAGCGCTTTTCTGAGTATACCCAAAGACGCTTTACATGGGGGGGCTTTACAGAGGTAACACTCTGCCACTCTCTCTGATCCACTGCATCAATAGCACCCCTCCCCCCCAATGGCAGACAAACATGTCAGACACATACATTCAGTTGATCTGAATTAACATGTGTTAAATCCCTGTGCCTCTGCAGTAATGTTGTACTTCCTGTTCTTTCCAGATGGGAGATGGCCATGACGCATGTTAGATGTTCCTTGCATGCCTGTACAATACATTTTTGTTTGTTTGTAGCAGCATGTTTTGAGTTGTTATAACCAGTGCTGCTAGTGAATATCACTGCCAAATATCACTAGAAAACCAGTCCAGCACAAAAGGTTGTTTTTGGGTCCCTCCGGACCTTCCTCAGGCAGGGACCAAAATGTTGCTTCATTAAATAAGACCCTTTTGCAGAGCAGATACAGTGTGCGGGTGTACCTTATTGCTTTCATTGATGTTACACTGGCCTACGCACCTGTGCGAAAGTTTTCTCCTACAATCTTCTAATCTACAACATACTATAAAAAAGGTCTTGAGAGGTTGAATTGAATTGCCTTGTTGTTGGGAGCAGTGGTTGGCCAGTTCTGTTTCCCGCCCCCTCACTCTGATTGGATGATCAGGGCCCTCTGTTAGTATTTAACAAGAGCTTGGTCTGCTTTGTGTCACTTTAATCTCTGCTAGTTGTTAAGAGCTGAACTTCTCCTTCTACACTAGCTGAAGCATTTAGTTTTTGTTTTGGTTCTACTTTCAACATTAGTACTTTAGATTTTCGCTCTTTAAAAATAGATCTAGTATCAGTTTGTTTGGGCAGGTTTTGAGTTATGGCTTTACTACAAACATTGAAGTCCCTGGTCAACCAGAGACTATCTGCTGCTGCTGAAGAGATATTTGGGGTCGTTGGAAGAATTCTAACAGAGTATGAGGATGAAGCTTCCCACATCAAGCAAGAAACTGACCGCCAACGCAGACTACTGGATATGGTTTTTACAACTATTGTAAAACCTTTACTATGTTTAATCTAACTTTTAATGTTTGAACACAGTTGGAAGAGGAGCTGGTTGAAACTTTGCATCGATCCATTCATGTTAGGGTTAAACTTGCATTCAAAAACATTCACTGTGGGTATATCTGATATCAATAGGTTGTAGCTAATGATACATTATATTTGAGGAACAAGGAGACGCTTGTTTTAGAAATTAAGCATTGTTGAGGTAAGAAACAATCATTTCGTGACACTTCACACTGGAATTAAAACAACATTAGGACAGATACGGAACTAACAGCAGACGTTTCATGTAATAATGTGTTTCTATTCTGTATCTTCTGTCTAGACTCCATACACCTGGTGTGTAAAAAGGAGGTATTTACTGAGCAGGAGAGAACCTCCTCTCTACAGATTAAAGATGAACAGGAGGAGAGAACCTCCAGTCTGGTCAAAGAGGAACCAGAGTCTCCACAGATTAAATATGAGCAGCAGGAGAGAACCTCCAGTCTGGTCCATGAGGAACCAGAGTCTCTACAGATTAAAGAGGAACATGCTGGATTACTTCAAAGATCAGAGGAGGATGTTGGATCAACAGAGACATTACTGTCAGTGAAACATGAAGATGATGAAAACATACCAGCAGAACCTGTAGCCAGCACCTCATCTAAACACATGGAAACACAAGCTGGTGTAGAGGACTGTGGAACATCACAACCAACTAGTGATGACCAGCTCCTGTCTTCAGGCTGTTCTGAATCTGACATCACTGAAGACAGTGATGAGTGGGATGAGACCAGGGATAACCAGTCAGGTTTAAACCTGAGAAATATTAAGAAATATTTTAGCTGTGCAGACTGTGGCAAAATGTTTAATCATAAGGGACATCTAAACAAGCACACAATGATTCATTCAGGGGAAAAGCCATTTGTTTGTACTGTGTGTGACCGAGGCTTTAATCAAAGGGATAGTCTAAAATTACACATGATGACTCATACAGGGGAAAAGCCATTTACGTGTACCGTTTGTGCCAAGGGCTTTACTCATAATGGCCAATTCAAAATACACATGATGACTCATACAGGGGAAAAGCCCTTTACGTGTACCGTTTGTGGCAAGGGCTGTACTAATAATAGAAAATTAAAAATACACATGAGGACTCATACAGGGGAAAAGCCCTTTACGTGTACAGTTTGTGGCAAGGGCTGTAATGTAAAGACTGATCTAAATAGACACATGATGACTCATACAGGGGAAAAGCCATTTACGTGTACCGTTTGTGCCAAGGGCTTTACTCATAATGGCCAATTCAAAATACACATGATGACTCATACAGGGGAAAAGCCCTTTACGTGTACCGTTTGTGGCAAGGGCTGTATTCGTAATGGCCAATTAAAAATACACATAAGGATTCATACAGGGGAAAAGCCCTTTGCGTGTACAGTTTGTGGCAAGGGCTGTAATTTAAAGACTGATCTAAAAAGACACATGATGACTCATACAGGGGAAAAGCCATTTATGTGTACCGTTTGTGCCAAGGGCTTTACTGATAATGGCCAATTAAAAATACACATGAGGACTCATACAGGGGAAAAACCATTTACTTGTACAGTTTGTGAAAAAGGCTTTAGTCAGAATTCCAATCTAAAACAACATATGAAGACGTGTCATGAAGAGGAAAAAGCTGTTAAATAATGAGTGTTTTCTTTCTTCAAATAAGGCATTATGTTGACACTTAATGTCAATTATCAGCAGTTTAGCTAAATACATTAAACATAATGGACTATACATTTTTTTAATCGATTTTCAACTTGTATACTGCTGATACTGATACGAATATGAGAAGCAGTGTTTGCCCACATTTGTCATATTCATGAATATTCATGAACTAGTGGCACAATTGAAACTTGTCTCTGTGTATTGGCATGTTGTTTGGACTAGTGTATGTGGACTGGTGTATTCCAATCACTTAGTTTGATTATGTGTTAAGATCTGTTTCATAGCCTAGAATGAATTGTAACAGAAAATATTTACTCTGACCGTAATTTCTTCTTTTTCAAATAAAGGTTTGACAGCTACAGAGATCCTTTGTGTTTTCATTACAGAAATGTCTTAATGTGTTTATACTGTCCATTGTATTAGCCTGTAACTACAAGTACATCTAGTAGAATATGAACAGTCACAGGTGCTGGGAGCAACAATGGCCAGGGCCAGCTGATGCTAATACCTGTTAGAAGACATGGGTCATGAATGTTTAGGAGCATGTCTGTCCCATAACAGGTGATAATGGGTTAACAGAAAATATTTACTCTGTAAAAGCACTGTCCGCAAATTTCTTATTTTTCAAATAAAGGTTTGACAGCTACAGATCCTTTGTGTGTTCATTACAGAAAGCTCATCACAACACATGTGTTTCACCTCTTTTGAGTGTGGACATCTTGTAGTGTGAACAATACAGTGGCAACTGCTTCATTTTACATCCTTCATACCAAACTTTTACTATAAGGAACATGAGTATAACTGTACAGTCTACACGTATTTTACTTGAACTTGCTATATTGAACATGCATTGTAACAGAACATATTTACTCTGTAATTTCTTCTTTTTCAAATAAAGGTTTGACAGCTACACACCCTTTGTGTGTTCATTACAGAAAGCTCATCACAACACTCTTTAAGTATGGACATCTTGTACTGTGAACAATACAGTGATAATTGCTTTATTTTACATCCTTCATACCAAACTATTACTATAAGGAACACGATAATTATTTGTACAGTCTACACATATTTTACTACTTATTGCTGAATGGATCGACCAACCAATTTGCATGTGATCCTTTTAGTGGATATACTCCTACTGTAGTATAGTGTGAATGGAGTGGAACGTGTATAGGATTGGGAATCAATCAATTGTATTTAAATGATTTAGACTGGAAAGTACTTAGCATCCCTGTGACAACATCTGAAAGGTGATAAAAGCAATTTGAGCTATTTGTCACCCCTACATCTGGACTTTTTAAGGTTAGGCATTCATAATCCTAAATTCACAGCACCCACCAATGGTCATTGTATGAAGTCATTCTCTCATGGTCAAATAGACATTTCACACATGCATGTTTTAAGGGACACTTCAGCCCTTTTGCAACCATATCTTTCCTGGGGGTTTTATGTGGTAATTTGTGTTTTTAGACATTTTTGTCTCTTTCTGAGACAACATGTAGTTCAGGAAGGAAGTGAGACCAGTGTCCATGACATCATTGGCACTTTCAAACACGTATTACACACACAAAGTGTGTCTTGTTTCCCAAACATCAATAAAATAAGATATGGTTGCAAAAGGGGTGAAATGGCCCTTTAAACGCAAGACAGGCTCTATATTTTGCAAGTTTTTAGTTATGGCTTTACTACAAACATTGAAGTCCCTGGTCAACCAGAGACTATCTGCTGCTGCTGAAGAGATATTTGGGGTCGTTGGAAGAATTCTAACAGAGTACGAGGATGAAGCTTTCCACATCAAGCAAGAAACTGACCGCCAACGCAGACTACTGGATATGGTTTTACAACCATTCGTCAAACTACACAGAGCCGGTTGGTAAAATCTTTACTATGTTTAATCTAACCGTTAATGTTTGAACACAGTTGGAAGAGGAGCTGGTTGAAACTTTGCATCGATCCATTCATGTTAGGGTTAAACTTGCATGGGTTAAACTTGCAGGGTTAAACTTGCATTCAAAAACATATATTTGATAGCAATAGGTTGTAGCTAATGATACATTATATTTGAGGAACAAGGAGACGCTTGTTTTAGAAATTATTGAGGTAAGAAACAATCCTTTTGTGACACTTCACACTGGAATCAAAACAACATTGGGACAGATACGGAAATAACAGCAGCAGTTTCATGTAATAATAATGTGTTTCTATTCTGTATCTTCTGTCTAGACTCCAGATACGGAACTAACCGCAGAAGTTTCATCTAATAATGTGTTTCTATTCTGTATCTTCTGTCTAGACTCCATACACCTCATGGTGTGTAAAGAGGAGGTATTTACTGAGCAGCAGCAGGAGAGAACCTCCAGTCTGGTCAAAGTTGAACCAGAGTCTCCACAGATTGTATAGGATTGGGAATCAATCAATTGTATTTAAATGATTTAGACTGGAAAGTACTTAGCATCCCTGTGACAACATCTGAAAGGTGATAAAAGCAATTTGAGCTATTTGTCACCCCTACATCTGGACTTTTTAAGGTTAGGCATTCATAATCCTAAATTCACAGCACCCACTTCACACATCAATGGTCATTGTATGAAGTCATTCTCTCATGGTCAAATAGACATTTCACACATGCATGTTTTAAGGAGCAGCAGGAGAGAACCTCCAGTCTGGTCAAAGAGGAACCAGAGTCTCCACAGATTAAAGAGGAGCAAGAGGAGAGAACCTCCAGTCTGGTCAAAGAGGAACCAGAGTCTCCACAGATTAAATATGAGCAGCAGGAGAGAACCTCCAGTCTGGTCAAAGAGAAACCAGAGTCTCTACAGATTAAAGAGTAGCAAGAGCAGAGTTCCTCCAGTCTGGTCCAGGAGCAACCAGAGTCTCTAAAGATTAAAGAGGAACATGATGAGTTACTTCAAAGATCAGATGAGGATGGTGGATCAACAGAGACATTACTGTCAGTGAAACATGAAGATGATGAAAACATACCAGCAGAACCTGTAGCCAGCACCTCATCTAAACACATGGAAACACAAGCTGGTGTAGAGGACTGCAGTGGAACATCACAACCAACTAGTGATGACCAGCTCCTGTCTTCATGCTGTTCTGAATCTGACATCACTGAAGACAGTGATGAGTGGGGTGAGACCAGGGTTGACCAGTCAGGTTTAAACCGGCTGAAATCACACAATACACAACACATGGGAGGAAATAGTTTGTCTGATCTAAAAAGACACATGATGACTCATACAGGGGAAAAGCCCTTTACATGTACAGTTTGTGGCAAGGGCTTAGTTCGAAAGGCAGATCTAAAATTACACATGATGACTCATACTGGGGAAAAACCCTTTACGTGTACAGTTTGTGGCAAGGGCTGTAATTTAAAGAATAATCTAAAAATACACATGATGACTCATACAGGGGAAAAGCCCTTTACGTGTACCGTTTGTGGCAAGGGCTGTATTCATAATGGCCACTTAAAAATACACATGATGACTCATACAGGGGAAAAAACATTTACGTGTACAGTTTGTGGCAAGGGCTTCGTTCGAAAGGCAGATCTAAAATTACACATGATGACTCATACTGGGGAAAAGCCCCATTACATGTACAGTTTGTGGCAAGGGCTTAGTTCGAAAGGCAGATCTAAAAATACACATGAGGACTCATACAGGGGAAAGGCCCATTACATGTACAGTTTGTGGAAAGGGCTGTAATTTTAAGAGTGATCTAAAAAGACACATGATGACTCATACTGGGGAAAAGCCCTTTACATGTACACTTTGTGGCATGGGCTTAATTCGAAAGGCAGATCTAAAATTACACATTTTTACTCATACTGGGGAAAAGTCCATTACATGTACAGTTTGTGGCAAGGGCTTAGTTCGAAAGGCAGATCTAAAAATACACATGAGGACTCATACAGGGGAAAAACCATTTACGTGTACAGTTTGTGAAAAAGGCTTTAGTAGGAGTTGCCATCTAAAAACACACATGAAGACCTGTCGTAAAGGGGAAAAAGCTGTTACATGATACGTTTTTCATCATCATAGTGTATTTCATTGACTTAGTTTGATTATATGTTTAGATTCTCTGTATTATGTTATCTTCATAAAATTGTAACAGAAAATATTTTCTGTAAAACACTGTCCGTAATTTCTTCTTTTTCAAAAAAAGGGTTGACAGCTACACATCCTTTGTGTGTTCATTACAGAAAGCTCACCACAACACACGTTTAGGTCATCAGAAACCATCAGGCATCAGATGCCTAATGAAGGTCTGACGACGTAGCATCCCTGTGACAACATCTGAAAGGTGATAAAAGCAATTTGAGCTATTTGTCACCCCTACATCTGGACTTTTTAAGGTTAGGCATTCATAATCCTAAATTCACAGCACCCACTTCACACATCAATGGTCATTGTATGAAGTCATTCTCTCATGGTCAAATAGACATTTCACACATGCATGTTTTAAGGGACACTTCAGCCCTTTTGCAACCATATCTTTCCTGGGGGTTTTATGTGGTAATTTGTGTTTTTAGACATTTTTGTCTCTTTCTGAGACAACATGTAGTTCAGGAAGGAAGTGAGACCAGTGTCCATGACATCATTGGCACTTTCAAACACGTATTACACACACAAAGTGTGTCTTGTTTCCCAAACATCAATAAAATAAGATATGGTTGCAAAAGGGGTGAAATGGCCCTTTAAACGCAAGACAGGCTCTATATTTTGCAAGCTTAATTCGAAAGGCAGATCTAAAATTACACATTTTGACATTTTGACTCATACTGGGGAAAAGTCCATTACATGTACAGTTTGTGGCAAGGGCTTAGTTCGAAAGGCAGATCTAAAAATACACATGAGGACTCATACAGGGGAAAAACCATTTACGTGTACAGTTTGTGAAAAAGGCTTTAGTAGGAGTTGCCATCTAAAAACACACATGAAGACCTGTCGTAAAGGGGAAAAAGCTGTTACATGATACGTTTTTCATCATCATAGTGTATTTCATTGACTTAGTTTGATTATATGTTTAGATTCTCTGTATTATGTTATCTTCATAAAATTGTAACAGAAAATATTTTCTGTAAAACACTGTCCGTAATTTCTTCTTTTTCAAAAAAAGGGTTGACAGCTACACATCCTTTGTGTGTTCATTACAGAAAGCTCACCACAACACACGTTTAGGTCATCAGAAACCATCAGGCATCAGATGCCTAATGAAGGTCTGACGACCGAAATGTTGCTCAATAAAATCTAAACTCAAGTGAAGTTTTCATCCACTTTGAAATACTAAAATATCTAAAACCAAGTGGCAAGGGCTTTATTCGTAATGAATAATTCGCAATTAAAAATACACATACAGATGACTCATACAGGGGAAAAGTCCTTTACGTGTACAGTTTGTGGCAAGGGCTGTAATTTAAAGACTGATCTAAAAAGACACATGATGACTCATACAGGGGGAAAGCCCTTTACGTGTACCGTTTGTGGCAAGGGCTGAATTCGTAATTTTCAATAAAAAATACACATGATGACTCATACTGGGGAAAAGCCCATTACATGTACAGTTTGTGAAAAAGGCTTTAGTCTGAATTGCCATCTAAAAAGACACATGAAGACCTGTCATAAAGAGGAAAAAGCTGTTAAATGATGTGGTTTTTTTCATCATCATATGTTTAGATTCTCTGTATTATGTTGTCTTCATAAAATTGTAACAGAAAATCTTTACCGTAAAAACACTGTCCGTAATTTCTTCTTTTTCAAAAAAGGGTTGACAGCTACACATCCTTTGTGTATTCGTTACAGAAAGCTCACCACAACACATGTGCTTCACCTCCTTTAAATACGGACATCTTGTACTGTGAACAATACAGTGACACAAACTTCTTCATTTTACATCCTGCATGCCAAACTATTACTAGAGCATGATACGAGTATTACTTAAATTAAACAGTCTACACATATTTTACTTGAACTTTCTACATTGAACATGACAGGAGTAAAGTCTTAATGTTACAGTGCGCATACTGTCCACTGTACTTAACCTGTAACTACATGTAGATCTAGCGTATAATAAGAAATGCTTCATGTTCTAACAATTGTGTGTAAGGATGGTGACACATCCCTTATACTGTGATGATGATAAAACTATGACAAAATAATAGTAGTTGTGGACGTGAGTTGATATGCATGTATGCAAACATGCATGTTTGCTGCTGCCTTTCATTGAGAATTATTATTCTACACTTACAATGTATTTAAATTATTTCGTTAATTTCCATTCAAATCCAGGGTGGAATAAGAAAGTTACACAAAGCAGCTGTAACTTTATATTTTACTGAATCTGATTGCACTTTTATAATGTTTCATTTACTTAATGGTTTTTAAACACATTGCATTGCCTTGTTGTTGTGAGCAGTGATTGGCCAGTTTTGTTCTTGGTGTGTCCCTCCCCACTCACTCTGATTGGCCCACTGTTAGTATTTAACAAGAGCTTGGCCTGCTTGGTGTCACATTAATCTCTGCTAGTTGTTAAGAGCTGAACTTCTCCTCTTTGCACTAGTTGAAGCATTTCGTTTTGGTTCTACTTTATACTTAGGATATAATATTTTCGCTCTATATTTTGCAAGTTTTTAGTTATGGCTTTACTACAAACATTGAAGTCCCTGGTCAACCAGAGACTATCTGCTGCTGCTGAAGAGATATTTGGGGTCGTTGGAAGAATTCTAACAGAGTACGAGGATGAAGCTTTCCACATCAAGCAAGAAACTGACCGCCAACGCAGACTACTGGATATGGTTTTACAACCAATCGTCAAACTACACAGAGCCGGTTGGTAAAACCTTTACTATGTTTAATCTAACAGTTAATGTTTGATTAACTGTCAGTTGGAAGAGGAGCTGGTTGAAACTTTGCATCGATCCATTCATGTTAGGGTTAAACTTGCATTCAAAAACATTCTCTGTGGATATATCTGATAGCAATAGGTTGTAGCTAATGATAAATTATATTTGAGGAACAAATAGTTTTAGAAAATTTTGAGGTAAGAAACAATCCTTTTGTGACACTTCACACTGGAATCAAAACAACATTGGGACAGATACGGAAATAACAGAAGCAGTTTCATGTAATAATTTGTTTCTATTCTGTATCCAGACTCCATACACCTCCTGGTGTGTAAAGAGGAGGTATTTATTGAGCAGCAGCAGGAGAGAACCTCCAGTCTGGTCAAAGAGAAACCAGAGTCTCTACAGATTAAAGATGAACAGGAGGAGAGAACCTCCAGTCTGGTCAAAGAGGAACCAGAGTCTCCAGAGATTAAAGAGGAGAGAACCTCCAGTCTGGTCAAAGAGGAACCAGAGTCTCTACAGATTATAGATGAACAGGAGGAGAGAACCTCCAGTCTGGTCAAAGAGGAACTAGAGTCTCCACAGATTAAAGAGGAGCAAGAGGAGAGAACCTCCAGTCTGGTCCAGGAGGAACCAGAGTCTCTACAGATTAAAGAGGAACATGATGAATTACTTCAAAGATCAGAGGAGGATGGTGGATCAACAGAGACATTACTGTCAGTGAAACATGAAGATGATGAAAACATACCAGCAGAACCTGTAGCCAGCACCTCATCTAAACACATGGAAACACAAGCTGGTGTAGAGGACTGTGGAACATCACAACCAACTAGTGATGACCAGCTCCTGTCTCCACGCTGTTCTGAATCTGACATCACTGAAGACAGTGATGAGTGGGATGAGACCAGGGATGACCAGTCAGGTTTAAACCTGAGAAATATTAAGAAATATTTTAGCTGTTCAGACTGTGGCAAAATGTTTAATCGTAAGGGACATCTAAAGTTGCACACAATGATTCATTCAGGGGAAAAGCCATTTACATGTACAGTTTGTGGCAAGGGCTTCGTTCGAAAGGCAGATCTAAAATTACACATGATGACTCATACTGGGGAAAAGCCCATTATATGTACAGTTTGTGGCAAGGGCTTAGTTCGAAAGGCAGATCTAAAAATACACATGAGGACTCATACAGGGGAAAGGCCCATTACATGTACAGTTTGTGGAAAGGGCTGTAATTTTAAGAGTGATCTAAAAAGACACATGATGACTCATACTGGGGAAAAGCCCTTTACATGTACACTTTGTGGCATGGGCTTAATTCGAAAGGCAGATCTAAAATTACACATTATGACTCATACTGGGGAAAAGTCCATTACATGTACAGTTTGTGGCAAGGGCTTAGTTCGAAAGGCAGATTTAAAAATACACATGAGGACTCATACAGGGGAAAAACCATTTACGTGTACAGTTTGTGAAAAAGGCTTTAGTAGGAGTTGCCATCTAAAAACACACATGAAGACCTGTCGTAAAGGGGAAAAAGCTGTTACATGATACGTTTTTCATCATCATAGTGTATTTCATTGACTTAGTTTGATTATATGTTTAGATTCTCTGTATTATGTTATCTTCATAAAATTGTAACAGAAATTATTTTCTGTAAAACACTGTCCGTAATTTCTTCTTTTTCAAATAAAGGGTTGACAGCTACACATCCTTTGTGTGTTCATTACAGAAAGCACAACACACGTTTAGGTCATCAGAAACCATCAGGCATCAGATGCCTAATGAAGGTCTGACGACCGAAATGTTGCTCAATAAAATCTAAACTCAAGTGAAGACAGTTTGCGGGATTCTTTTCATCCACTTTGAAATACTAAAATATCTAAAACCAAGTGGCAAGGGCTTTATTCGTAATGAATAATTCGCAATTAAAAATACACATACAGATGACTCATACAGGGGAAAAGCCCTTTACGTGTACAGTTTGTGGCAAGGGCTGTATTCGTAATTTTCAATAAAAAATACACATGATGACTCATACTGGGGAAAAGCCCATTACATGTACAGTTTGTGAAAAAGGCTTTAGTCTGAATTGCCATCTAAAAAGACACATGAAGACCTGTCATAAAGAGGAAAAAGCTGTTAAATGATGTGGTTTTTTTTCATCATCATATGTTTAGATTCTCTGTATTATGTTGTCTTCATAAAATTGTAACAGAAAATCTTTACCGTAAAAACACTGTCCGTAATTTCTTCTTTTTCAAAAAAAGGGTTGACAGCTACACATCCTTTGTGTATTCGTTACAGAAAGCTCACCACAACACATGTGCTTCACCTCCTTTAAATACGGACATCTTGTACTGTGAACAATACAGTGACACAAACTTCTTCATTTTACATCCTGCATGCCAAACTATTACTAGAGCATGATACGAGTATTACTTAAATTAAACAGTCTACACATATTTTACTTGAACTTTCTACATTGAACATGACAGGAGTAAAGTCTTAATGTTACAGTGCGCATACTGTCCACTGTACTTAACCTGTAACTACATGTAGATCTAGCGTATAATAAGAAATGCTTCATGTTCTAACAATTGTGTGTAAGGATGGTGACACATCCCTTATACTGTGCTGATGATAAAACTATGACAAAATAATAGTAGTTGTGGACGTGAGTTGATATGCATGTATGCAAACATGCATGTTTGCTGCTGCCTTTCATTGAGAATTATTATTCTACACTTACAATGTATTTAAATTATTTCGTTAATTTCCATTCAAATCCAGGGTGGAATAGGAAAGTTACACAAAGCAGCTGTAACTTTATATTTTACTGAATCTGATTGCACTTTTATAATGTTTCATTTACTTAATGGTTTTTAAACGCATTGCCTTGTTGTTGTGAGCAGTGATTGGCCATGTTGTGGAATGTTTAGGAGCATGTCTGTCCCATTGTAACAGGTGATAATGGGTTAGCGTGTGCAACCCTATTGCTGAATGGATTGACCAACCAATTTGCGTGATGTGATCCTTTTAGTGTGACATGTAGAGTGCATATAGCCTACTCCTACACAGTGTTGTTTTTGGCAGATTTTAGATTTAGTCATAGGCTATAGTCCCTTTGTTTAGTCAATCAATGGAATACTGATAGCCTACTGGCAACCGCAAGGTTGGAGTCTAAGTAAAACGTCTGGGTTTCCGAGGCTTGAGTCTTAAGTGTCCTTGAGCAAGACTCTGAACCCCGCTAATTGCTCCTGATGTGCTGGTTGGTGCCCGGCCTGCATGGTTTCCTCTGCCATCAGTGTTTGAATGTGTGTGTGGGTGAATGCAATGCACAATCTATGTAAAGCGCCTGGATAAAGGCGCCACCATTTGACCATTTAGAGAGAAAGTTTGTAGGTTTGTCTTTTCATTTTTTTTAAACCGGGGTCTTCAACAGGGACTCCTAGAGTCAGTCCTCAGAGATACTGCAGGGTTTCCTACATAATAATTGCAGCCAAACGCCATCGAGCATTTTTTTTTAACTTATCCTTCAAGACCCACAGCCTAGAATGCATTGTAACAGAACATATTTACTCTGTAATTTCTTCTTTTTCAAATAAAGGTTTGACAGCTACACACCCTTTGTGTGTTCATTACAGAAAGCTCATCACAACACTCTTTAAGTATGGACATCTTGTACTGTGAACAATACAGTGATAATTGCTTTATTTTACATCCTTCATACCAAACTATTACTATAAGGAACACGATAATTATTTGTACAGTCTACACATATTTTACTACTTATTGCTGAATGGATCGACCAACCAATTTGCATGTGATCCTTTTAGTGGTTATACTCCTACTGTAGTATAGTGTGAATGGAGTGGAACGTGTATAGGATTGGGAATCAATCAATTGTATTTAAATTATTTAGACTGGAAAGTACTTAGCATCCCTGTGACAACATCTGAAAGGTGATAAAAGCAATTTGAGCTATTTGTCACCCCTACATCTGGACTTTATAAGGTTAGGCATTCATAATCCTAAATTCACAGCACCCACTTCACACATCAATGGTCATTGTATGAAGTCATTCTCTCATGGTCAAATAGACATTTCACACATGCATGTTTTAAGGGACACTTCAGCCCTTTTGCAACCATATCTTTCCTGGGGGTTTTATGTGGTAATTTGTGTTTTTAGACATTTTTGTCTCTTTCTGAGACAACATGTAGTTCAGGAAGGAAGTGAGACCAGTGTCCATGACATCATTGGCACTTTCAAACACGTATTACACACACAAAGTGTGTCTTGTTTCCCAAACATCAATAAAATAAGATATGGTTGCAAAAGGGGTGAAATGGCCCTTTAAACACATGTGTTGTGGTGAGCTTTCTGTAAGGAACACACAAAGGATCTGTAGCTGTCAAACCTTTATTTGAAAAAGAAGACATTATGGACAGTGTTTTTTACAGAGTAAATATTTTCTGTTACAATGCCTTCTAGGCTATGAAAATCTTAACACAATCAAACTAAGTGATTGAAATAAACCAGTCCACATACACTAGTCCAAACAACATGTCAACACCCAGACAAGTTTCAATTGTACCACTAGTGCATGAATATTCATCAATATGACAAATGTGAGCATTATACAAGTTGAAAATCGATTAAAAAAACATCATTTAACAGATTTTTCCTCTTCATGACAGGTCTTCATGTGTATTTTTAGATGGCAATTCTGACTAAAGCCTTTTTCACAAACTGTACATGTAAATGGTTTTTCCCCTGTATGAGTCCTCATGTGTATTTTTAGACTACCCCTTTGATTAAAGCCACTGTCACACACAGTACAAACAAATGGCATTTCCCCTGTATGAGTCATCATGTGTCTTTTTAGATCTGCCTTTCGAACTAAGCCCTTGCCACAAACTGTACATGTAAAGGGCTTTTCCCCTGTATGAGCCATCATGTGTAATTTTAGACTATACCTTTGAATAAAGCCACTGTCACACACAGTACAAACAAATGGCTTTTCCCCTGAATGAATCATTGTGTGCAACTTTAGATGTCCCTTACGATTAAACATTTTGCCACAGTCTGAACAGCTAAAATATTTCTTAATATTTCTCAGGTTTAAACCTGACTGGTCATCCCTGGTCTCATCCCACTCATCACTGTCTTCAGTGATGTCAGATTCAGAACAGCGTGGAGACAGGAGCTGGTCATCACTAGTTGGTTGTGATGTTCCACAGTCCTCTACACCAGCTTGTGTTTCTATGTGTTTAGATGAGGTGCTGGCTACAGGTTCTGCTGGTATGTTTTCATCATCTTCATGTTTCACTGACAGTAATGTCTCTGTTGATCCACCATCCTCATCTGATCTTTGAAGTAACTCATCATGTTCCTCTTTAATCTTTAGAGACTCTGGTTGCTCCAGATCTAAAAATACACATGAGGACTCATACAGGGGAAAGGCCCATTACATGTACAGTTTGTGGAAAGGGCTGTAATTTTAAGAGTGATCTAAAAAGACACATGATGACTCATACTGGGGAAAAGCCCTTTACATGTACACTTTGTGGCATGGGCTTAATTCGAAAGGCAGATCTAAAATTACACATTATGACTCATACTGGGGAAAAGTCCATTACATGTACAGTTTGTGGCAAGGGCTTAGTTCGAAAGGCAGATCTAAAAATACACATGAGGACTCATACAGGGGAAAAACCATTTACGTGTACAGTTTGTGAAAAAGGCTTTAGTAGGAGTTGCCATCTAAAAACACACATGAAGACCTGTCGTAAAGGGGAAAAAGCTGTTACATGATACGTTTTTCATCATCATAGTGTATTTCATTGACTTAGTTTGATTATATGTTTAGATTCTCTGTATTATGTTATCTTCATAAAATTGTAACAGAAATTATTTTCTGTAAAACACTGTCCGTAATTTCTTCTTTTTCAAATAAAGGGTTGACAGCTACACATCCTTTGTGTGTTCATTACAGAAAGCACAACACACGTTTAGGTCATCAGAAACCATCAGGCATCAGATGCCTAATGAAGGTCTGACGACCGAAATGTTGCTCAATAAAATCTAAACTCAAGTGAAGACAGTTTGCGGGATTCTTTTCATCCACTTTGAAATACTAAAATATCTAAAACCAAGTGGCAAGGGCTTTATTCGTAATGAATAATTCGCAATTAAAAATACACATACAGATGACTCATACAGGGGAAAAGCCCTTTACGTGTACAGTTTGTGGCAAGGGCTGTATTCGTAATTTTCAATAAAAAATACACATGATGACTCATACTGGGGAAAAGCCCATTACATGTACAGTTTGTGAAAAAGGCTTTAGTCTGAATTGCCATCTAAAAAGACACATGAAGACCTGTCATAAAGAGGAAAAAGCTGTTAAATGATGTGGTTTTTTTTCATCATCATATGTTTAGATTCTCTGTATTATGTTGTCTTCATAAAATTGTAACAGAAAATCTTTACCGTAAAAACACTGTCCGTAATTTCTTCTTTTTCAAAAAAAGGGTTGACAGCTACACATCCTTTGTGTATTCGTTACAGAAAGCTCACCACAACACATGTGCTTCACCTCCTTTAAATACGGACATCTTGTACTGTGAACAATACAGTGACACAAACTTCTTCATTTTACATCCTGCATGCCAAACTATTACTAGAGCATGATACGAGTATTACTTAAATTAAACAGTCTACACATATTTTACTTGAACTTTCTACATTGAACATGACAGGAGTAAAGTCTTAATGTTACAGTGCGCATACTGTCCACTGTACTTAACCTGTAACTACATGTAGATCTAGCGTATAATAAGAAATGCTTCATGTTCTAACAATTGTGTGTAAGGATGGTGACACATCCCTTATACTGTGCTGATGATAAAACTATGACAAAATAATAGTAGTTGTGGACGTGAGTTGATATGCATGTATGCAAACATGCATGTTTGCTGCTGCCTTTCATTGAGAATTATTATTCTACACTTACAATGTATTTAAATTATTTCGTTAATTTCCATTCAAATCCAGGGTGGAATAGGAAAGTTACACAAAGCAGCTGTAACTTTATATTTTACTGAATCTGATTGCACTTTTATAATGTTTCATTTACTTAATGGTTTTTAAACGCATTGCCTTGTTGTTGTGAGCAGTGATTGGCCATGTTGTGGAATGTTTAGGAGCATGTCTGTCCCATTGTAACAGGTGATAATGGGTTAGCGTGTGCAACCCTATTGCTGAATGGATTGACCAACCAATTTGCGTGATGTGATCCTTGTAGTGTGACATGTAGAGTGCATATAGCCTACTCCTACACAGTGTTGTTTTTGGCAGATTTTAGATTTAGTCATAGGCTATAGTCCCTTTGTTTAGTCAATCAATGGAATACTGATAGCCTACTGGCAACCGCAAGGTTGGAGTCTAAGTAAAACGTCTGGGTTTCCGAGGCTTGAGTCTTAAGTGTCCTTGAGCAAGACTCTGAACCCCGCTAATTGCTCCTGATGTGCTGGTTGGTGCCCGGCCTGCATGGTTTCCTCTGCCATCAGTGTTTGAATGTGTGTGTGGGTGAATGCAATGCACAATCTATGTAAAGCGCCTGGATAAAGGCGCCACCATTTGACCATTTAGAGAGAAAGTTTGTAGGTTTGTCTTTTCATTTTTTTTAAACCGGGGTCTTCAACAGGGACTCCTAGAGTCAGTCCTCAGAGATACTGCAGGGTTTCCTACATAATAATTGCAGCCAAACGCCATCGAGCATTTTTTTTTAACTTATCCTTCAAGACCCACAGCCTAGAATGCATTGTAACAGAACATATTTACTCTGTAATTTCTTCTTTTTCAAATAAAGGTTTGACAGCTACACACCCTTTGTGTGTTCATTACAGAAAGCTCATCACAACACTCTTTAAGTATGGACATCTTGTACTGTGAACAATACAGTGATAATTGCTTTATTTTACATCCTTCATACCAAACTATTACTATAAGGAACACGATAATTATTTGTACAGTCTACACATATTTTACTACTTATTGCTGAATGGATCGACCAACCAATTTGCATGTGATCCTTTTAGTGGTTATACTCCTACTGTAGTATAGTGTGAATGGAGTGGAACGTGTATAGGATTGGGAATCAATCAATTGTATTTAAATTATTTAGACTGGAAAGTACTTAGCATCCCTGTGACAACATCTGAAAGGTGATAAAAGCAATTTGAGCTATTTGTCACCCCTACATCTGGACTTTATAAGGTTAGGCATTCATAATCCTAAATTCACAGCACCCACTTCACACATCAATGGTCATTGTATGAAGTCATTCTCTCATGGTCAAATAGACATTTCACACATGCATGTTTTAAGGGACACTTCAGCCCTTTTGCAACCATATCTTTCCTGGGGGTTTTATGTGGTAATTTGTGTTTTTAGACATTTTTGTCTCTTTCTGAGACAACATGTAGTTCAGGAAGGAAGTGAGACCAGTGTCCATGACATCATTGGCACTTTCAAACACGTATTACACACACAAAGTGTGTCTTGTTTCCCAAACATCAATAAAATAAGATATGGTTGCAAAAGGGGTGAAATGGCCCTTTAAACGCAAGACAGGCTCGATTTTCATCCATCATATCAAGTTAAAACTACATGTACAGAACATGTTTAAACTACATATGCAGAATATGTCACAACTACTACAGCTACTTTCTTCCCATTTTGATGACAGGTGGAACATTTACAATATGTTCTCAGCTTCTAGATCGGCTATTTTCATCACCTACAATACATTAAAATAGGGCTTGAGAGGATCAAGGATGAATTTATCCTATACAAAATAATTCACCAATAAGGCCCACCCATACGCTCCAAAGCACGTCACAATTGTAACCTTTTAAATAGGTGTATTAAAAATTGTGCATTTTCATGCAAGATATGTATCTTTTTATGTCAAGCTGAAAAGGTTTGGGGAATCAGAAGTGGACAGACATGATGGGCCATTGAGTCAGTTAATGGACTCTGAACTTTAACAGTCACAATATTACCATCAAATTAAGTCATATTAAATGTCTCATGTAACAGAGTCTTATGACTGACGTTCATTCAGAACGCTGAATGTCTTCAGAAATATAAAGAAAGTTGCACATCTTAAATCTTAACACTGTGTCGCTTGTGTGTCAAATAATGCAGTTTTAAAATACTACTGTTGGTCTATAAAGCATGGTTTGGGGCCTCTGATCATGTGTTATATCATCAACTATTCATACCTCTATGGCCATGTGGCGTTATGATCCTAGAAAAAAACATAGTATTTAGTTATATCTGGAACAAACTCCCTGAAAACTGCAGCTCTGCCTTTCATTTAGAATTATTATTCTACACTGACAATGTATTTATCCAGGGTGGAATAGAAAAGTTAAACAACGCAGCTGTAACTTTATATTTTACTGAATCTGATTGCACTTTTATAATGTTTCATTTTCTTAATGTTTTATATAAAACACATTGCATTGCCTTGTTGTTGTGAGCAGTGATTGGCCAGTTTTGTTTTGAAATACTAAAATATCTAAAACCAAGTGGCAAGGGCTTTATTCGTAATGAATAATTCGCAATTAAAAATACACATACAGATGACTCATACAGGGGAAAAGCCCTTTACGTGTACAGTTTGTGGCAAGGGCTGTATTCGTAATTTTCAATAAAAAATACACATGATGACTCATACTGGGGAAAAGCCCATTACATGTACAGTTTGTGAAAAAGGCTTTAGTCTGAATTGCCATCTAAAAAGACACATGAAGACCTGTCATAAAGAGGAAAAAGCTGTTAAATGATGTGGTTTTTTTTCATCATCATATGTTTAGATTCTCTGTATTATGTTGTCTTCATAAAATTGTAACAGAAAATCTTTACCGTAAAAACACTGTCCGTAATTTCTTCTTTTTCAAAAAAAGGGTTGACAGCTACACATCCTTTGTGTATTCGTTACAGAAAGCTCACCACAACACATGTGCTTCACCTCCTTTAAATACGGACATCTTGTACTGTGAACAATACAGTGACACAAACTTCTTCATTTTACATCCTGCATGCCAAACTATTACTAGAGCATGATACGAGTATTACTTAAATTAAACAGTCTACACATATTTTACTTGAACTTTCTACATTGAACATGACAGGAGTAAAGTCTTAATGTTACAGTGCGCATACTGTCCACTGTACTTAACCTGTAACTACATGTAGATCTAGCGTATAATAAGAAATGCTTCATGTTCTAACAATTGTGTGTAAGGATGGTGACACATCCCTTATACTGTGCTGATGATAAAACTATGACAAAATAATAGTAGTTGTGGACGTGAGTTGATATGCATGTATGCAAACATGCATGTTTGCTGCTGCCTTTCATTGAGAATTATTATTCTACACTTACAATGTATTTAAATTATTTCGTTAATTTCCATTCAAATCCAGGGTGGAATAGGAAAGTTACACAAAGCAGCTGTAACTTTATATTTTACTGAATCTGATTGCACTTTTATAATGTTTCATTTACTTAATGGTTTTTAAACGCATTGCCTTGTTGTTGTGAGCAGTGATTGGCCATGTTGTGGAATGTTTAGGAGCATGTCTGTCCCATTGTAACAGGTGATAATGGGTTAGCGTGTGCAACCCTATTGCTGAATGGATTGACCAACCAATTTGCGTGATGTGATCCTTGTAGTGTGACATGTAGAGTGCATATAGCCTACTCCTACACAGTGTTGTTTTTGGCAGATTTTAGATTTAGTCATAGGCTATAGTCCCTTTGTTTAGTCAATCAATGGAATACTGATAGCCTACTGGCAACCGCAAGGTTGGAGTCTAAGTAAAACGTCTGGGTTTCCGAGGCTTGAGTCTTAAGTGTCCTTGAGCAAGACTCTGAACCCCGCTAATTGCTCCTGATGTGCTGGTTGGTGCCCGGCCTGCATGGTTTCCTCTGCCATCAGTGTTTGAATGTGTGTGTGGGTGAATGCAATGCACAATCTATGTAAAGCGCCTGGATAAAGGCGCCACCATTTGACCATTTAGAGAGAAAGTTTGTAGGTTTGTCTTTTCATTTTTTTTAAACCGGGGTCTTCAACAGGGACTCCTAGAGTCAGTCCTCAGAGATACTGCAGGGTTTCCTACATAATAATTGCAGCCAAACGCCATCGAGCATTTTTTTTTAACTTATCCTTCAAGACCCACAGCCTAGAATGCATTGTAACAGAACATATTTACTCTGTAATTTCTTCTTTTTCAAATAAAGGTTTGACAGCTACACACCCTTTGTGTGTTCATTACAGAAAGCTCATCACAACACTCTTTAAGTATGGACATCTTGTACTGTGAACAATACAGTGATAATTGCTTTATTTTACATCCTTCATACCAAACTATTACTATAAGGAACACGATAATTATTTGTACAGTCTACACATATTTTACTACTTATTGCTGAATGGATCGACCAACCAATTTGCATGTGATCCTTTTAGTGGTTATACTCCTACTGTAGTATAGTGTGAATGGAGTGGAACGTGTATAGGATTGGGAATCAATCAATTGTATTTAAATTATTTAGACTGGAAAGTACTTAGCATCCCTGTGACAACATCTGAAAGGTGATAAAAGCAATTTGAGCTATTTGTCACCCCTACATCTGGACTTTATAAGGTTAGGCATTCATAATCCTAAATTCACAGCACCCACTTCACACATCAATGGTCATTGTATGAAGTCATTCTCTCATGGTCAAATAGACATTTCACACATGCATGTTTTAAGGGACACTTCAGCCCTTTTGCAACCATATCTTTCCTGGGGGTTTTATGTGGTAATTTGTGTTTTTAGACATTTTTGTCTCTTTCTGAGACAACATGTAGTTCAGGAAGGAAGTGAGACCAGTGTCCATGACATCATTGGCACTTTCAAACACGTATTACACACACAAAGTGTGTCTTGTTTCCCAAACATCAATAAAATAAGATATGGTTGCAAAAGGGGTGAAATGGCCCTTTAAACGCAAGACAGGCTCGATTTTCATCCATCATATCAAGTTAAAACTACATGTACAGAACATGTTTAAACTACATATGCAGAATATGTCACAACTACTACAGCTACTTTCTTCCCATTTTGATGACAGGTGGAACATTTACAATATGTTCTCAGCTTCTAGATCGGCTATTTTCATCACCTACAATACATTAAAATAGGGCTTGAGAGGATCAAGGATGAATTTATCCTATACAAAATAATTCACCAATAAGGCCCACCCATACGCTCCAAAGCACGTCACAATTGTAACCTTTTAAATAGGTGTATTAAAAATTGTGCATTTTCATGCAAGATATGTATCTTTTTATGTCAAGCTGAAAAGGTTTGGGGAATCAGAAGTGGACAGACATGATGGGCCATTGAGTCAGTTAATGGACTCTGAACTTTAACAGTCACAATATTACCATCAAATTAAGTCATATTAAATGTCTCATGTAACAGAGTCTTATGACTGACGTTCATTCAGAACGCTGAATGTCTTCAGAAATATAAAGAAAGTTGCACATCTTAAATCTTAACACTGTGTCGCTTGTGTGTCAAATAATGCAGTTTTAAAATACTACTGTTGGTCTATAAAGCATGGTTTGGGGCCTCTGATCATGTGTTATATCATCAACTATTCATACCTCTATGGCCATGTGGCGTTATGATCCTAGAAAAAAACATAGTATTTAGTTATATCTGGAACAAACTCCCTGAAAACTGCAGCTCTGCCTTTCATTTAGAATTATTATTCTACACTGACAATGTATTTATCCAGGGTGGAATAGAAAAGTTAAACAACGCAGCTGTAACTTTATATTTTACTGAATCTGATTGCACTTTTATAATGTTTCATTTTCTTAATGTTTTATATAAAACACATTGCATTGCCTTGTTGTTGTGAGCAGTGATTGGCCAGTTTTGTTCTTGGTGTGTCCCTCCCCACTCACTCTGATTGGCCCACTGTTAGTATTTAACAAGAGCTTGGCCTGCTTGGTGTCACATTAATATCTGCTAGTTGTTAAGAGCTGAACTTCTCCTCTCTGCACTAGCTGAAGCTGTTTTGGTTCTACTTTATACTTAGGCTATAATATTTTCGCTCTATATTTTGCAAGTTTTTAGTTATGGCTTTACTACAAACATTGAAGTCCCTGTTCAACCAGAGACTATCTGCTGCTGCTGAAGAGATATTTGGGGTTGTTGGAAGAATTCTAACAGAGTACGAGGATGAAGCTTTCCACATCAAGCAAGAAACTGACCGCCAACGCAGACTACTGGATATGGTTTTACAACCATTCGTCAAACTACACAGAGCCGGTTGGTAAAATCTTTACTATGTTTAATCTAACCGTTAATGTTTGAACACAGTTGGAAGAGGAGCTGGTTGAAACTTTGCATCGATCCATTCATGTTAGGGTTAAACTTGCATGGGTTAAACTTGCAGGGTTAAACTTGCATTCAAAAACATATATTTGATAGCAATAGGTTGTAGCTAATGATACATTATATTTGAGGAACAAGGAGACGCTTGTTTTAGAAATTATTGAGGTAAGAAACAATCCTTTTGTGACACTTCACACTGGAATCAAAACAACATTGGGACAGATACGGAAATAACAGCAGCAGTTTCATGTAATAATAATGTGTTTCTATTCTGTATCTTCTGTCTAGACTCCATACACCTCCTGGTGTGTAAAGAGGAGGTATTTACTGAGCAGCAGCAGGAGAGAACCTCCAGTCTGGTCAAAGAGGAACCAGAGTCTCCACAGATTAAAGATGAGCAAGAGGAGAGAACCTCCAGTCTGGTCAAAGAGGAACCAGAGTCTCCACAGATTAAAGAGGAGCAAGAGGAGAGAACCTCCAGTCTGGTCAAAGAGGAACCAGAGTCTCCACAGATTAAATATGAGCAGCAGGAGAGAACCTCCAGTCTGGTCAAAGAGGAACCAGAGTCTCTACAGATTAAAGAGGAGCAAGAGGAGAGTTCCTCCAGTCTGGTCCAGGAGCAACCAGAGTCTCTAAAGATTAAAGAGGAACATGATGAGTTACTTCAAAGATCAGATGAGGATGGTGGATCAACAGAGACATTACTGTCAGTGAAACATGAAGATGATGAAAACATACCAGCAGAACCTGTAGCCAGCACCTCATCTAAACACATAGAAACACAAGCTGGTGTAGAGGACTGTGGAACATCACAACCAACTAGTGATGACCAGCTCCTGTCTCCACGCTGTTCTGAATCTGACATCACTGAAGACAGTGATGAGTGGGATGAGACCAGGGATGACCAGTCAGGTTTAAACCTGAGAAATATTAAGAAATATTTTAGCTGTTCAGACTGTGGCAAAATGTTTAATCGTAAGGGACATCTAAAGTTGCACACAATGATTCATTCAGGGGAAAAGCCATTTGTTTGTACTGTGTGTGACAGTGGCTTTATTCAAAGGTATAGTCTAAAATTACACATGATGGCTCATACAGGGGAAAAGCCCTTTACATGTACAGTTTGTGGCAAGGGCTTAGTTCGAAAGGCAGATCTAAAAAGACACATGATGACTCATACAGGGGAAATGCCATTTGTTTGTACTGTGTGTGACAGTGGCTTTAATCAAAGGGGTAGTCTAAAAATACACATGAGGACTCATACAGGGGAAAAACCATTTACATGTACAGTTTGTGAAAAAGGCTTTAGTCAGAATTGCCATCTA
The DNA here is from genome assembly GCF_963924005.1 of Protomyctophum bolini. Lineage (NCBI taxonomy): Eukaryota > Metazoa > Chordata > Actinopteri > Myctophiformes > Myctophidae > Protomyctophum > Protomyctophum bolini. The sequence goes on from NC_137863.1 coordinate 49,058,201, forward strand.
AAAATACACATGAAGACCTGTCATGAAGAGGAAAAATCTGTTAAATGATGTTTTTTTAATCGATTTTCAACTTGTATAATGCTCACATTTGTCATATTGATGAATATTCATGCACTAGTGGTACAATTGAAACTTGTCTGGGTGTTGACATGTTGTTTGGACTAGTGTATGTGGACTGGTTTATTTCAATCACTTAGTTTGATTGTGTTAAGATTTTCATAGCCTAGAAGGCATTGTAACAGAAAATATTTACTCTGTAAAAAACACTGTCCATAATGTCTTCTTTTTCAAATAAAGGTTTGACAGCTACAGATCCTTTGTGTGTTCCTTACAGAAAGCTCACCACAACACATGTGTTTCACCTCTTTTAAGTATGGACATCTTGTACTGTGAACAATATAGTGACAACTGCTTCATTTTACATCCTTCATACCAATCTATTACGATAAGGAACATGAGTATAATTGTACAGTCTACACGTATTTTTACTTGAACTTGCTATATTGAACATGACATGAGTATGTCTTAATGTGTGCATACTGTCCATTTTACTTATAGCCTGTAACTACAAGTACATCTAGTAGAATAAGAACAGGGTGGTCCGTCCGTGAGCGGCGCATCCCCACACAGGCACAGGTGCTGGGAGCAACAATGGCCAGGGCCGGCTGATGCTAATACCTGTTAGAAGACATGGGTTGTGAATGTTGTGGCATGTTTAGGAGCATGTCTGTCCCATTGTTAACGGACAGGTGATAATGGGTTAGGGTGTGTAACCCTATTGTTGAATGGATCGATCAACCAATTTGCATGTGATCCTTTTAGTGGATATACTCCTACTGTAGTATAGTGTGAATGGATTGGAACATGTATAGGATTGGGAATCAATCATTTGCATTTAAATTATTTAGACTGGAAAATACTTAGCATCCCTGTGACAACATCTGAAAGGTGATAAAAGCAATTTCAGCTATTTGTCACCCCTACATTTGGACTTTATAATGTTAGGCATTCCTAATCCTAAATTCACAGCACCCACTTCACACATCAATGGTCATTGTATGAAGTCATTCTCTCATGGTCAAATAGACATTTCACACATGCATGTTTTAAGGGCCACTGACCCTTTTGCAACCATATCTTTCCTGGGGGGTTTATGTGGTAATTTGTGTTTTTAGACATTTTTATCTCTTTCTGAGACAACATGTAGGAAGTGAGACCAGTGTCCATGACATCATTGGCACTTTAAAACACGTATTACACACACAAAGTGTGTCTTGTTTCCCAAACATCAATAAAATAAGATATGGTTGCAAAAGGGGTGAAATGGCCCTTTAAACGCAAGACAGGCTAGATTTTCATCCATTTTATCAAGTTAAAACTACATGTACAGAACATGTTTAAAGTACATGTGCAGAATATGTCACAACTACTACAGCTACTTTCTTCCCATTTTGATGACAGGTGGAACATTTACAATATGTTCTCAGCTTCTAGATCGGCTATTTTCTTATGACTGAAGTTCATTCAGAACGCTGAATGTCTTCAGAAATATAAAGAAAGTTGCACATCTTAAATCTTAACACTGTGTCAAATAATGCAATTTTAAAATACTACTGTTGGTCTATAAAGCATGGTTTGGGGCCTGTTATATCATCAAATATTCATACCTTTATGGCCATGTGGGAAAGGTTTGCTTTATGATCAACATAACTACACAACTCTGTTATATAAAAAATAAAATAATGTTTGCCGTTGCCTTTCATTGAGAATTATTATTCTACACTGACAATGTATTTATCCAGGGTTGAATAGAAAAGTTACACAACGCAGCTGTAACTTTATATTTTACTGAATCTGATTGCACTTTTATAATGTTTAATTTTCTTAATGTTTTATATAAAACACATTGCATTGCCTTGTTGTTGTGAGCAGTGATTGGCCAGTTTTGTTCTTGGTGTGTCCCTCCCCACTCACTCTGATTGGCCCACTGTTAGTATTTAACAAGAGCTTGGCCTGCTTGGTGTCACATTAATATCTGCTAGTTGTTAAGAGCTGAACTTCTCTCTGCACTAGTTGAAGCATTTCGTTTTTGTTTTGGTTCTACTTTACTACATACTTTTATAATATTTTAGCTCTATTTAATCAATTTGGGCAAGTTTTGAGTTATGGCTTTACTACAAACATTGAAGTCCCTGGTCAACCAGAGACTATCTGCTGCTGCTGAAGAGATATTTGGGGTTGTTGGAAGAATTCTAACAGAGTACGAGGATGAAGCTTTCCACATCAAGCAAGAGACTGACCGCCAACGCAGACTACTGGATATGGTTTTACAACCAATCATCAAACTACACAGAGCCGGTTGGTAAAACCTTTACTATGTTTAATCTAACCGTTAATGTTTGAACACAGTTGGAAGAGTAACTGCTTGAAACTTTGCATCAATCTATTCGTGTTATGGTTAAACTTGCATTCGAAAACATTCTCTGTGGATATTATCTAATAGCAATAGGTTGTAGCTAATGATAATTTATATTTGAGGAACAAGGAGACGCTTGTTTTAGAAATCAAAACAACATTAGGACAGATACGGAACTAACAGCAAAAGTTTCATGTAATAATGTGTTTCTATTCTGTATCTTCTGTCTAGACTCCATACAAGAGGAGGTATTTACTGAGCAGCAGCAGGAGAGAACCTCCAGTCTGGTCAAAGAGGAACCAGAGTCTCCACATATTAAAGAGGAGCAAGAGGAGAGAACCTCCAGTCTGGTCAAAGAGGAACCAGAGTCTCTACAGATTAAATATGAACAGGAGGAGAGAACCTCCAGTCTGTTCAAAGAGGAACCAGAGTCTCCACAGATTAAAGAGGAGCAAGAGGAGAGAACCTCCAGTCTGGTCCAGGAGGAACCAGAGTCTCTACAGATTAAAGAGGAACATGATGGATTACTTCAAAGATCAGAGGAGGATGGTGGATCAACAGAGACATTACTGTCAGTGAAACATGAAGATGATGAAAACATACCAGCAGAACCTGTAGCCAGCACCTCATCTAAACACATGGAAACACAAGCTGGTGTAGAGAACTGTGGAACATCACAACCAACTAGTGATGACCAGCTCCTGTCTTCAGGCTGTTCTGAATCTGACATCACTGAAGACAGTGATGAGTGGGATGAGACCAGGGATGACCAGTCAGGTTTAAACCGGCTGAAATCACACAATACACAACACATGGGAGGAAATAGTTTATCTTTGAGCAACAAGCTCCTCCATGACCCCAAACCAACAAAACAAAGTCACTCCACTCATACAGGGGAAAAGCCCTTTACGTGTACAGTTTGTGGCAAGGGCTTTATTCGTAATGACCACTTCAAAACACACATGATGACGCATACAGGGAACAAACCCTTTACGTGTACAGTTTGTGGCAAGGGCTGTAGTCGTAATGGCCTCTTAAAAACACACATGATGACTCATACAGGGGAAAAACCCTTTACTTGTACAGTTTGTGGCACAGGCTTTATTCAAAGGGCTAATCTAAAAATACACATGTTGACTCATACTGGGGAAAAGCCCTTTACGTGTACCATTTGTGGCATGGGCTGTACTCTTGATAGCCAATTAAAAATACACATGATGACTCATACAGGGGAAAAGCCCTTTACGTGTACAGTTTGTGGCAAGGGCTATAATTTAAAGACTGATCTAAAAAGACACATGATGACTCATACAGGGGAAAAGCCCTTTACGTGTACCGTTTGTGGCAAGGGCTGTATTCGTAATTTTCAATTAAAAACACACATGATGACTCATACAGGGGAAAAGCCCTTTACGTGTACAGTTTGTGGCAAGGGCTATAATTTAAAGACTGATCTAAAAAGACACATGATGACTCATACAGGGGAAAAGCCATTTACGTGTACCGTTTGTGCCAAGGGCTTTACTGATAATGGCCAATTAAAAATACACATGAGGACTCATACAGGGGAAAAACCATTTACTTGTACAGTTTGTGAAAAAGGCTTTAGTCAGAATTCCAATCTAAAACAACATATGAAGACGTGTCATGAAGAGGAAAAAGCTGTTAAATAATGAGTGTTTTCTTTCTTCAAATAAGGCATTATGTTGACACTTAATGTCAATTATCAGCAGTTTAGCTAAATACATTAAACATAATGGACTATACATTTTTTAATCGATTTTCAACTTGTATAATGCTGATACTGATACGAATATGAGAAGCAGTGTTTGCCCACATTTGTCATATTCATGAATATTCATGAACTAGTGGCACAATTGAAACTTGTCTCTGTGTATTGACATGTTGTTTGCACTAGTGTATGTGGACTGGTGTATTTCAATCACTTAGTTTGATTATGTGTTAAGATCTGTTTCATAGCCTAGAATGAATTGTAACAGAAAATATTTACTCTGACCGTAATTTCTTCTTTTTCAAATAAAGGTTTGACAGCTACAGAGATCCTTTGTGTTTCCATTACAGAAATGTCTTAATGTGTTTATACTGTCCATTGTACTTAGCCTGTAACTACAAGTACATCTAGTAGAATATGAACAGGCACAGGTGCTGGGAGCAACAATGGCCAGGGCCAGCTGATGCTAATACCTGTTAGAAGACATGGGTCATGAATGTTTAGGAGCATGTCTGTCCCATTTTAACAGGTGATAATGGGTTAACAGAAAATATTTACTCTGTAAAAGCACTGTCCGCAATTTCTTATTTTTCAAATAAAGGTTTGACAGCTACAGATCCTTTGTGTGTTCATTACAGAAAGCTCATCACAACACATGTGTTTCACCTCTTTTGAGTGTGGACATCTTGTAGTGTGAACAATACAGTGGCAACTGCTTCATTTTACATCCTTCATACCAAACTTTTACTATAAGGAACATGAGTATAACTGTACAGTCTACACGTATTTTACTTGAACTTGCTATATTGAACATGACATGAGTATGTCTTAATGTGTGCATACTGTCCATTGTACTTAGCCTGTAACTACAAGTACATCTAGTGGAATATGAACAGGCACAGGTGCTGGGAGCAACAATGGCCAGGGCCAGCTGATGCTAATACCTGTTATAAGACATGGGTCATGAATGTTGTGGAATGTTTAGGAGCATGTCTGTCCCATTGTAACAGGTGATAATGGGTTAGCGTGTGCAACCCTATTGCTGAATGGATCGACCAACCAGGAGCCGGTTGGTAAAATCTTTACTATGTTTAATCTAACCGTTAATGTTTGAACACAGTTGGAAGAGGAGCTGGTTGAAACTTTGCATCGATCCATTCATGTTAGGGTTAAACTTTACTGGGGTTAACCCATTTACTGATAATGGCCAATTAAAAATACACATGATGACTCATACTGGGGAAAAACCCTTTACGTGTACAGTTTGTGGCAAGGGCTGTAATTTAAAGAATAATCTAAAAATACACATGATGACTCATACAGGGGAAAAGCCCTTTACGTGTACCGTTTGTGGCAAGGGCTGTATTCATAATGGCCACTTAAAAATACACATGATGACTCATACAGGGGAAAAAACATTTACGTGTACAGTTTGTGAAAAAAGGTTTATGCAAACATGTGATCTAACAAGACACACAAGGACTCATACAGGGGAAAAGCCCTTTACATGTACAGTTTGTGGCAAGGGCTTCGTTCGAAAGGCAGATCTAAAATTACACATGATGACTCATACTGGGGAAAAGCCCATTACATGTACAGTTTGTGGCAAGGGCTTAGTTCGAAAGGCAGATCTAAAAATACACATGAGGACTCATACAGGGGAAAGGCCCATTACATGTACAGTTTGTGGAAAGGGCTGTAATTTTAAGAGTGATCTAAAAAGACACATGATGACTCATACTGGGGAAAAGCCCTTTACATGTACACTTTGTGGCATGGGCTTAATTCGAAAGGCAGATCTAAAATTACACATTATGACTCATACTGGGGATAAGCCCATTACATGTACAGTTTGTGGCAAGGGCTTAGTTCGAAAGGCAGATCTAAAAATACACATGAGGACTCATACAGGGGAAAGGCCCATTACATGTACAGTTTGTGGAAAGGGCTGTAATTTTAAGAGTGATCTAAAAAGACACATGATGACTCATACTGGGGAAAAGCCCTTTACATGTACACTTTGTGGCATGGGCTTAATTCGAAAGGCAGATCTAAAATTAAACATTATGACTCATACTGGGGATAAGCCCATTACATGTACAGTTTGTGGCAAGGGCTTAGTTCGAAAGGCAGATCTAAAAATACACATGAGGACTCATACAGGGGAAAAACCATTTACGTGTACAGTTTGTGAAAAAGGCTTTAGTAGGAGTTGCCATCTAAAAACACACATGAAGACCTGTCGTAAAGGGGAAAAAGCTGTTACATGATACGTTTTTCATCATCATAGTGTATTTCATTGACTTAGTTTGATTATATGTTTAGATTCTCTGTATTATGTTATCTTCATAAAATTGTAACAGAAAATATTTTCTGTAAAACACTGTCCGCAATTTCTTCTTTTTCAAATAAAGGGTTGACAGCTACACATCCTTTGTGTGTTCATTACAGAAAGCTCACCACAACACACGTTTAGGTCATCAGAAACCATCAGGCATCAGATGCCTAATGAAGGTCTGACGACCGAAATGTTGCTCAATAAAATCTAAACTCAAGTGAAGACAGTTTGCGGGATTCTTTTCATCCACTTTGAAATACTAAAATATCTAAAACCAAGTGGCAAGGGCTTTATTCGTAATGAATAATTCGCAATTAAAAATACACATACAGATGACTCATACAGGGGAAAAGCCCTTTACGTGTACAGTTTGTGGCAAGGGCTGTAGTCGTAATGGCCTCTTAAAAACACACATGATGACTCATACAGGGGAAAAACCCTTTACTTGTACAGTTTGTGGCACAGGCTTTATTCAAAGGGCTAATCTAAAAATACACATGTTGACTCATACTGGGGAAAAGCCCTTTACGTGTACCATTTGTGGCATGGGCTGTACTCTTAATAGCCAATTAAAAACACACATGATGACTCATACAGGGGAAAAGCCCTTTACGTGTACAGTTTGTGGCAAGGGCTATAATTTAAAGACTGATCTAAAAAGACACATGATGACTCATACAGGGGAAAAGCCCTTTACGTGTACCGTTTGTGGCAAGGGCTGTATTCGTAATTTTCAATTAAAAACACACATGATGACTCATACAGGGGAAAAGCCCTTTACGTGTACCGTTTGTGGCAAGGGCTGTATTCGTAATTTTCAATTAAAAACACACATGATGACTCATACAGGGGAAAAGCCCTTTACGTGTACCGTTTGTGGCAAGGGCTGTATTCGTAATGACCAATTAAAAATACACATGCAGACTCATACAGGGGAAAACCATTTACGTGTACAGTTTGTGAAAAAGGCTTTAGTCGGAATTGCCATCTAAAAAGACACATGAAGACCTGTCATAAAGAGGAAAAAGCTGTTAAATGATTTTTTTTCATCATCATATGTTTAGATTCTCTGTATTATGTTGTCTTCATAAAATTGTAACAGAAAATCTTTACTGTAAAAACACTGTCCGTAATTTATTATTTTTCAAATAAAGGGCTGACATCTACACATCCTTTGTGTGTTCATTACAGAAAGCTCACCACAACACATGTGCTTCACCTCCTTTAAATATGGACATCCTGTACTGTGAACAATACAGTGACACAAACTTCTTCATTTTACATCCTGCATGCCAAACTATTACTAGAGCATGATACGAGTATTACTTAAATTGAAAGGTCTACACATATTTTACTTTGAACATGACAGGAGTAAAGTCTTAATGTTACAGTGTGCATACTGTCCACTGTACTTAACCTGTAACTACATGTAGATCTAGCGGATAATAAGAAATGCTTCATGTTCTAACAATTGTGTGTAAGGATGGTGACACATCCCTTATACTGTGATGATGATAAAACTATGACAAAATAATAGTAGTTGTGGACGTGAGTTGATATGCATGTATGCAAACATGCATGTTTGCTGCTGCCTTTCATTGAGAATTATTATTCTACACTTACAATGTATTTAATGTATTTAAATTATTTCATTAATTTCCGTTCAAATCCAGGGTGGAATAGGAAAGTTACACAAAGCAGCTGTAGCTTTATATTTTACTGAATCTTAATGTTTCATTTACTTAATGGTTTTTAAACATTACATTGCCTTGTTGTTGTGAGCAGTGATTGGCCAGTTTTGTTATTGGTGTGTCCCTCCCCACTCACTCTGATTGGCCCACTGTTAGTATTTAACAAGAGCTTGGCCTGCTTGGTGTCACATTAATCTCTGCTAGTTGTTAAGAGCTGAACTTCTCCTCTCTGCACTAGTTGAAGCATTTCGTTGTTTTTTTTGTTCTACTTTATACTTAGGCTATAATATTTTTGCTCTATATTTTGCAAGTTTTTAGTTATGGCTTTACTACAAACATTGAAGTCCCTGGTCAACCAGAGACTATCTGCTGCTGCTGAAGAGATATTTGGGGTCGTTGGAAGAATTCTAACAGAGTATGAGGATGAAGCTTTCCACATCAAGCAAGAAACTGACCGCCAACGCAGACTACTAGATATGGTTTTACAACCAATTGTCAAACTACACAGAGCCGGTTGGTAAAACCTTTACTATGTTTAATCTATCCGTTAATTTTGAACACAGTTGGAAGAGGAACTGGTTGAAACTTTGCATCGATCCATTCATGTTCAGGGTTAAACTTGCATTCAAAAACATTCTCTGTGGATATATCTGATAGCAATAGGTTGTAGCTAATTATAAATTATATTTGAGTAACATAGTGCTTGTTTTATAAATGAAGCGTTATTGAGGTAAGAAACCCTCATTTTGTGACACTTCACACTGGAATCAAAACAACATAAGAACAGACACGGAAACTAACAGCAGAAGTTTCATGTAATAATGTGTTTCTATTCTGGATCTTCTGTCTAGATTCCATACAACTCCTTGTGTGTAAAGAGGAGGTATTTAATGAACAGCAGCAGGAGAGAACCTCCAGTCTGGTCAAAGAGGAACCAGAGTCTCCACAGATTAAAAATGAACAGGAGGAGAGAACCTCCGGTCTGATCAAAGAGGAACCAGAGTCTCCACAGATTAAAGATGAACCGGAGAGAACCTCCAGTCTGATCAAAGAGGAACCAGAGTCTCTACAGATGAAAGAGAAACATGATGAGTTACTTCAAAGATCAGAGGAGGATGGTGGATCATCAGAGACATTACTGTCAGTGAAACATGAAGATGATGAACACGTACCAGCAGAACCTGTAGCAAGTACCTCATGTAAACACATGGAAACACAAGCTGGTGTAGAGGACTGTGGGACATCACAACAAAGTGATGATCAGCTATTGTCTTCACACTGTTCTGAATCTGATATCACTGAAGACAGTGATGAGTGGGATGAAACCACGGATAACCAGTTAGGTTTAAACACACTGAAATCTCACAATACACAACACATGGGAGGAAATAGTTTGTCTTTAAGCAACAAGCTGCTCCATGACCTCAAATCACCAAAACAAAGTAATTGCACAAGGAGTCACACAGGTAAGAAATATTTTAGTTGTTCAGACTGTGGCAAAATGTTTAATCATAAGCGACATCTAAAGATGCACACAATGATTCATTCAGGGGAAAAGTCATTTGTTTGTACTGTGTGTGACAGTGGCTTTAATCAAAGAGGTAGTCTAAAATTGCACATGTTGACTCACACAGGGGAAAAACCCTTTACGTGTACAGTTTGTGGCATGGGCTTTCGTCACAGGGGTAATATAAAATTACACATGACGACTCACACAGGGGAAAGGCCCTTTGTGTGTACAGTCTGCGGAAAAGGCTCTCATACTAAAAGTAATCTAAAATCACATATGGTGACCCATACAGGGGTAAAGCCCTTTACATGTACAGTTTGTGGCAAGGGCTTAGTTCGAAAGACTGATCTAAAAAGACACATGATGACTCATACAGGGGAAATGCCATTTGTTTGTACTGTGTGTGACAGTGGCTAGACATGGAAATCTGAAGGACCTGTATGCCACCACCAAAAAGCTGTCAGGAAGGACCAGCAAACCACAAAGACCGGTAAAAAACAAAGAGGGGAAACCGATAATTGGGGAGGAAGGACAGAAGAGAAGATGGTTGCAACATTTCGAAGAACTGCTAAACAGACCACCCCCACAGGACCCACCACACATCCAACAAGCAGACAGGGACCTTCAAATAGACCTCAGTCCCCCAACAAGGGAGGAAATTCGAAAAGCCATTAAAAAGCTTGGAAACGGCAAGGCCGCAGGACCTGACAACATCCCAGCAGAGGCGCTGAAGATCGACACAGAGACCACGGAAGAGATGCTCCACCCTCTCTTCCAGAAGATGTGGGAACAGGAAAACATCCCATCCGAATGGAAGGAGGGATATCTCATAAAAATACCAAAGAAAGGAGACCTGAGCAACTGTGCTAACTACAGGGGAATCACACTACTATCCATCCCAGGAAAGGTTTTCTACAGGATCTTACTGGACAGGATGAAGGATGTGGTAGACCCCCAGCTTAGAGACCAGCAGGCTGGCTTCCGCAAAAACAGATCCTGCATAGACCAGATCGCCACTTTGCGCATCATACTGGAGCAGTCACTTGAGTGGAACTCCCCGCTATTCATGAACTTTATTGACTACGAGAAGGCTTTTGATAGTGTGGACAGGGAGACCCTCTGGAAGCTTCTAAGGCACTATGGGGTACCAGAGAAGCTAACCAACATAATTAAAAACACGTACGAGGGAATGACCTGCAGGGTGATCCATGAAGGCCAACTCACCGATGCCTTTGGAGTAAGAACGGGAGTGAGGCAAGGGTGCTTGCTATCGCCTTTCTTGTTCCTTCTGGCCATGGATTGGGCAATGAAGCAATCCACAGCAGACAAGAGAAATGGAATACAGTGGTCAATGTGGACGCAGCTAGATGACCTGGATTTCGCGGACGACCTGGCCCTTCTATCCCACACCCAACAGCAGATGCAGGAAAAGACCAGCACCATCGCAACCAACTCCGCTCGCCTAGGCCTTAACATTCACAGAGGGAAAAGCAAAGTCTTGAGAGTGAACTCTGCCAGCACTGTACCCATCATGCTGGAAGGCGAAGCACTGGAGGAGGTTGACGAGTTCACCTACCTTGGCAGTATCGTCAACAAGAAGGGAGGAACAGATGCCGATGTGAAAGGCAGGATTGGCAAGGCCAGGGTAGCTTACCTCCTTTTGAAAAACATCTGGAGCGCAAAATACCTGGCCATCACAACAAAAATTAGAATCTTTAACAGCAATGTAAAATCAGTCCTACTCTACGGTGCAGAGACATGGAGGACAACAGTTAATACCACAAACAAAATCCAAACATTCATCAACACCTGTCTGCGACGAATCCTCCAGATCCGCTGGCCTAACACCATCAGCAACAAGGAGCTGTGGCAACGCACCAACCAAATGCCCTCAGAGGAAGAGATCCTCAAAAGGCGCTGGAGATGGATAGGCCATACTCTCCGAAAACCAGCCTCAAACACCACAAGGCAGTACCTCAAGTGGAATCCCCAAGGGAAAAGAAAGAGAGGTCGGCCACGGAACACCTGGCGCAGAGACCTGGAGGCAGATGCAAAAGCTATGGGCCACACTTGGGGACAGCTGGAAGTGTTGGCTGAGGACCGGGATGCTTGGCGAACTCTTGTCGACGGCCTAAACCCCAGAAGGGGTAATAGGCGTAAGTAAGTAAGTGACAGTGGCTTTAATCAAATGGGTAGTCTAAAAATACACATGAGGACTCATACAGGGGAAAAACCATTTAAGTGTACAGTTTGTGAAAAGGGCTTTAGTCAGAATTGCCATCTAAAAACACACATGAAGACCTGTCATAAAGAGGAAAAATCTGTTAAATGATGTTTTTTTAATCGATTTTCAACTTGTATAATGCTCACATTTGTCATATTCATGAATATTCAAGCACTAGTGGTACAATTGAAACTTGTCTGTGTGTTGACATGTTGTTTGGACTAGTGTATGTGGACTGGTTTATTTCAATCACTTAGTTTGATTGTGTTAATAACATAACAGAAAGCTCATAACAGAGCTTCATAAACAGAAAGCTCACCACAACACATGTGTTTCACCTCTTTTAAGTATGGACATCTTGTGCTGTGAACAATATAGTGACAACTGCTTCATTTTACATCCTTCATACCAAACTAGTACTATTAGGAACATGAGTATAATTGTACAGTCTACACGTAATTTACTTGAACTTGCTATATTGAACATGACATGAGTATGTCCATTTTACTTATAGCCTGTAACTACAAGTACATCTAGTAGAATAAGAACAGGGTGGTCCGTCCGTGAGTGGCGCATCCCCACTCAGGCACAGGTGCTGGGAGCAACAATGGCCAGGGCCGGCTGATGCTAATACCTGTTAAAAGACATGGGTTGTGAATGTTGTGGAATGTTTAGGAGCATGTCTGTCCCATTGTTAACGGACAGGTGATAATGGGTTAGGGTGTTTAACCCTATTGCTGAATGGATCGACCAACCAATTTGCATGTGATCCTTTTAGTGGATATACTCCTACTGTAGTATAGTGTGAATGGGGTGGAACATGTATAGGATTGGGAATCAATCATTTGCATTTAAATTATTTAGACTGGAAAGTACTTAGCATCCCTGTGACAACATCTGAAAGGTGACAAAAGCAATTTGAGCTATTTGTCACCCCTACATTTGGACTTCATAAGGTTAAGCATTCCGAATCCTAAATTCATAGCACCCACTTCACACAGCAATGGTCATTGTATGAAGTAATTATCTCATGGTCAAATAGACATTTCAAACACATGCATGTTTTAAGGGCCACTTCAGCCCTTTTGCAACCATAACTTTCCTGGGGGTTTTATGTGGTAATTTGTGTTTTTAGACATTTTTGTCTCTTTCTGAGACAACATGTAGTTCAGGAAGGAAGTGAGACCAGTGTCCATGACATCATTGGCACTTTGAAATACTAAAATATGTAAAAACACGTATTACACATACACAGTGTGTCTTGTTTCATAAACATAATTAAAACTAGAACTGCACTCTGCCGAGTGCATACTTGCTTGTTGCACACTAGTAGGCCATACATGGCCTACTAGTGCGCAAGCAGAGCGCGCAAGTACTTTCGACCGCTGGAAACTATCACATCTCAGTGAAGGAACGTTTGAAATGTATAATCATTACGTGTAACTATTTGCTACCTAACTAAATTTTTACAGAAAAATGAATCTTTGATATGTGATGAAAAAAAAGGTATATAAACTGAATTAAAATATATTATACAGTATAATTATTTTATTACTTATTGTAAATTGTCAATTGTTTTAATTGTATTTCATTTTGTACTATAGTGATATTAATACTAAATCATGATCAGAGTAATATGTGTCTCTAACTTCAATTTCTGTAATAATACTTTCAAATTTGTTGAAATATACATGATCTAAAATACTTCCGAAATCTGTAGTTGGATTTGTATTTAATTGTTTAAAGCCTAATCTTGACATGAAGGTCTTTATATTTATATCTTTTTCAGTATAATGGTCTTCATTGAAATCCCCTATTATCATAATTGTGGAAGTCGGAGATGATAGATACTTTACCATTTTGAGAAATGTGTTTAATTCCGAAAGGTTTGTTTTAGGTGATCTGTACATAAGAATGATATATAGATCTTTATTTTTTACATGTATACATACGTGTTCTACTTTTTTCATTACAACTACATACAGAGTATGTAGTTGTAATTTGATTAGCAGTATACTGTGGTTACTTGGTTCCAAAAAGTGACAGCCAAGTATTTTTCAACCGTAAGTCTGTGCCTGGTTTGCTGGGACCAGTTACCACATTACGTCATCGTTGAGAGCTGGGACCAGAGTACATGGTGTGTATATGTATGACTAGCTCTCAGTGATGACGTAAGATATATGGTCATCTGTGTAGTCTGGTCCCAGCAGATACCACATTAAGTCATTGTTGAGAGCTGGGACCAGAGTACACGGTGTGTATATGTATGACTAGCTCTCAGTGATGACGTAAGATATATGGTCATCTGTGTAGTCTGGTCCCAGCAGACCAGGCACATATTTACAAATTACAAATCACATTACAACTACATACAGAGTATGTAGTTGTAATTTGATTAGCAGTATACTGTGGTTACTTGGTTCCAAAAAGTGACAGCCAAGTTTTTTTCAACCGTAAGTCTGTGCCTGGTTTGCTGGGACCAGTTACCACATTACGTCATCGTTGAGAACTGGGACCAGAGTACATGGTGTGTATACGTATGTGATGACGTAATGTGGTTGAAAAAAACTTGGCTGTCACTTTGAAGAGACCAAGCGAAATTATTACTTGCGCGCTCTGCTTGCGCAAGTAATTAGTATGGTGGCGACTTTTTGTTGGAGTCTGTAGAGCCATTTTGTTGTTGTTCTATATATGCAAAATACGATAAGGGTATCGCAACAGGCCCACCTTTGCAGGTACTCGCTCCTGCGCCATCTGTGGGCCAGTGGCCTCGCTCTCTCCGTCTCTCCTTCCCTCAAGGCACCGACAGGACTCTGCATGGCAGGGGCGTCCTCCTCCCTGAGCCAAGACAAGGCTTGACCGCATACCTCGAATAGACAGGAGTTGGGTGGCTTCAGCAGGTTATCAAATGGGCACCCCCCTTCACTGGTGTTTCGTTGATTTAAGCCCATGACACCTCGGAGGGGCAGATCCAGCATCCTGGCTCTACCCCCGCTGAACACCACCCAACTCTATGTCTTTAGTCCTTCAGTAGGCCGGCTCTGCCACCGCACCTCTCTTTGTATCCAGATCCACCGTGATGCTTCCTCTGCCCGCTTAGTGATGTTGGCTAACAGCCGTTTCCTAGCAAGCCCTTCAATCCCCAGCAATCCGAGGGCTCTCCATAGCGACTGTCCGGCAAAGCCCCTGCAGCTCACCTCCACTGGCAGATTCCAGGCCTTCCATCCATTTTGCTGGCTCTCGAGGATGAGAGCTTGGTATTTCTTGAGCTTGCGCTCGTACGCTTCCTCCATCCTCTCTTCCCAGAGTACCGTCAGCTCGATAAGCACCACCTGTTTGGTACCTTTAGACCAGAGGACAATATCTGGTCTCAGGCTAGTGTGGGCTATCTCCTCTGGGAATTTGAGCTGCTTCTTCAGGTCGGCCCGCATCTCCCAGTCGCTTGCCGTGGCCAGGACCCCTTTGCTCCTCCCTCCTGCTGCTGCGCTTTCTCCTGCCCTGACAAAATGGATAAAGCGGGGCCCATCAGAAAGCTTTCTTGACCTTGTCCTTGCCAGCTCGACACCCTCTGCCAACTGTGTTAGGATCTGATCATGTCGCCACCGGAACTTGCCATCTGCTAAGCTTGAGCGACATGAAGAGAGGACATGCTCGAGGTTAGCTATCCTTCCGCAGAGCGTGCAGCTAGGGCTCGCTACCAGTCCCCATGTGTGGAGGTTTGATGGAGTAGGCAGGACATCATATACCGAACACAACAGGAACTTGATCCGGTGGCCTTCCATGCTCCAGATGTCCTGCCAGGTTAGAGCCCTCTCTCTCACACTCTCCCATCTTGTCCAGCTGCCTTGTTTCCTCATGGCTAAAGCCTTGACATGCCGGTTTTCCTCCTCAGCCTTTCGGACCTCTCTCTGCACCATGCCTCGCCGCTCCTTTGGGTCAGCTTTGTTCCAGCTTGTTCTGGTGGAGCAACCCAGACCCATCCTTCCCTGGGCTACTGACCCAACGAGATCAGCATGATGCAGTCGATCTTCGGCTTCCTTCAGTGCTCTGCTGGCTGACCACTTTCGGCCTGTCCTGACAACAATGCCTGCCTCACATACTCTCTCATCTTTGCTGTCTCGTAGCATCATGGCCTGGCGTGTTTTTGCCGCCTTGTACTCCTCCACCACGGATGTTATTGGCAGCTGTAGCTTGCTGCCTGTGCTGTACAGGCCAATGGAGCAGTGGAGCTTCTTGGGACGCCCAGCCATCTCCTCAATTAGGTGTTCAGCTTTCTCTCCAGCCCCTCAACTGTGGAGACAGGTACCTCATAAACCAGGAGTGGCCAGAGCAGTCTGGGGAGCACCCCATGTTGGTAACCCCAGGCCTTGTACTTGCCCGGCAGGCCACTCTTCTCCAGAGATTTCATCCAAGTCTCTGCTTGGATAAGCATCTCCTTCACACTCACACATTGAGGTCAGCTCTGTACCACTTCCCCAAGCACTTCACAGGTTTCTCTTGGACAGTTGGGATGATGTTCTCCCCAATCTTGAATCGAAACCGGTCCTGGACACGCCCCTTCTTCAGTACTAGGCTTCTGGATTTTGCTGGTTTGAACTCCATCCTTGCCCAATTGGTGAGCTCAATCAAGTCCTCCAAAATCCATCTTCCTTCTTGCACTGACCTTGCTGTGATGGTGAGGTCGTCCATGAATGCTCTGATCGGCAACATCTGGACGCCACTTGCAAGTACTGCATGAATGGCAGTCTCTGGTGGACATTCCCTGCATCCATAATGAGACACTTGTCTGCCATCACACCACTCAACTCAATGACCAATCACAGTTTAGGTGTGCCATATATAAGCTCTCACTGAGTACTCTACTCTACAACACCTCACTTCTCTGCAGCTGTGCGTCCTTGACCAATGTAAGCCCTTGATGTATTCTATGTTATTCTATCACTTTGCCATAATGTTGAGTACTTGCCATATGATTGTTCACATAATTATGTCCTAGTCTAGTGTATAAATGCCCAGTGAGTACTATCTGTACAATGTACATGTATACATATGTGGTGTACTATGTTCCAATACTTACAGCTGAAATCGTAAGATCGTGGATGGATCAGGTTGAGATATCAGGGGTCTGAACATAGGTGAAGATTGGGAGATGGGATTACAATTTCTAAACCATACAACCATACCAATACAGTCAACAAGCAGACTTACAACACACACAGGACCAAGCCACTGCTGCAGTTATTGGTAGGGTGTGATATAAGGGTGACAGTCGCTGCCTGAGCTTGCTTGAAAATGTTTGTTTGTATAGTTTCATTAGTGCGATAAAATCAGAATGATTAACAACAAATGCATACAGTATAGAATATACAGTATAGTATTTCCCAAAAGACATTTACAGAACAGACTCATGACTGCACACTGTTGAACTTGCACTCGTGTTGCTTATTGACAAGAGTTTGTTTCACTCCCATATCCTATACAATATTGTTTCATCTGCACATTTTTACACTTTCACACTTTTAATGGAATATATATTTTTTGTAATTGATGAAATGGCCATCAAAGAGGAAATGCAGTATGACCCAGGGAGCAAAACTATTTTTGGTACAGTGACCTTGCCGCTCCGAAATGAGATGATAGCAACAAAGGTGCTGACCACCATTCTGGCCTAACTCTTTCAGCGCCACCTGGTGGTCACTAGTTTAGGCTTTGGTTGCATGTAAGGTGCATGTCATCACCTGTACACCAGATTAGAGGAAATTTCAAAATATGGATTTTTTTTTTTTCTCCAAAGAAACTCGTCTTATCGTCCATGGCAATCAGTGCACAATTGGATTCAGCTCGTCTTAACGTTTATGGCTCTTGTTAACAAAGGAGTTTAAACAGGTGGTGGCATATGACTACACTGGGCCTTTGGTGCCTTCGGTGCCAGGGAAAGATCTCTGGGCCTACATGCAGTCCATTATTGTGGCATGTGGAGAGCGGGGCATACAAGTCGTTGCTGTGGTACGTTCAGGCTTTAGCCATTAATTTACCACCACACTGTATATGAACAAACCAGTTAATGGCTTTGTAAAGATTCATTCTCAGCTTTGCTATTACAATTATGTCAATGAATGTTCTTACCTTCTATATCGCCTTATAGTGTTCTGATATGGACTCGTCCAACCAGGCGATGTGGCGGGAGGCTGGCATTCGCGTTGGTCAATCGATTGACAGGACATATACAGTATAGCCACCTGCTAAAAGCCATGAAAACGGCACTCTGTAAACATGAACTTGTCTTACCAGATGACAGTCAGGAACAATAGTTTACCTGGTGATACAGTGAGTACATTTACTGATTGGCTCCTACTTAGATCAATTACCAAATTATTAATATTAATATAATAATTAATGATGTAATTTTACTAAATCTACCTACTTCTGCTTGAAATGTTTTCCAGGTGTCCATATGTGCGGTTGAGAAGGTTATCTCTGTGCAGGCCGACACTTCAGAGAAACTGGTGCCTGGTCTGACTGAAAGAGCCATATCAACAGGCAACAGCTTTGAGAAAATTAAAGTATGTTGCACTAACAACACACATTTACGGTTTGGTATACTGTAAACACTGACGGTCATATTCATGAACAAAGGCCTTAAATTCAATGATTAATGTTTAAGTGCAGACAGTATCTAAAATGAGGTACAAAAGGCTTGGTAAATCATGGCCTTGAGTGTATAAAATACTACAAGTGTCTTCTCTTTCTCTAACATACAATGACCAGGTAGATCTAGATACAGACAGACAGGGTATGTGCAGTAATTTCTATACTTAACATTTATGTTCTCTTAAGGTCCTACCTGCATGTAAGGTGTATTCACACAGCACTGCAAGTGCCATCCGGATGCTGGTGCACTCTCCCAAATGAGGCCTTAACCACAGCCAGGTTTATCGACATGATGAATGACTGATTCGACCTGATGACATCGAGAGGTCATCAGCAAACACACACACACACACACACACACACACACACACACACACACACACACACACACACACACACACACACAACTTCTTAACTTGAACTTTGGGGGATTCTTAAATATACAGTATACCTACCTGTTTCACTGAACACCTGTTTGAGAAATCAACTGAGCCCAGGCAGTGCTTGCTCCTTCTGTTTGACACTAATGACATGTGTTTGATTTATGCAGCACTTTATCCACCGAGGGCTGCCGGGGCAAAAGTGGAAGTTGGAGAGGCTCCAGGAGTTCATGGGAACATTCAATGTCATCGTGTTTCACAAAAAGAAAAGGGGGACACATCGTAAGTGCCTGAAACAAACAACCAAAAGCAGAATTAATGGCAGCAGTTAGTTAATACTAAATTAATCTGTTTTATTCACAGCCTGGAAGCCATCTCAGACTGGGGTGAGAATGTCAACCACCACCATGCTGGTGATGGCAGGTGCTGCTCTCTTCCCAGAGGAACTGGAGCAGCACCTGCCATCCATTCCCCTGTCATTCCTGCCAGCAAACAGGGTCTGGATGGTGCAGATGACAGGACTAGGATCAGCCCTCAACAGATTCTACACTGGGCGCATCCATGTACCCCTCACAGCAGCGCGCAGCAGGGAGGAGGGGGCGGGGTTTAGGGACGAGGGGGCGGGGCTCCGTGAGGGGGGGGGGTAGGCTTGAGGAATTAAAAATAATGATGTATAAATTAGCCTATATTTTATTTAAGACATAGTAAAAATCGCTAATCAAAAATTCATACTGATTAAAATTCTTAGTAATAATGAATGTTTATAGTTTAATATAATATAATAATACCGAAATTCTTATAGGCCTAAATGGTAAATGGTGCATTTATATAGCGCCTTCATCTAAATAAATCTAAATCTATCTAATCTAAATCCTGGTATAAAAAGCTTGTTTTCATACAATGTCTTATAACAATGTACCGTGAGGTTCCCTGATACTGGACTTTTCTTCCGACAGAATCTTTCGCAAAAAAACTCTGCAGAAACAAATCTCCACGGTTACGTAAGTTCTAAAATAGAACAATTCAAAAAGACAGCCAATTTCAGAATAGGAAGCTAACACTAGCTTACAGTTAGCTTAGCAGGCGCTACCTTCCTTCTTGCTAGCTATCTCGTTTCGGGGCCTAGAAGCCCGCTACAGTTAGCATAGCTCCAGTCTCTTAGAGGTGCTACCCTCCTAGCTCGCTAGCTCGCTCTCGTAGCCTGTTACTCACTAGCGTAGTGCTAGCATAGCACCTTCAACGTTAAAACTAGCCGGCGCTTTACTGGGCCTGTAAGCCCGTTTTCGCTAGCCTAGTTTTCACCTAGAGACTTCACATTAAATTAGCTAGTGTTTCACCGGGCCGGTAAGCCCTTTGTTCGCTAGTCTAGTTTCACGTTAGCTAGCTGGTGTTTTACTGGGCCTATAAGCCCGTTTTTCGCTAGTTTAGTTTTCACCTAAAACCACGCGGCCAATAAGCCCCTGGTGAATTAGCTTTCTCCACGTTCGCGGCTAAGAAGCCCTTTCACAAAGTCAGCTAACTCCTGGTCCCCTTCTCAACGGAAAACGACGAGCTATTAGCATGTATTCCCCGAGGAAGGAGACCACCGCCGCAGCTAGACGCCGCCGAAGAGGCATCTCTCCCCCAGACACAGAAAAGCCCCCGAAGTGGTGCGCCGTGGCGGGGTGCAACAAACAGATGTCCAACGCAGACAGACACGAGGTATGTCTCTACTGTCTCGGCGTGGACCATGCACGCAACGCCCTCCTGGATTTGGACGACCTGGACGGCTGCGAGAAGTGCAGAGAGATGGACTTCTCCTACCTACGAGGCAGGCTGAGGCGCGCCGATGAGTTCTACAAACAGTACACACGCGACGACTACGAGAACCCCCGGCACTACGGACCGAGGCAGAAGCTGGATTATACCCCAGCTCTGCATCGCACATCCAGAAGCTCCACTCGAGAGCGGCCCATTCCGGCCCCTCGTAGCCGTGCTACAGCTACGGTCTCCTCCCAGGCAGAAGCAGACAGGGGCTCCGCAGGCCGCTACGGAGCCAGACCGAAAAGCAGCAGCACTCGCTCCCTGATACCTCGTCAAGTGAGTACAGCAACCGAGCCTTGCCGCGACCCGGCTACTACGGAGGGGCGCTCCGCCAGGCCGATAGCGAAGCCTCGTCTCCGCACCGCGGTCTCTACCACCATGGCAGCCCGCCTAGAAGCCTCTCCACCGCGCAGCAAAGTCCCCTTTAAGGACTGGGCCGACGCTGAAGAGGGGGAAATCGATCACGACGAACTCCCCTCCTTCCAGGAGAGAGACTACGACCGCTACGAAGTCTTGGACGAGGGCGACTATAGAGAGAACTCGTCAGAGGGAGACGAACACACTCGCCGCCCTTTCCAGGATAGTGATGACGAAGAGGGAGAGGAAATTCCTCCCCCCGTCGACAGACAGATAACACCCCCTCCTCAGCCCCGCGCTGGTCTCCCCAAGGATAATTCTACCCTGATGGAGATCTACAAGAGGGCTGCGATCCGCTGTGACCACGCCTGGGAGGAGATCCCCAGCGAGACAGTGAAGTGGGATGGACGCAGTGATGAGTACGTCCCCCCTCCTGTACCAAGGAAGCAAGCCATTCCTCAGGCTTTAGGGTTTCAGACCTTGCTCAGTAAAGCATGGACTAGCCCTGTAGTCAAGGTAGAGGCCATCCACCGCCGTGGCAAGAGGGGAGCCACTGAAATGAAGGACATGGAGAAGCTCAACCTTCTCAAAATGCCCTCCATGGACAGAGCTATGGCTTCATACCTGGCTAACCCCCAAGCCCCAACTGTGTCTTCTCCAGTGCAGCGGACAAGGAAGGGTCTAAGGTCAACAGGTGGCTTTACGACCACATGACCTTCGTCGCCAGGGGACTCAACGCAGGAAGCCTCCTGCACGGATCCATGAAGGCTCTCCTGCTAAAGATGGGCAACGTATCCACCCCAGAAAATCTGGCCGAGATGGGCCGTCTGGTACATGAGTTGGCTCAACTCCAGTACGACGTCACCAAGCACACTGGAGCGGCTCTGGTGTCCTCTATTCTCCAGGAGCGGATGAGATGGGTGAACCTCGCCCCTCTCCCCGACTCTGTGAAGAGAGACATGGTGGGGAAGAACATATCGCACGAGAGCCTCTTCCATGGGGTTCTCGAAGACATGTCAATCTCCATCCAACAGGCAGAGACCTCCTCCAAGACGATGAAGGCTCTCCAGCCACTGGCTGCCAAGGCTCCACCAGGCCGCGGCAGGGGCAAGCGCGGCTCTTGGAAGCCCAGAACAGCCAGCAAGGACCCACCCGGGCCCACGAGGGACTACTCCGGGGACAGGCAGCGTCCACCACAGGGTCCACACACCGACCGTCGCCGCTCCCCTCCACCCTTCAAACCCAGAGGAGGAGGGTCAAGCAGGGGTCGAGGCGCTGGGAAGCGAAAGTGACCCCCCGGCAGTCAGGCCTCTGAGGGGGGTCCTAGCCTCACCCCCCCAATTTCTCCCACAGAGTTCGAGGCCGGAGGTAGTGGTCACGGACCACAACTCCGAGTCGGCGTCAAAGCGCTTGAGGACGAGTGTACAGACTGCCACG
Source organism: Protomyctophum bolini (assembly GCF_963924005.1). NCBI lineage: Eukaryota > Metazoa > Chordata > Actinopteri > Myctophiformes > Myctophidae > Protomyctophum > Protomyctophum bolini. The sequence goes on from NC_137863.1 coordinate 49,080,740, forward strand.
GGCAGCAGTGTACACACGTACCAAAATGTTGTTATGTGCAATTCACAAAGTGTGTGCAATCCACAAAGTGTATGCAATTCACAAAGCGTAAAAAATGTTTTTCTTGCAATAAAGATTCAAAAAACAAAAAAACAACCAAACGAACTCTGAAGGGCTTAAGCCCAACCATGGGAGAGATAACCCATACTGTATCAGCACAGGCTGGTACAGGCAGCGGCCTCCACGCTAAAATATTTATTCACTACCCGAAGAATCCACTAGATGGAGACATTCCACACAAGGTGAGTCTTCCCCTAGGCAAACCGTCTCATCGTACCCACAGGCCACAGGGAGACGTCACCACACAGGCAGGCCTCCCCCCACACACCGGGAACCCCTTGTCACGTCATCTGTCGAGATGGCGAGAGTGCGGAGCATCACCATGGATCATGCGCACCATAGCGACCGGATACAGGCTCCAATTCGTGTCGAAACCGCCCACTTTCGAGAGGATATTATTCTCTCAAGCTGTCAAGGGGACAGGAAGCAGGCATTTTGCAGGAAGAGATCACATCCCTCCTGCAAAAAGGTGCCATTATGGAGGTTTCTCACAACCAGGCAATGAACGGTTTTTATTCCCGCTACTTCCTGGTGAAAAAGAAGGGGGGAGGGCTCCGACCTATTTTAGATCTCAGAGCCCTCAACCGCTATCTGAAATCCTTCAGCTTCAGAATGCTGACGCCACCAGTCCTACTGCGATCAATCCGCAGAGGGGACTGGTTCACGTCAATACACTTACAGGACGCATATTTTCACGTTCCAATATACCCACCGCACAGAAAGTTTCTGCGCTTCGGGTTCGAGGGGAAAGTATACGAATACACGGTACTTCCCTTCGGAATGTCCCTAAGTCCGAGAGTCTTTGTGAAATGTACAGCAGTGGCAATAGCCCCACTGCGACAACAGGGTCTTCGTCTAGCAACTTACATAGACGATTGGATCCTATCTGCAGACTCTCAACGAGAGGCGCTGTCACACACACACATAGTGCTCAGCCACCTCCGCTCTCTCGGATTTCAAATCAATTACGAGAAGAGCATGTTAACGCCGACACAGTCAATAGACTTCATAGGCATAACGCTAGACTCAGTCTCTTACAGAGCTCGTCTGAGTCGAGAGAGAATAGACGCAATGATGCAATCTGCAACGTCTTTCAAGAAAGGACGCTCGATTCCTTTCCACGTATGTCTCAGGATGGCGGGGCTAATGGCTTCCTCAATCCATTTAATCCGCCTGGCCAGGTTACACATGAGACCATTCCAACAATGGATGAACTCTCTGCGTGTACCCATGTACCGTCGCCACCAACGGGTAGAAGTGACGTCACACTGCATTCTAGCCCTACAATGGTGGATAAACAGACGGATCCTTTCAGAGGGAGTCCCCATGGGGAGACCTCTGATCAGGAAAGTGGTCACCACAGACGCAAGCATGACAGGCTGGGGAGCCACGCTAGAGGGTGCCACAACCAGGGGGGTGTGGTCAGAGCACCTACGCTCCTCCCACATCAACTATTTGGAACTGATGGCGGTTCTCCTCGCTCTGAGGCAATTCGAACCGCTCATACAGGGCTGTCACGTGCTGGTGAGAACAGACAACACAACAACAATGTGTTATATAAACAAACAAGGCGGTCTCAGGTCCCCCCGTCTTCATCAGTTAGCTCGAGAGCTCATTCTATGGAGCGACTCTCGGCTCCTGTCCATCACAGCATGCCACGTCCCCGGTATTCTGAACACAGGAGCAGACCTGTTGTCCAGAGGACCTCTCCGCTACTCAGACTGGTCTCTACACCCACAGGTAGTCACACAGATCTGGAGCAAGTACGGGACACCCGAAGCGGACCTATTCGCCACAGAAGGGAACACGACGTGCCCCCTCTTCTTCTCGATAGAGGGGCCATCGACGCTGGGACTAGACGCCCTGTCACACCGATGGCCCAGAGGCCTACTCTACGCATTTCCCCCACTGACCCTCATTCCCCCCACTCTGGACAGAGTGAGGACTCAGGGTCTAACAATGCTCCTAGTAGCCCCAGCCTGGGGGGTCTGGAGGTCGGAAATAACTAACCTCCTCTACGACCAACCATGGCAACTCCCTCTACGAGTGGATCTCCTCACTCAAGCAGGTCGGGAGATTTTCCACCCTCGCCCCCAGGACCTAGACCTATGGGTCTGGCCCGTTAGAGGGTGATGTTGTCCGACGTAGGCCTCCCTCCGAATGTCATAGCCACTGATGGATATTTTGGTTTGGTGAGTAAAGCGATCATGTCCATGTTTCATCATCATACTCCCGTCCAAAAGGGGCCGCTGTAACTCACTGTTTGATAACCTCTGAACTCAAAATGGTGCACTTCACATTCCTCATGTGAAGTGACACGTCAACTTAGTGGTCCTCCCCAGCCATAGGGGTCGCCAATATTCCATTTTATTAGCCTATGAACCCAAAATGTATCGTTTCCTAGGTCCATTCTGATTGTTATGGTTTCATGCCATATATATTGTAATCCCGGACTTTGTCCGGGGGAGACTTTTCAAGATGCTGTTTCTGTAAATCCATTCCTCTCCCCGGAAAATATCAATGGCGAATATATCCCTTTGAAAAGCATTCGCTGACTGGCTGTGTCTCTCTCTGTTCTTGTGTCACGTCATTCTTCTTGTAAGTAATTATACTCTTTTCCTCAAGTATTGCCTTTACCCTAAAGTATTTATCTGTAAAAGGTTCATTTATATAAGATTATAGTTTATCAGTTCAACCTTATTACATTAAATATAAAGTTTAAATATCCACATTGGGGTGTAAAGCAGTTACAACCCTTTACCAGACATATCTAAAGTAATTAGACTTCAGTACTTTTACCCGAGTACATTACCGGCATCTCCTCCACTGGAGTCTAAAGATTTATTAGCTCATAGTTCGGAGGCTATCTGGGAAGTTGTTATTCAGAACCCGGTATGCCGTATGCTTCCCATAGCAGTGTATTTAGCCTGCTCCTCCGAACATTAAAAACGCCATTAAGGCTATTGGACATTAATTAGTTACATTGTCTTATTTTGAGGGACAAACCCTCAAAATTAGTTATCAGCCACAATCCAGAGGGCAAGGGCTCCATCAACAAGAGCCCGCTACGATATGGCATGGCGCGTTTTTGAGCAGTGGTGCTCAACACGGCCTACCCAAGTGATCCCCTACCAAGCGTCAGTAGTGGACATTTTGACCTTCCTACAGGAGTTCCTAGACAGGGGACTGGGTCTCTCCTCGGTCAAAAATAACTTGGCAGCAATCTCAGTCTGCCATGTGGGGTTTGAAAACGAGACGGTATGGAAACACCCTCTAGTTAGACAGTTCGTTAAGGGCGTACGAAGGGAACATAGGGTCAACAGATCCCTGGTCCCCTCCTGGGATCTAACCCTGGTCCTGGAGGCCTTAACCATGGATCCCTTCGAACCACTGACGACAGTTAGTTTGAAGAACCTGACACTGAAGTTAGCCCTCCTAGTTGCCTTGACAACTGCTAAAAGGGTCAGCGACCTACACGCCCTCTCGACCTCGCCAGAGTGCATGAGGTTCGATGACAGGTCAACCAAGGTCACTATCAAACCCAACCCAGCCTTCATCCCCAAGAACGCTCTCTCCGTGTGCGTTCCAGTGGACCTACAGGCTTTCCACCCACCTCCTTTTGCTTCCAACGAAGACAGGAGGTTAAACTGTCTCTGTCCAGTAAGAGCTTTACGCACATACGTGGACAGGACAGCTCCCTTCAGGATAGGGAATCAACTATTCGTATCCTGGGGTACCAGGACCAAAGGAAAGCCTGTCACAACGGTCAGTATCTCCAATTGGATAGTGCAAACCATCCGCCTGGCTTATACTAGTCAGGGAGTGGAGCCCCCACAAGCGCTGAGAGCTCACTCCACAAGAAGCATGGCAGCATCATGGGCACTCTGCAAGGGAGTCCCAATCCAAGAGGTCTGTACCGCAGCGAGCTGGTCCTCTCCCTCAACATTTGCCACATACTATAACCTAGACGTGGCAGCGCCCTCTGTGGCACACGCAGTGTTGGGGGCTGCCGCACCATAATGGACCTATTAGGCCATTAAACCATGTGTAATCACATAAGTCTAGATGCCCTGGATATACCAGGCCTACTTTAAGCATCTACACTGAGAATGTATATGTCAGCACGAGGCTACTACCATTCTCCACCGGGACCGGGCTATCAACCAGAGGTTGTCCAGCCCTCATTTAGGTTACCATATAGCCCTGAACACACTTGACTATATTCAAGACACGGGAGTTCATAAGGTCCCATAGAGTGAAGTATTTCGTGAACGAATACTAAACAAAACGAAGAGGTTTCTTTAGAAACCAAGGTTTTGTAAGTAGAGTGAGCGAAATACTTCACTCGAAACACCCTTCTGTCTTGGCCCGGCAGAAAGAAAAGGTGTTCGAATGAGCGCGCTATGACGTAGACGCAGACTAGACGTCTCGAGAAGCAGGGAGTCTACGTCAGCGCTCTTAAACCCAGAGTACATATTTGGAGTGATATGTGCTGTGGGAGTTCATGAATGAAGTTTCTGCCCTTTTGCTCCGCAAAGGGAAACATCCCATAGAGTGAAGTATTTCGCTCACTCTACTTACAAAACCTTGGTTTCTAAAGAAACCTCTTCGTTATATGCATTTCATGATGCATTTATACTTGGCCTTATAATGATGTATAACACATTGGCTGGATGGCAACCACAAGGTTCCCAGTTCAAACCCGGGCTAGAGTTAGTGTCGCAAGACACTGAAACGTTGGTGCCTTGCAGTTTAATTCCTCATGTGTAAATGGGTGAATGTAATGCACAATCTATGTAAAGAGCCTTGGATAAAGGCGTTCTATAATTCAACTCAACTCAACTCAACTTTATTTATGAAGCACATTTAAAACAACCATAGCTGCCACAAAGTGCTGTACAGTACATAGTGTCACGGGTTGCTCCTAAGGCTCGATAATTAACAACAAAACTAGGAGCTACCCTGACCTAAAAGACGTGGATGGACGTGTGTGCGTGTGAGCGTGCATATGTCAAACTAAAACAAAAACGGCACCGGCCCCCGCATCACCAACACCCCGGTCCACTCACCTGTTGTCCACGGCCAGCTCTGGCGTTGGCCCACAGCCGAAGCGAGGTGCTGGATCGGTAGGTGTTCAGGTGCGGGGATAACAACCCGCGTAGTTACTATTTTTATAGCTTTCGTTGGTTTTCTTTTTTTTTTGTTCCCCGTAGGGTATTTTCTAGTTTTATGTATTAGTCGTTGCACAGCGCCGACACAGGATGGCAACAAGTGACTGTCAGTAAACTTTCCAACTACGCGAAGCTCCACGATACTCACAACCCACTGTAAAACTATAGGCCTACGTAGGACAGCGCTATCCATCTTCTAGTCCAGTGCAGCTGGTCGGTGGCCTTCGTATGTGCCGGTCGGTAACACTGAGTCGCGTCCTCCTAACTATTGCCGTCCTTCCCAAGCCCCATGCTGTCCAAACATTTCCTCCGTCTCCCGTCCCGTTGTGATGACGTCTCTTTTATGACGTCGTACTTGCAGTGGCCGGCCTCCAATGTTGTGACGTAGAGGCGGTGCCAACATAATAAAACAAATAAACAAACCATGTGTGCATGAGGTGGGATGATATGAATGATGTATGTATATATGTGAAACCCTCTGCTGCCCCAGAGCACAATATCCTAACAATAGGTAAAACAGTAAGTAAACGCATAGACTAAAAACACAGAATACAAAGACAACACACAAAACAAAACACAAAACAAGGGAAGGAGGGTGGGGGAGGCTAGTTCAGGAACACAGGTCTCATGCTGTGTTAAAAGCCAAAGAATAAAAGTGCGTTTTAAGCGAGGTTTTAAAAATGGCCAGAGAGGGGGCCTGCCTAATTTGCAGGGGAAGGTCGTTCCAGAGCTTGGGGGCAGCGATTGAAAAGGCTCTGTCCCCTCTAAGCTTCCGCTTCGCCCTCGGGACCTCTAGCAGCATCAGGTCAGCTGACCTGAGGGAGCGGGCAGGAGAGTAGGGGTGGAGGAGCTCGGAGAGGTATGGAGGGGCGAGCCCACTTAGAGCTTTAAAAGTAAAAAGCAGAACCTTGAACTTAATTCTAAGGTTCACTGGCAGCCAGTGGAGAGAGGCGAGGATGGGAGTTATATGCTCTCTCTTACGCGTGCCAGTAAGAAGTCGGGCAGCCGCGTTCTGAATTAACTGGAGCCGAGCAAGGGAGGACTGACTGGCTCCAAGGTAGAGGGCGTTACAGTAATCCAGCCGAGATGTAATAAAGGCATGGATTACTGTCTCAAGGTGCTGCGTGGTTAAAAAGGGTTTTACCTTTGCCAGTTGTCGCAAATGAAAAAAGCTAGACTTCACCACAGAGCTAATTTGGCGATCTAGCTTAAAATCATTGTCCATTTTAAAGCCTAGGTTGGAGACTGTTGGCTTCACAAACCAGGGGCCATGGGGCCTAGATCAAGGGGAGGGGGGTTACCAGAACCATTTGGGGCAAACACTACCACCTCAGTTTTCTTTTCATTGAAGCTTAGAAAGCTTAGGGCCATCCAGGCTTTAATGTCATCCAGGCAAGAGAGAAGAGCTTTAGGGTCAGCGTCTGTCTTCTTTAGGGGAACATAGATCTGACTGTCATCAGCATAGAAATGGAACGAAATGCCATGTTTTCTGAGGATGGACCCTAGCGGCAGGAGATATAGGGAGAAGAGCACTGCGGCTAAAATAGAGCCCTGTGGAACACCATACGACAACGGCGCTGGGGACGATTCAGAGCCAGCAGCGCTGACAGACATGGTTCTGCTCGTCAGGTAGGACCTGAACCACTCCAGCGCAGTTCCACAGATACCCACTAGGTGCTGCAAGCGCCAGAGCAGGACGCTGTGGTCGACTGTGTCGAACGCAGCCGACAGGTCCAGCAGGACCAGAATGACATAGTCGCCTGCATCATTAGCTATGAGGATGTCGTTAAATACTCTAACTAGTGCAGACTCGGTACTATGCTGGGTTTTAAAGCCAGACTGGAAGACCTCAGGGATCTTATGCTCCTCTAGGAAAGACTGTAGCTGGGCATAGACAACCTTTTCTAGTATCTTAGAGATAAAAGGCAATTTAGATATGGGCCGGAAATGAGCCAACACAGTGGGGTCGAGGCCTGGCTTCTTAAGCAGTGGTTGCACTACAGCATGTTTAAAACACGTGGGAACAAGACCAGAAGAGAGACTGCTATTTATGATTTTCAGGACCGTGTGAGCTACGCTGGGGAAAACCTCTTTAAAGAGGCGAGCCGGGATAATGTCGTGCGGCGAACCTGAGGCCTTTATGTGGCTGACTACATCCACCAAAACGGACAATGTTACAGGTTCAAACGAGCTGAGCACGGCGGGACATGGGACACAGACAGAGGGGTCAGAGGCAGGAGCAGTGATGAGGGCCCTTGTATTTACCACCTTGTCAATGAAAAAGTGCAGGAAGTCATTACATATGTCAGCTGATTCAAAACAGACAGGCTGAGCGATATTAAGAACAGAGTCAATGGTTTGATAAAGTACACATGGATTAAGACGGTTAGACTCAATAATATTCGCTAGGTGATCTCTTTTTGCCTCTTTGACAGTGTTCTGGTAGAAGAGCCAGGATTCCTTTAAAATCTGAGAAGAAACCTGCAAATTATCCTTCTTCCATTTACGTTCTGCTTTTCGGCACTCCTGTCTAGCTGCACGGGTTCTGTCATTAAACCAGGGCTCGGGCTTTGCCCTGGGCAGCTTGGATTTAATTGGGGCCACAGAGTCCATTATGGTCCCACACGAAGAGTTAAACCAAGAGCACAGTTCCTCTGTGTGAACAGCCGAGACAAACGGGGCACACAACTGTTCAAAGGCAGCTGAAAAGCGACTAGCAGTGCGGGGGTTAAGAGTCCGACAGAGTCTAGCGGAGCCCTAGATCTATTCTCCGTACAAGAGAGAGCAACATCAAACAGAACAGGGCAATGATCAGAGAACGTACTATCACAGATCTATAGGTTACGGATAGGCAGCCCATATGAGATAACGAGATCTAACGTATGCCCACGTTCATGAGTAGGACCCGACACATTCTGCACCATGTTAAACGATTCAATAAGGTTTAGGAAGTCCTTCACCATCGGTTTATCGGGGCAACATACGTGTACATTCAGATCTCCGAGAATCAACACTCGATCATAGTTGGGCAATATTCCAGCCAGGAAATTGGAGAAATCAGTCACAAAATCCTTGTTGTATTTAGGGGGTCGATAAATGAGTGCGCACAAAACAGGCTCAATACGACCCACCTCAAACATAGTCACCTCAAAGCTGGATAAAGAAGCAGAGCATTGCTTGCATTTAATACCATCCTTATAGATGACCGCTGTTCCCCCACCCTGCCTGCCCGAGGGCCGCGGGGAGTTGAAATAGGAACAGCCGGCCGGCAACAGTTCAACGAGGGCGCTGCACTCACCCGCCGCCATCCACGTCTCTGTCACACAGAGGAGATCCAGGGCGCGGGAGCTGAAGAAATCCCTCAGGATAAAAGTTTTATTTGTCAGCGATCTGGCATTCACCAGGCCAATCCTGACAAGGGCTGGAGCCTTTGATCCGGAGGAGCTAGGATCGCGGGGCAGCGACCGCAGGTTGCGGGGATTCACCCCACGTCTCAAGAGCCGAGGAGCGCAGGGGCGGCAGGGCTGGAATAGCACCTCCAGGCTAGCAACAGGAGCGCGGCAGGTCGCGCTGGGGTCCCGGAGTCGTTGCAGCAGGGCGGAGGGAGACGATAATCCAGGTTTCACGTGAGACAAAGACGAAAAGCATACCCGGGCCTTCAGCTTCACCAGTTTGCCACGGCGGCGGAGCCGTTTCCTCCTCGGCGGCGGGGGCGCGACCGAGAGCAGATGAGTCGGGATTCCTGTTAGGAGCGGCGGCGCGGTTTTTTGTTCATTGTGGTAAAATGAACCAATAATCCTGGCATTTTGTCGGATATCCAGGAGGGATTGGCGATCATACACCAGCAGAGACTTAATCTGAACAGTGCCAAGGCTTAGATACAGCAGAAACACAAACCAAAACGAGAGCAGGAGACGAGCAGCCAAACACACTGGCGCCATCACTTCCGCCTGTCACCTGTCATTCCGGGCACCATTTTACCTCCTCATAGATGATTCAGGACAGTGATTTTTCATATAGAAATCACATTTATTATTGAGGGTTAAATGCCTTGCTCAAGGGAACCTATTTGGTAATTGCTGAGGGAGTGTACGGCATTTCTCATTTACCTTCCTAACCAGGACTTTCCCAGCCAGTATGGGTTTTGAACCACAGACCTTCCCCAACTTGGTGTCACTTATGGTATATCATCATGTAACTAGATCTCCAAGCCCACAGCACATTTTTCACATATTCTTAGATTTAACAAATACAGTATAGGCCCTTTATACATTGCAATGAAATGTATCAGGCCCGTCTGCCTGATAAAGTAAAACGCATCATACTGTACTGTACTCATACTGTTTATTATAAATATAACCCCACCCACTCCTCCTACATAACCCCGCCCACTCCTCCTAGGAGAAGCCCCGCCCCCATTCTCAGTTGAGGGATCGTTGAGGGAATGTGATCCACCCCAGTGCAAAACCTGCCGTGGGAGATTGTAGGCTATTGCCCTCTCACAATATGAAGGCATTATAAGGGCCCCTCAACTGAATATGCAATGGTTGACTACAAACAGAGCAGCCAGTCAACATCCCAGACTTGCCAGCTCAGGCCTCAGATGAGCAACAACCCTTGATACAAGGGCAGGTTCTGTATTACCTGTCAGGACGGGCCGTGTTCACAGAACTACGGAAGACTGGATGTGAAGCCTGTAGTGAGTAGGCCTACTGCCTCTCAAGCAGTGCTCTTAGCGAGCACGGCTATCACAGCCTCCACCCCGTGGAGTCCGAGGCAGTATTCACTACAGTGAAGAGCAAGGGGAAACTGTTGCACCCATCCTCAGATGTGCATCACCTGCATTTGAGGCTCCACCACCTCATGGATGCAAACCTGGCACTCCTCACAATGGAGAAGCCTTTAGATGTCGCCACCTGGCTCCCTCTGTGTCACAATGTGACAAGAAAAAATATTAAGACTGGCCATATCACACTTTGCCCTATAATGTGGGTAGTGTTTGCCAAAAATAAAAGGCACATGTAGGAAGAACAAGGAACATGTAGGAAGAACAGCCAACAACTGGAGAAAACTGCCAGACAGACACCTTGGATGCAGAGAAGTCGGTTCTTTATTCACCTTTTCACAGACAAAAATTGGAGAACGAAGGCATTTACACAGCAACTGGGCAGATTGGCCCTAGGTCCTCACACCTCTGCAGTCCTGCTTTGACTATATAGGCTAAGACCCTCCCACGGACCATACCAACCCTAAATTGATTCCACAATTACCCCAGTTACTTCTCAATGTCCAGAGACATCACATTTCACGTGATTTTTTTTTTTTTTTCATATTAAGACAGTTTGAATGTTGAAGAAGGTTTTTATTCCAACAGATTGTTCATTTGGGCAAATTAAACGTATACATTTATATGTCAAAGTAGGCTTGTTTTTTAACAATGTTTTGGGGCCGGAGAAGCGCAGTTCTGAGATTTGCATGTTGTTTTCGATTGGTCCTGGGATCTCTTTGTCCTGAGGTTTCACGCTCTGGTCACCGCCCATTAGCGTGCTTGTGTGTTTATAAACACAGAATTATTCTACATGGCTATAGTATGGAGGAGCTTTTGGGTTATACTTTACAGGAAAATAAACAAAACCGCGTCGCTCAAATACGCTTCCCAGCCTGGAGAATAGACTTCCACCATCACACAACAGGCTAAAAGCTAGCTAGCCTAGTTAGCTAGCTGTCTGTGTGTCGTGTGTTAACAGAGGGACATTGTCTTAACTGCTGAGATGTTGTCATAAGCATCTAAACACATGTTTTCACTCCTAAAATGTATAAAACTAATAATACATGTGAAACCGTTAGTGCTATATTGCTTCATAGCCATGGAAGAGTGTTGCTGCTTATTCTTGTTCTTTTCCTCCAGCCGCAAAGAGCCAAAATCACTCGTCTTTTCTTTAAATCATAACTCGCTCATTTTTTGCTCATTTAAAAAAAATCAAAATACTATATAAACTACGAAATTCTGGTGAGGGGAGGATACGGATCGTGTATGTATTGTGTATGGAAATCAGCGCATACAGTGGGTGGGCTTTAGACCGGATGTAAGCCTTGCACACTAAATAGAAACCAGGCATGTGAACGGATCTGTTTATTAATAAATAATGAGCTTTAATTGACGTAGATCTAGGCCAATGGCGCGCCAGTGTTGTAAGCTAGGTTGGATTGTTTCTTGTATGAAACAAAATTTGTTACAAGATGTATTTACCGGTATATCGACCTCATGATGTCCTACGTTGTCTATTAAGGCCCTAAACAAACATTGACTTGGCTGGCAAACAATTTACTTGGCTGCCATATGAAGTAATCTTCAAAAGCCAGGGGTTAGAAAACAGATTTGGGGACAGTTTGTTAAATCACAGATACGTTGTATCTCGAGTCGACGTTTCAAAGCAGTGTCAGCAGTGACTAGAGTCCCGAGAGTCCCGAGCAGTCAAAGCCAATGCTGCCAAATTGCATACTACTGATATGCAGAGAATAGTAAATACTACTAATAAAAATATGCAATGTACAGTGTATAGCCTTCATTGAGGAATATGAGGCTGAACCAATGCTAGAGCCAATGTGTTGTTTTGAGGGAAACATTTGAGGCAGGTACTCCCATGCTGAAGCTCAGTAAATAGCAGATGCTAACAGTGGCAGTGTTTACCCACAGGCCAGCCAGATCTTATTAAGAGAGCAAAAGTGGAACCAAATGAAAACGCCACCAATCTGGTGCCGCATCGCCGCTTTGACAATGCTGCGTTAGATAACATTAAATCAGATATTTTCAGGGTGGTGAAATGATATCCTGTGGTTTAGCTCTTTAGACCAATAAAAATAGACTTGATGGATGACTCTGCGGTACTCTACTGTCACTATATCCCACCCCAGGCAGCACCATCATCCCATGCACATCATAATGTGTGTGTGTCAGTCAGTCAGTCAGTCAGTCAGTGTTATGTACCTGGCCTAGGGGGTGCCAAGATACAACAAAAAACAGGGGAGACGCAGTTGACCAAAGAAATAGAATTTATTAATTAACCAAAAATAAGTAAATGTAAGGAATAAACCATGATTGAACAGATGAAGTGTGGAGATCAGTGGTGCAGTGCATGTATGTGTGGTAAGGTGGTATTGCTTAAGGTAGCCAACTACGCCACCTGGGGAAGTGCTATACGGGTTATAAAGTGCTAGAGCATGGAGATATATTATATATATGCAATACACAAATACACTTATATATATATATATATATCTATATCACACCACTACAGGCCAGTACCGGGGGGAGGAGGCGAGCTGGCAGGCTCACCTATCCAGGGTGGTGGCAATATGCAACACGGCAACTCAAAATAAAGCACAACACAACAAACTCAAAGAAAAGGGCTTTACCACCACCACTGGACGGCTGTACTCTGCTCCAGCGTGGCTGTCCCCGGTACCGGTCCTGTAAGAAGGATAGATAGATTAGCTTGTCGCAGGGGCAAGTAGGGTACAGGATAATAATAACAGTGATTTCTCTCCGGCCTATAGTGGGCCTAGTTGTAATATATATAATACAGCACTAAGTATCTATATATATATATACACACAAGCCAATATAGAGAGGAATATGTTATAATAGGTAGAATATAGAAGACGGCCGCTATGGGCTACAATCAAGAGGGCATTGAGTCAAACGATCAACCAGAGGACCACTCGTAGCCGTGGGTTGCGCCTTCTCACACACTACAGTCCGAGTGTGGATCGAATGATTAGGTGCAGCAAAGCAGCAGGTGTGGTGCCGGCCCTGGAAGCACAACGGCTGTATTAAAATACTACTCTTATACTACTAGTCCTGAGGCAGGAACAGTGAGACACACAAACTCACCCGCGTTAATGATACCAACGTGCACTGGCGTTGTACCCACTGCAGCGGTAGCCAGGTAAAGCAGTATACTGTAAACAACAAATGCCCATGTTTATACTCCCATGGCGTCAGACACCAAATGAAATATAAATGCTGCGGAGAGGGAGGGACACTAACCTAGGTGGCGCGGTGCCGTTTCACCACACGCCACGGGACAGCAGGGGAAAGCGTACGTAGCTTCAAGGCTAAAACACAACAAGTGCTCACAGTCAAGTTCACAGTCAGCTAGCAGGGCAGGTGAGCGTAACAGCAAAGATAGAGAGACATACCTGCACTGAAGTGCGAACCAAGCGCGCCACGGGACAGCTCTTAGACGAACAAGGTGCGGGAGGAATGACTCAAACCCGTAGAGCCTGTGTCACCCACCAGCAGTGTAGAGGGGAGAGACAGACAGCTGACAAACACGGCCGACGCGTCACCTTATAAAGCCGCTGATACAATCTAGCCCTAATCAGTGGGCGGAGGATGGGACGTGACAGCGTGGGAACGCTCACGCCCATCCTGCCACATATGCATGAGTGA